>NC_140239.1:12117653-12427653 GCF_949987555.1 Borostomias antarcticus | reverse complement strand
ATATTGTGTTGATGTTTTCTTCTTGAATTAAATGTAAAAACATCTCTGTCTCCTCCTCCGTCCAGACATATCGCGCCATTTTTTGAAGCGAGCAAATCACGTGACCCCTACCTCTTCTTCTTCTGCTGCCTAAATTTGAAATAAGTGTTTCCATTACACTTTTGCGATATACTTCTATATCGACACGTTTTTTTCGAAATTTAGGTGTTTCCATTACCGTTTTTTTATTGTGATATTCGGGTTTTGCACATTTCTAGTGGTAATGGAAAGGCACGACTGTGAAATGTACCTATCGCAGTCTGAATATTTTTTGGTGTTTGTCATGACTTGCACATAGTCCTCCTATATTAAACCCATATCCTATCCTCTCTCGCTGATCTTTTATCACTTATAATGATCTGAATGTGAACGACCATGGCTTAGTTCCATCTCTGTCTCTATCCCCTATCCCTGACTGAAACCATGCCTTGCCCTTAGCCCCTATCCCCTTGTCTACTGTTTGGACATGTTTATCTTACAGTACTGAAATCATGTCTGTCTTGGAAAGCATTTGCATTGGAAACGGTGGATAGCCTGGTGCTGTTATTTCATGGGGAGGCCATGCAAAACCAGCAGGATGAGCAACCAGGCCATCTAAGTAAACAGCCTTAACATACCATAACAGACCATAACATACCAGACTATCTAAACAAGAGAGGGGATTTATGGCTCTTTTCAAAGAGCCGTTCAAAAGACTGGCTCATTTTTATATTTATTTATTTTTAAGAAGCCAGCTTTGGGTGACCCATTTTATCTGGGAAATAATCACTGGGAGGAATGATAGGGTAATATTTGGATCAGAATCATTCAAACTTAGACCTCCAATATATATTCTATTGGTGGGATATTCTGATGATTAGGCTATAATTTATTTAATTTGGTAATGGCTTGTGTGGACATTTGTGGTAAACATTTCACAGGGTGGCTCCACATGCCTCTGCTTTGACAGCAAGATATTTTTATTTATTTACCCTTTGTATAAAATGTGTTTGTGTGTAAATAAACCTGACTTATGTAATTCACGCACAGTGAAGTAGTAGGGAGGAGCTTGAGTGAAAAAGGTACGGCTCCCACAACTGCGAATCGGTTCCCATCGTTCGTTTTAAAGAGCCGTTCAAAAGAATCAGATCGTCACATCACTAATCTAAACAGCCTTAACATACCATAACATACCAGACCGTCTATCTAAACAGCCTTATGCTGTGTTCACACCGGGCGCAAATTTTTCCTGCGGCGCAGCGAGTTTACATAGAGAGTCAATACAATTCGCGCGAACTGGGCGGCACGGGCGGCGCGAATCGCCGAACTCGACGGCCAAGATTCGCCGTGCGGCGACATTCGCAAAATGTACCAGACTGCCTATCTAATAGGAATGCACCAAGACATCATTATCTGTGTCAATCAGAACATACTAAAACATACATACAATCAACTAACTGTTCAATCAACATACTTATCTGTATTCGTATTTGTATTCGGATAGAACCTGGACGTGGGTGTGGTTTATACCGGAAGTTGCATTTTTTAATAACTTAATATTCATTGGCAATGCATGTTTTAAGCATTCAAAGCATCAAATTGATTTAATATTGGCATATAATTAGTTCTGAAATGTATTTCCACGCTCGAGTCCGCCCACTAAAAGTATGTTGATTCTAAATTGAGGTTTTCAATGGAATGCAACGAGTTGACAATTCTGTCTGTCAGGATGACTAAACTGAGATGTGATAGAAAACTGTCAAATACAACAGTAGAGGGCACTGTGCTGCCATTTCAGATGCCAGCTGTCACATGACTAGCAATGTTTGCTCTCAGAGTCAAGACAACATGAAGCGAGCAAAACAGAGTTTGGACATGAATGAAGTGCGCTGCTAAATGTGCAATGCTGTTTTAAAACTTACCAGCTATACTACGACAATCCAGGCAGCAGTACCACATGTAGTCCATCATCCATACATCCACAAGCCACATTTGGTATCAGACTGAGTGTACTGTAGCCTGTTTTTGGAAGTAATTGTCTAGTTGACAATAACGTTACGTTATGGCTTAAGCCATGTTTTTCCCCATAATGTTACTACAGTGGATATAAAGTCTGCCGGTGGAACGCGCTTTCAAATCCATACCTACTAAAACGGTAACATTAGCTGAATTCAGAAACTTGCTGCTTGACCTTCCAACTTCATCTGACAATGGGTGAGTGAAAATGTGTCCTCTCGCGGCGTCTCCTGTGATTCACTCATCAACATCAA
Organism: Borostomias antarcticus; assembly: GCF_949987555.1. Taxonomy (NCBI): domain Eukaryota; kingdom Metazoa; phylum Chordata; class Actinopteri; order Stomiiformes; family Stomiidae; genus Borostomias; species Borostomias antarcticus. Next base: position 12,425,365 of record NC_140239.1, on the reverse strand, counting down.
GAATAGGCTAATGTGGATGACAGGCATGTTTTTCTCCCTTAATAATGATAATAATGCTGAATAATAATGAGTAACATTGGATAGAAAAAATATCTGTGCCTTTATACTGTAAATAACATATCTGTGTTCGGGCACACCCCTACTATCTAGACAGCCTCAACATACCAGGCAGCCGATACACAACGGGTCAATGTGGCCAACAAAAGCCTCTGTTGCTGTTCATGTCCCTAATGGTTCTGCCAGTTATAAACTTCTGCATCTCTCATTCTATCCCCAGACAGACACAAAACCACTGGTTGTGACTGTTTTCTCTCTGATAGTGACTATTATCTGTCTGATAGTGACTATTATCTGTCTGATAGTGACTGTTATCTGTCTGATAGTGACTGTTATCTGTCTGATAGTGACTATTATCTGTCTGATAGTGACTAGTATCTGTCTGATAGTGACTATTATCTGTCTGATAGTGACTGTTATCTGTCTGATAGTGACTATTATCTGTCTGATAGTGACTATTATCTGTCTGATAGTGACTGTTATCTGTCTGATAGTGACTATTATCTGTCTGATAGTGACTATTATCTGTCTGATAGTGACTGTTATCTGTCTGATAGTGACTGTTATCTGTCTGATAGTGACTGTAATCTGTCTGATAGTGACTATTATCTGTCTGATAGTGACTATTATCTGTCTGATAGTGACTGTTATCAGTCTGATAGTGACTATTATCTGTCTGATAGTGACTATTATCTGTCTGGCTGAACTACTCGCTGCTTCCGGTACATGCATGGAAACATGTCACCCAGGTTCCAGCACATGCTATTTAATGGTTGTGTATTATCAGTGTGTGTGTGTGTGTGTGTGTGTGTGTGTGTGTGTGTGTGTGTGTGTCTGTGTGTGTGTGTGTGTGTGTGTGTGTTGAGGTCTTCATGCCCCACACTTCAGGCCAGAACGGAGAAGCAGACACTGACTATCGGAGGAAGCGTTTCTTTGTTACCCAGCGTTCCAGCTCTGTGCGTGATGTCATGCTTTGTCTCTCCTGTTCCTCTGTCTCTTTTGTCCAGCTGGTCTCTCTCCACGTCTCCCTCATCACCACGGGCCAAAACGAGACGCTCCCTGCCTGAGGCATCTGTTAAAACACTCAGAACACGCGTTACTGACGCAGGCCAGCATTAGGCTAGGCCCAGGCTAGACTCTCACAGCATTAGGCTAGGCCCAGGCTAGACTCTCACAGCATTAGGCTAGGCCCAGGCTAGACTCTCACAGCATTAGGCTAGGCCCAGGCTAGACTCGCACAACATTAGGCTAGGCCCAGGCTAGACTCTCACAGCATTAGGCTAGGCCCAGGCTAGACTCTCACAGCCTAGTCTTGCCTGTCTCCACACCTCGTTTACGCTGTGCCAGCGCTGGAGAAAGGTCTGGCTGGACTCGTTACCATTTGGGGATAGGGGTGTGTATTTGGGGATAGGGGTGTGTGTTTGTACTGTGTTTCTCAAACAAATCACACTCTTCAGAGGAGCAGCTGGAGCAGCTGCTAGGTTGTTGTTGTTTCAGAACTATTGCTGCCATTTGTAACTTTTGTATTGAATCTGATTGGACGGTAATCAGATCTGTCTCCACTGACTGGGCAGTAATAAACGAATGACAAGGCTTATCCCCAAAACATCCATCAGTTGAGTCAGACTATGCCAAGGCTAGCTCTGCTCTCACAGACTAGGCTAGTGGTGAGAAACTGTCCACAGTCCTAACCCAATTCTACTGATGTGACTTGAGGCTAGGCTAGGCTAGGCTATTCCAGCTAGCTCTTAACATCAAAGCCATTCTTTAGAGTGCTGTTTGCCATGTGCTATAGGCTACTTCACAGAGGGCATACTCACTTATGTGCCAGAGGTGATAAAAACACCTTATAGCATTTATAGCATATGTCGTATACATTCTGTTTCCAAACACGCTCAGCTGTGTTGCTGTGTAACTACACAGTAATAACTACATTAGCGCTAAGTAATCGCTCTGGTGGGAAGAGAGGGCAGCTGTGTGAATGCGTGACCCAGGTTTATTCTGTCATTGATACATGGAGAATTGATTGCGGGGTGACTGAGCCAGCAGGGTTAGCTCCGTCATGGTGGGGAAGGGTCTTGTGAACGTCATGGTTCCGAAAGCAAGGTTAGCTCCGTCATGGTGGGGAAGGGTCTTGTGAACGTCATGGTTCTGAAAGCAAGGTTAGCTCCGTCATGGTGGGGAAGGGTCTTGTGAACATCGTGGTTCTGAAGAGCAGCTCAGCCCAAGGCGTCGGGCTGTGTGTGAGCTAACACCGACCGAGGTGGTCAAACCAGTCTGTCACTTCACAGCTGCTCCGCTGGAGTGGGTGTCTCTAGAACGTGTGTGTGTGTGTGTGTGTGTGGTAGTGAGTGAGAGAGAGATAGATAAGAGTATGGATAGAGAGACAGAGAAAGAGAGTCATTTAACTGAGTTTAATTGAACTGAGCGAGAAAGAGATAGAGAGAGAGGCAGGGGGAGTCGAGAGAGACTCTGATAGAGACAGAGCGAGGGGAGGGGGGAGAGACAGTGACAGAAAGAGGGGGGACAGAGAGAGACGGTGACAGAGAGAGACGGTGACAGAGAGAGACGGTGACAGAGAGAGATGGTGACAGAGAAAGACGGTGACAGAGAGAGACGGTGACAGAGAGAGATGGTGACAGAGAGAGACGGTGACAGAGAGAGATGGTGACAGAGAGAGATGGTGACAGAGAGAGACGGTGACAGAGAGAGACGGTGACAGAGAGAGATGGTGACAGAGAGAGATGGTGACAGAGAGAGGGAAGGAGGGAATATTTCCTGTATCGGACAAGTCAGGTGCCACAAACTTCCTATTCTATAAATACACCAACTATGGAATGTGAAAAAACATGCTAATCCCTCTCTCTCTTTCTCTCTCTCTTTCCCTCTCTCTCACACACACACATAAATACACACACACATACACACACACACACACACACACACACACACACACACACACACACAGTGTTTGTTCAGCCATAAAGCTGGGTAGAGGGTGGACAGAACATAGTCCATCTGACTGGCAACAGGAAGTCACCGCCCTCAAACAGTTACACTGGGTCAGGGGCTTCCCATCACCTGATTGGTTATGTACAGGATTGAGGGGCGGGGATTAGGGGAAAGAGATCCTTGGCCTGGGGTGAGTTCAATCTGAAAACAGTGTGCAGCGTTTTGGTATGGTTTCCAAATTGGACGACATGTTTCCTCAAAACAGTGTGAAATGGAGTAAAGTAGGTGTTCTCCCATCTGGTGGGTGTGTCATGTTACCCAATCAGCAGACTGATGTATAAGCCCCGCCCAGCAGACTGATATATAAGCCCCGACCAGCAGACTGATATACAAGCCCCGCCCAGCAGACTGATATATAAGCCCCGCCCAGCAGACTGATATATAAGCCCTGCCCAGCAGACTGATATACAAGGCCCGCCCAGCAGACTGATATATAAGCCCGGCCCAACAGACTGATATATAAGCCCTGCCCAGCAGACTGATATATAAGCCCCGCCCTATCTTCTCAGCTGCCATAGGTGCAACGCACGCATAACAGGGTGTGTGTAACCCTAACGCACCACTGCTTCCGTTTCAATAACCACTTTGCAGCGTTTTGTCAGGGCTGAACTCACGCCTGAGGTTCTCGGTGAGGGTTCTGCCATGGCTGTAGGTGATTGGTTGGGGACAGAATTTGAGGCAGGGTAATCAGATCCTAGGTCTAGGGTTAGAGGTCAGAGCTGCTGATGTAAGCAATAGTCTGTCTGGGGCTGCGTTCTGAATCGCATACTTCCATACTATATAGTATGCCCAAATCATAGTATGCCACATGCAGTATGGCAAAAATTATAAGTCATAAAAGTCATAACCAAAGCCTCCTATTAACGTGAGCTGGTTAGGATGATATTAGCTGGTCAGACTGGTCTTAGCTGGTCTGATCCGCAGGTGCGCCTGGCTATTCTTACCGCAACCCTAACCTTAATGGAGTAGTAAAGGGGAAAATCATGTTAAGCCCTGTTTTAAGGTTACTTATGATCATATACAATGGTTCAGATCAAAAAGTTGACAAAACTAGCACTTTTGAGAAAGTTGATAATTGCTCTACCACCGTTTTGGTCATACAATGGATGTGGGTGGGCATCTTGAAAAATCACTGGTAGAGTCAGCAAGCTCGCAGAGGCGCACAAAATGACACCATGCAGTTCTTTACCACCTCGTTACAAAAATATATATACATAATTCGGATTGCGATTGAAAATTAACTATGATCACCAGAATCAATAAAGTTTGTCTCCAAGTATATCATACTGTATTTAATGCATTCTACTAACTTTTCGATGTAGACCGAGATATCATTTTTCAGAAAATGTGCTATGAGAAATCCCATTCACTCTCTCGGCATTAAGAACACTATATTTCTCCTGAACCCTCTTTCAATACTGAACTATTCAGGAGCTTAACACGGCAGTCTCAACAGGGATCATATACAGTAATATGCCAGTTAGTGTAGGCTACTGTACCTCTGCTCCTTGGACGAGTTCAGACTTGTGCTACCGTATCACACCAGCTTGCATGTTCTCCACTGGGAACAAAACCAGCTCACCCGAGCACTGGGCCTGTGGTTAGAACCATACACAGGATAGCCACCACTAGCTTCACCAGCTAGCTTCTAGTTTTACCAGCTAGCTACTAGCTTCACCAGCTAGCTACTAGCTATGCCAGCTAGCTACAGTAGGCTACTAGCTTCACCAGCTAGCTACTCGTTTTACCAGCTAGCTACACCAGCTAGCTACTGTAGCTACATACCACAGAGAAATGCCCAGCTCACTGGTTGGAGCGTGGTTGTTGCAACGCCTGTCTGGTGTGTTACGATGCCACATAGCCTGCAGATGTGTTTAAATACAGAATACAACACCAGGAACAGATAAATATAATTAACTACCGTTATTCTTATAAAACAACAACAACAACAACAACAACAACAATAATAATAATAATAATAATAATAATAATAATAATAATAATAATAATAATAATAGAAGTAGTTTTGGGTCTCTGAATGTCTATTTTACCTTTGACACACAGCTCATTGATGGTAATGGTGGTGTGAGGGGCTGAGGTGTGACAGTGTTTTGCTGCTATAACAAGGATACTGTTCGTATGAGAGGAAGTCCGGAGTGACGTTTATCGGTTGTAAACCATCTCTGGTTTTGACCAGACTAGACTGTCCGGCGTTGTCCTGCCCTCAGCTAACCCTGTCCCCGCCTTCTCATCACTGCGCCGCCCAAATAACCGGTCCTGTCAGCGGTTTTCAGTAATAAACCATTATGTCCTGTTCTATCCCCCCGGACACGCTTCCAGGTGGCCGTGAGTGAATGTTCACCACACGTCACCAAACAAGGGAGCAGTATAATTGTCAGGTAGTGGATGCAGTGCAGCCAGTGGAGGTGCAGTAGCTCACACGGTCTCATTGTCCCAACTATACCTCCCTGACTCTCTGTATATTTTTCTCTCATCGGTGTGTCTCGTCTGTCTCTGACCTGTTGCAGTACAACTGTTTATATATCTTTCCCTCCTCTCAGTCTGTGGACATGAGTGTGTGTGTGTGTGTGTGTGTGTGTGTGTGTGTGTGTGTGTGTGTGTGTGTGTGAGCTGCTAGTCATGATTCAGACAGCTGCCATGTTCTCAAGCCTGTCTTTCCTTAGCTGACCTTTCCAGTCTGGGGAACCTAGGTGGATCTTATCTTTCTGAACAGCGCTGGCAAACACGCTCTGCTGAGCGGACATTTCCCCAGCTCGGGTCCTTCAAGTGTGGGTAATAGAATGCACTAACCTGACACGCTAGATGGTTTGCTTCGCATAACCACCTGGGAACTCTCCGTTGGAAATCGTTTGGAAAAGGGCGGATACTTTCAAAAATGCTTGGTAGGTGATTGGATGAACCATCTGTCTGTCACTGTCTATCACACGCCTCAATTTCAACTTCAACCACTCCTCGCTGTCAACAGACCTAAACCCGCCCAGCGTAGCTGTTTGTATTTCAAATTCCTTTGAACCAACACTGATTTTGAGAGATCGTTTCTGAGATCTGGCTCAAACAGATCTCTATGGAGAGTATCCAGACTGATTTGTGAGAGAAAAAGAATGTGAGCTCAGGAAATCAGGATGTTCTCACGAGGCTTAGAACACACTCTGGTTGAACACCCCCTCCCCCCACTCGGAAAGCCTTTCTCTCACATTGTGCCTCCAGTCAGGAGTCACTCTTCTCCCAGATCATTCTAGAACACAAGCTGAACATGATCCTCTGTGAGCCTGTGGCTGCCCTAGGCTGAGGCCTGCTGCATGGAATGCTTAGCCTAGCAGCTGCTGTTCCTCAGGTGAGACAGCCATTCATACTGTATGTAAGGCCTGGTTAGGAGGGCTGGCTTCTGTCCGGGGTGAACACCTGATGTCTGACAAACAGGGCTAGGTTTGGAGCAGCAGAATGAGGAGGGCACCGTCATTTCCCAGTCAAATGATCGGCTTGTTCTCAGGGTTCCTCGAGTCCATTCTGAACTTGGGAGGGCTGCTTTATTCCATGATGCTCCTTATACATGGAATACTTTACAACAGACTAAAGCTTGAGGTCCTTCCTTCAGTCACAGAGTTTAAATCCATGGCTCTAGACCTATGTACTTCAACCTGTAATTGTTTTTAATAATAATGATAATTATTATTATTATTATTATTATTATTGTTGTTGTTGTTATTGTTATAATTGTATATTGCATTTGTTTTGTTAATTTGTGTCTTAAATAAAGGTTTGAAATTAAATGAAACAGTAGCAAGTCTCTCCCAGTTCCCCAGGTTCAGCTGCAGTCAGAGAGCACACTGGTCAGAGAGCACACTGGGCAGAGAGCACACTAGGCAGAGAGCACACTAGGCAGAGAGCACACTAGGCAGAGAGCACACTGGGCAGAGAGCACACTAGGCAGAGAGCACACTAGGCAGAGAGCACACTGGTCAGAGAGCACACTAGGCAGAGAGCACACTAGGCAGAGAGCACACTAGCAGAGCAGGGACACTGACCTGAAATAACTATCTACTCAGGGACATACACAGATAGACATGAGGTGGTGCTAGAGCACCTGCCCTTTGCCCTCTGGACAAGGCAAGTGCCCTTTTGAAAGTTACTTTTTTTTTCTTTTCTTTTTTTACAGTGTAGGCCTACTGTATGTGGCCCATGGTGACATCGATCAATTCTCGATTAAAAGCGTGTAATAATGCCCCAAAATGCGTTGTAATTTTGCCACCCCCCCCCCCCCACGCACACACGTGCCCCTCCCCTCCCTCTCTTCCTTTGTCAACGATAAACGCAAAAAGCGGACACAAACGGAGGTGCGATGCAGCAGCGCTGCACACAGCACACACATCTCCTCCCCTGCCCTTTCCCCATCCAGAGTGCCCGAGTGATGACAGCTAACCAGCCAGGTAACACATAAACCAAACGAGTGTATTGTTTGCCCCCTAAGCCTCAGTTGCCAAACTATAACTTGCATTTATTTGTCTCTGTTGTGAAGTAAGTCTGATGTAAGTCATATGATACAGCGCAAACAGCTAAGCCTAAATTATCCGACTGCCCACCTCAATTAATGGTAATCGGTAGAATTTGTTGTTGGTATACTTAAGCTGAATATTTCATATTATGTAGTAACCTTAGGGCTGCCAAGACACGCGCGTTCAGCCTCTTCTCACGCTGACACGCCACACTTCACAATTCTCACGTTCGGAGCAACCCCTACATACTACAGGCCCGTAGCCAGGGGGGGATCGAACGAATCGAACAAAAAGCCCCGCCCCTCCCCCTCCGGGAAACAAATCGCGCAACAATCAAAAATCTCTGTGAGCCCCCCCCCCCCCCCCCCCCCCCACACACACACACACCCCGTCAACAACTCGCGCGACAATCAAAATACTTAAATTATCTGTCAGCACCCCCCCCCCGCCCCCCTCTCAACATCTCGCCGCGCAAGATGCCCTCATTTTTCACTGAGCACCTGCCCCCCAAAATGTCTGTGCATGCCACTGATCTACTCATTGAATTACCTTATACCACATTTAATGATTCTAAGACCACTAATTAATTAACATAAATTCTGAGCCTTCATAACACACTGTCACACACGCACACACACACGCACACACACACACACACAGACACGCAAACACAGACATGCACACACACACACACACACACAGACACACACACACACACACACACACTAATAAGCTCAGTGTCTGCTGCGGGACGCGACCATCGTCAGAGAGGCGGAGTTCAATAAAAGTGTTTAATACTAGATATGTATCCATGACGACCTGGGTATGTATCCAGACATGACCTGGGTATGTATCTATGACCTGGGTATGTATCTATGACCTGGGTATGTATCTATGACCTGGGTATGTATCCATGACGACCTGGGTATGTATCTATGACCTGGGTATGTATCTATAACCTGGGTATGTATCCATGACGACCTGGGTATGTATCTATGACCTGGGTATGTATCCATGACGACCTGGGTATGTATCTATGACCTGGGTATGTATCCAGACATGACCTGGGTATGTATCTATGACCTGGGTATGTATCCATGACGACCTGGGTATGTATCCAGACATGACCTGGGTATGTATCTATGACCTGGGTATGTATCCATGACGACCTGGGTATGTATCTATGACCTGGGTATGTATCTATGACCTGGGTATGTATCCATGATGACCTGGGTATGTATCTATGACCTGGGTATGTATCTACGACCTGGGTATGTATCTATGACCTGGGTATTCGCGTCCATCATAGCACAGAGACGGCAAAGTTGTAAATGACCTCAGAATTAATTCTGACTCCAAAGAGCTCTCTGTTCTCATCCTCCTGGACCTGAGTGCAGCCTTTGATATTATAGATCATGCAATCCTCATCAAAAGACTGGAGAAGTGGGTTGGCCTCTCCAGTCCAGTCCTTAATTGGCTTAGGACCTATCTAACCGGTCGTGATTTCTTCGTTGCCCTCGGGGAACATAGTTCAGGAAAGATCCCTATGACCTGTGGGGTGCCCCAAGGATTGATCCTAGGACCTCTACTCTTCAGCCTGTACATGCTGCCCCTTGGCAGTGTCATCAGGAGGCACAACATTAGCTACCATAGCTACGCAGATGATACCCAACTCTATATTTCTGTAACACCCAGTAACTACAGCTTGATTGACTGCCTTATCAAGTGTATTACGGATATAAATGTATGGATGTCACATAATTTCCTCCAATTAAACCAGGACAAAACAGAAGTACTGATCATTGGAGAAAAAGCTGAAAGAGAGAAACGATCTGCACATTTAAAAACTCGACGCCAAATGTCAGGCAGAAAACCTAGGTGTCATACTTGACTCAGATCTTAATTTCGAAAACCACATTCAGAATATTACAAAGACATCTTTTTACCACTTAAGGAACATTGCCATGGTGCAACCCTTTCTCTCTCAGGCTGACACACTAATGCATGCTTTCATCACAAGCAGGCTGGACTACTGCAATGCTCTACTATCAGGCCTACCAAAGAAAGCAATCTCTAAGCTACAAATGATACAGAATGCTGCAGCACGAGTCCTCACTAAGTCTAGACGAAGGGCACACATCACACCAGCCTTAAAATCACTACACTGGTTACCTGTCAACTCTAGGATAGACTTTAAAATACTATTACTAGTCTATAAATCTCTCCACAGTCACGCACCAAAATACATTTCAGACATGCTTGTCAGGTACATGCCCAACAGACCACTCAGATCCTCAGGTACTGAACTTTTAACAGTTCCAAAAGCCAGGACCAAGAAACACAGAGAGGCAGCTTTTAGTTTATATGCCCCCAACCTCTGGAACACCCTGCTGGAGTGCCTAAGAAGGGCCAAAACAACGGAGGTCTTCAAGCGAGATCTCAAGACGTACCTTTTCGGCCTAGCCTACAATCACTAGCCAGGACCTTGAGACACAGAAAGGCAGCCTCAAACCTACCTGTGAATCCTCTCTATACATTGGTGTATATCCTGCTATGCACTGTATGTATATCAAGTAGTGTACAGAAGCTGGTTGACCTGAAACAGGCTTGTTCTGTTCTGATATCTGTGTTGCTTAAATGGCTCAGCATGCTACTAACCATTTTCTGCTTCCTCTAGTGCCTCTCCCTCTCCCTCCTAACTTCTAACCAGGTCCAGTGGATGCCCCACTGTCGCCCGCAGACCACCCTGAGTCCGATAGATACCCCTGTGTCAGCTGTGGATGTCGTAGTATTTAGTTAACACACACACACTTACACACAGACACACATCAGTCCACATCCGGCTTAGGCCTGGACCTGGGCCCAGTCCCCCTTCCCCTCACCCTAACCCGGGTCCGTATCCTTTTCCCACCCCCACCCTAGCCCCAACCCCTGCCTCTACCTGGACCCAGGCACACTCACGCTCACACACACACACAGACATACACCAGTCCTGGGCTCGGATCCCCTCACCCTAACCCGGGTCCGTATCCTTTTCCTACCCCCACCCTACCCCAACCCCTGCCTCTATCTGGGCCCAGGCACACTCACGCACACACAGACACACACCAGTTGTTTGCCATGTCTCTCCTATGATGTTTTTAGCCTCTCTTATGTAATTTAATGTTATTTGTAATGTGAATGTAAATGTAATTTATGTAAATGTAATTTAATGTTATTTATTGCTTTATAAATGTTCTTAGCCGGTAGACAAACATACTCCTGGAGCTTGCTCGATCGCCTTGTTGAGAGGGGTCAGGGAAGAATTTTTACAGCTCACTTCTCTGGCCCCTGGGTGATACTGTTTTTTTGCTTCCCTCTGGAATATGTAGGGGTGGGTCGTATGCCCACCTCCCTTGTTCTCTGTAAAGCGCATTGTGTTGCCTCTGGGTATGAAATGCGCTATGCAAATAAAGCTTTGATTGATTGATTGATGTATCTATGACCTGGGTATGTATCCATGACCTGGGTATGTATCTATGACCTGGGTATGTATCTATGACCTGGGTATGTATCTATGACCTGGGTATGTATCCATGACGACAGCTCAGCCAGCCAGTCATCCAAACTGCACATGCATGTACTTGATTCAAGACTTTACAGGAGGTGACTGTACAGGATGTGATTGCTGTGTTAGTTGCATTTCCAATCTTTGCTGTAATTTCCCACTGCTGAAACACCAAATCTCCTCCTACAGGGATTATTACAGTTCATATCTATCTAGCCATTATGTGCATACAGCTCCTTTCTGTGTATGCGTCTCTCCCACTCTCTTTCTCCCTCCCTGTCCCTCTCCCTCCCTGTCTCTCTCTCCCCATCTCTCTCCGTCCCTTTGTCTCTCTCTCTCTCCCCCCCCATCTCTCCCTCCCTCTCTCTCTCCCTCCCTCTCTCTCTCTCTTTCTCCCCCCTCTCTCCCTCCCTCTCGCTCTCCCTCCCTCTCTCTCTCTCTTCCTCTCTCTCCCTCGCTCTCTCTCTCTGTCTCTCTGTCTCTGGCCAGCTCTGTAGACGGTCTGGGGACATTGATGGTTTGTCATGTCTGAGCTTGGCTGAGACTCCCGGTGTTTCAGTGATTTTGGGAGAGCGAGGACGCAGAGGTGAGTGGAGAGTAAACGGTCTCTTCCTGTTGTGAGTGTCTTTGGCAGTGTGGGGGACAGAGAGGCCGCTGCTCTCAGCTGATGATGCTGCTGGCAGAGACACACACCAATAAACAGCTGCTCTCCTCCATTCACATCCTCCTACCATTCCTGCAGGGGACCTCAAATGAACCTGTGCTTGTGGAAGTGCGCGCACACACACACACACACACGTAAGCTCAGCTCACATGAACACAAACAAACACACACATGCAGATCGTGACGTCCCTCTAACACACTCCAGACACACACAGGGGTTCACACAGCCTCTGGCCCTAACTAACCCTGACCCTAACTAACCCTACCCCTGACCCTAACTAACCCTACCCCTGACCCTAACTAACCCTACCCCTGACCTTGACTGATCCTACCCCTTACCCTAACTGATCCTACCCCTGACCCTGACTGATCCTACCCCTGACCCTAACTGATCCTACCCCTGACCCTAACTGATCCTACCCCTGACCCTAACTGATCCTGACCCTGACTGATCCTACCCCTGACCCTAACTGATACTACCACTGACCCTAACTGATACTACCGCTGACCCTGACTGATACTACCGCTGACCCTAACTCACCTCCATCACACACTGATAATACTCAGAATAAAAAAAGAAATCTAATATTATTAAACTAATAATATTTTATTTGTATAATGCTTTTCATGTTACTTTCCAAGACTCTCTTAAGTTCCATGAGGCATCAAAACATCAAATCAAACAACAAAGCATACAAAAAGATCACAATCTATATTAACTATATAAGGCATAGAATCAAACTAAAATGGACTGTTGTCCCCTACTCATGATGTATCTGGTCATAGTTGACCCCCACCTCGGGACAGCTAAGATAAGATGAGGGGGAAGGGCAAGCAAGACCATCACACACTCTCTCTCCTCAGAGAGATACAAGACCATCACACACTCTCTCTCCTCAGAGAGATACAAGACCATCACACACTCTCTCTCCTCAGAGAGATACAAGACCATCACACACTCTCTCCTCAGAGAGATACAAGACCATCACACACTCTCTCTTCTCAGAGAAATACAAGCCAGCAGCAGCTAAGCTGTGAGGGGCTGTGTTTTGACGGGGACAGTGGTCAGGGCTTATACTCTCAGCTCCCGTCTCAAAGCAGCGACTCAGAACCCCAATGAAATCCCTCTTTCTCCCTTTCAACAGGCAGAGCTGGGGACCGGTCAGAACCACAGAGCTAGCTGGGCCGGTCAGAACCACAGAGCTAGCTGGACCGGTCAGAACCACAGAGCTAACTGGGCTGGTCAGAACCACAGTGCTAACTGGACCGGTCAGAACCACAGAGCTAACTGGACCAGTCAGAACCACAGAGCTAACTGGGACAAGATGGCTCTGTCATGTCTTGTTAGCTCCTCTTATTAATTCATGAGGCTTAATTGATTCCCTGCTGCTTCTCTCTGCTTCTCTCTGCTCTCCACGCTGACGCTGCTTCCCCTCAGAGCACCGGACTCGTTTGTAAATGTTATCATTAAATCCCTAGCCTGTCCAATACTCTTTGTACAGTAGCTCAAGCTAGTGATTCACACTCCTCTGGCTTAGCTTACCCTATCCATTACATTACAGTCACTTAGCAGACACTTTTATCCAAAGCGACTTATTATAATTGCATTTAACGTAGGAAGTCAGCGTACCGCTACTCGCAAGAACTCACAAGTGCGTCTCCTATCTCCTATCCAACACTACTGTACATCCAGTTTGTAGCATATCAATAAGTGTCTTACAAATCCCCCTACGCTCTGATGGCAACTGTTATCATCAGATCTCTAGCCTGTCCAACTCTGTTTGTAGCTCTGTCGTTCATACATCTGCTACCAACCCCAGCCAACACTGTTCCCAGGCTGTAGCTTTGCCATTCATCTCTCCTGCTGCTCGTTGATCCACCGCTCCACACAGGACAGTCCCAGGCCTGGGTTTGGATGAGAGTTGATCTCAGGTAAGCTCATCATATCTGCCAAATAAAAGCTCATTCAACAGGCACAACTGATCCTAGATCTGCACTGCTACTGTACTTTGAGACTTAGTGAATGTGTGTGTGGCCTGGTGTGTGTGTGTGTGTGTGTGTGTGTGTGTGTGTGTGTGTGTGCGTGCGTGCCTGTGTGTAAGGGCAGTGCAAACAAAATCAACATGTAAAATGTCCTTTAATTTCAGGATGGAGGGCTGGGATGGAGTTGTATTTTCAGATCTATTTTTACATAACTATGTATCACAATATGTATCGTATAGCAAAGTATTGTGATACAATCATATCGTGACCCATGTATCTTAATACATATAATATCGTGAGGTCCGTCAATACCCAGCCCAAGTGTGTGAGTGTGTCTGTTTGTACGTGTGTGTGTGCTACTGGGTAGGGAGCCCATGTGACTTGGTGTTCCCTGAGCACAGATATGTCATTGGCAGGAGAGATAAGGCAGGCACAGAGCAGCCAGAGCACCGCCCCGCGTCACATGCGGCCCCAGAGGACAGACTTGCGGCCACGTTACGCCACTCGACTGGCTGACATCAAAGAGCGCGTTTGGTTATGAGACGGCGGAACACAGGCCTCTCGGTGTCTGTATTCAGATAGCTTGTGATGTTACCCTGCAGCTCAGATCAGATATATAACCACAGCCTCGTCAACGGGGAAAACGAGGCCAAAGGCCACATTTCACATCTGATAAGAAAACAGACACTAATGTGTAAAGCATGCGAAGGAGGGCGCAGGTACGGCTGTGTGATCCATGCCAACGGAAACAGCCCTGAGACGAATCTGACAGCCTATGTTGACCATGATGATGATGATGATGATGCATCCCTCCACACAAACACAGAGATCACACCCCTCTGGTGAGAAGTCTAGGTCATGACGAGAAGATCATACAAGGCAGTCAGTCTTCTCCAGGAGGAATATATATCTCTTTATCTGGCTGAGATGTTATCAGATAATCTGAGCATGAACGCCCATGCATATCCTGGTCGAGGGCCAGTGTTATGTGTACAGAAAGTGAACGGGCAGCATTTTGTTGCATGGGAACACGACAATTTCCCCCCAGATCGCGCCATGATCACCCACGGCCTGGTGTCTGAGCATGATCACCCACGGCCTGGTGTCTGAGCATGCAGGCTACGGTTGCGAAAGATGTGTTACTACGTAGTAGAGGAAGGCTACAGCTTGCTCGTTTTAGCAGGCAGTGTGAGGTTAAGCGGATGTGGGAGACTCATATTTTCTCTCTCTCTCGTATTAGGAAACCCCAGCTCACACGCAGGAGCTGTCAGATTATTGAAACATCAAGGCCTGAGCAGATGGTTTTCTGATAACCTGGGCGATCACCAAAGACGAATCCCTGGTGAATGGCTTCGCTATAAAACATGTCTCTAATATCAGGCTAAGCTAGATGTTGTGAGTAGCCTATATGATATGTTGACCTAATGTAGCATATGTAGCCTTGGCTACTGCATCAGTAAAGCCTAACATCTGGCAGCACAGAGACAGGAATCACCTGAGAGCTATAGCCTATAAAATAAAATGAGATATGTTTCTAGATTCCTAATAGGCTATATTATATTTATATTTGTCTTCAAGGTTAAAACTTACCCTCTCTCGCTTTTAGCAGTACCGTGTTGGCAACTATATTCTCCAGCTCCATCAAAAAATCCTATTCGAGATTCACCGTAGATCACAAAGGTCGGTGGAGCAACACCTCTGTCTTCACAACTGGCTGTCTTTTCTCTTGATCCCTAATCCGAATCCGAGTCAATTCTATTCATTTCACACTCGCAGCGGTCTGTACACATTTGTACTGGCCATCACACGATATCTGGAAACATGAACGAGGCACGCGTTCATGTTGTGGGCTACGAGTGCAGCGTTGGGGAAGGCATCCTATTTCCATTCCAGTTCAAAAAATCATCCAGGCTCAAATAGTCGCAGATCAGATGAGGATCTCTCTTTTAAATCTCCAGTAGGCCTACATCCAGATCAGACAGAGAACTGCATCGTTTCCTACCGCATAGCAGCGACCAAGACCAAGACAGGACAACCTTCAGAACAGAACAGGGGGAGTTGGCGAAGTTCACCGAACAGAACATCAATATATGCTCCCCCTTTCGGTGCGGAATTAGAAAAGGGCTGGGTTTTTTCTTTCCTTAGTTGAAACGTTCTGGCCAGACTCCAGGCCGTTTTGTCCGTGGTTTCTGCTCAAGATTTCGGCGAAATGAACCCAGTCTAAAGAGAGGAGGCCCTAATGGACACTGCCCATGATGGTTGAGTCATTTG
Source organism: Borostomias antarcticus (assembly GCF_949987555.1). Taxonomy (NCBI): domain Eukaryota; kingdom Metazoa; phylum Chordata; class Actinopteri; order Stomiiformes; family Stomiidae; genus Borostomias; species Borostomias antarcticus. Next base: position 12,409,317 of record NC_140239.1, on the reverse strand, counting down.
CCGTGGGGAGTCGTGAACCTTGATCCAGCGGCGGTCTCAGCACCATTCCACCGCCCCTAGCCTGGGTTCTCTCTCTCTCTTTCACACACACACACACACACGCACACACACACACGCACGCACGCAGAGCGGTGGGGCGTGTCTGACCAGCCCTGACGTAGGTACGCTGCCTGGGTGCGTAGGCTGTCAGACATCCGATAGCAGAACATTCCTGACAGCCTGTTTGAAGCCGGGAGACATTAACATTTATAGCGGTATCTAATAGAACTATGACAAAGCGTATGGTGCTATTACTATGTTATTAAACAGGATTCTCCATTGATTTGATGCCAGAGATATATTCTGAACAACCATATCCCTGCTAATGATCTACAGGTTTCTTAAGCTGATTGCTGGGGATTTGGCGCCCTCATCTGGAACAGAAAGGATCGGACTGGAGGTCCATCTAAATAAGTGGAAGTGGATACAGTAGTATAAGCCTGATAACAGCAAGTCAGCGACAGTCAAACACTGGGTTATTACGCTTATAAGAAGTAAATGTCTCATTCTGGTTTTAAAAAAAAGAGAGATAAACAAAAATGACTTTAATGGAACATAAATCTACCATTAGAGTTTTGGTCAGTTTACACCGGCTCAAAATACAAGTCCACAATTATGAAGGATGCTATAGTGACAAACTATTAAGTGCTGATTTAAGAAAATTATATATTCTTTTTACATAATCATCAAATGTAGTCTGAAAGACAAACTCAAGACGTGCTGGGACTTTACATAATAATCAAACTCAGTCTTGAACTCATGTGTTGGGCCAATCACCCGCAATTCCAGCAAGACATTTTTAAAAAGAAAAGATTCTCAGATTCATCCCTCACTTTCACACCAGTACAGTATTTGGTGTGATGATGCATCAAACCACTGTAGAAAAACTCAGACAACAGAAAAACTCAGCCACACCACAGGCCTTTCTCCAGGGTGTTTTTCTCTAGTTGTGTGGTGCTGGGAACTCAACCCCCAAAACCCTGACACACACACAAAAATACCCCCCACACACACACACAAAATACCACCCCCCCCCCACACACACACACACACTTCCTCTTGCACATGTAATGTGTCTGTGTGTCTGTGTGTCAACCTTTCTAAAGACAACCAAACCACGCCGTCATCCTCTCCAAAACAAATCTTGCATTCAACATAAAGTCCAACAAAACAGAGGTTCTGAGGGGGGGGTCAGTGTCAGTATTCGTCCAGGTTATCTGCCTTGGGGATGGACAGGCCCCTGTCCTTCAGCGCCTGCATCTTCACCTTCTCCGTCTCCTGCTTGGCCAGCTGCTGCTGTCTCTGCTCCTCCAGGATCTCCTCAATGGACACCTGCTGTAGCACCGCGTCACACGGCTTGTCCATGTCCTGGACACGGACACACACACACACACGCTGTAGCACTGCGTCACACGGCTTGTCCATGTTCTGGACACACACACACCTGCTGTAGCACCGCGTCACACGGCTTGTCCATGTCCTGGACACACACACACCTGCTGTAGCACCGCGTCACATGGCTTGTCCATGTCCTGGACACACACACACACACACGCACGCTGTAGCACCGCGTCACACGGCTTGTCCATGTCCTGGACACACACACACACACACGCACGCTGTAGCACCGCGTCACACGGCTTGTCCATGTCCTGGACACACACACACACACACACACACACACACCAGCTGTAGTGTCTGAATGGCCACAACGTAAGAGAGAAGCGTTGTGGTGCGGCAGGATACGTACTATCTCCCCGAGAAGGACCACGTTCTCTCCTCTCACGATGAAGATTCCTCGTGGGATGTCTCCGAATTTCTTCCCTACATGGATGCGTTCCACGGTCTGATGGAAAACTAAATTGGCTAAAAGAAACGGGGAAGAGTTGTGATCAGCTGATCATGTATTGTAATCTCAGTTATTGTCTCAACTGGATTTTGAAATATGATGCATGGATTCTCAACGTGTATTCAACTCGGATTTTGAAGCAGCAATTTTCTGTATCATTTTGCAGTATTGCAGTACATACTGCAATGCACATTAATCAAGTAGGCAATTTGACATACCGAACTGGTCAATGCTTCTAAGATACCCAATCAGCGTTCTCCCATCGCGAAGCAGTACAAGGTGTTTCTCTGGATACGAGAAAACATATAAAATATGTAAACACAGTAGTACTACAGAACGAACGTACGGTACCAAGTGAAGTGGTGTAATATGTTGCGAGATCGCCATAAATAGATACAATTACAATGGGTGATTTCACCGCACGTTGAACTACTGCTCATTAACCCACACAGATAGCAAGTGGTGTCTGTTTTACACTCCAGCGCTATTTGTAACATTGCCTCCAACTATCTCAACTTACTATCGACATCATCGATGAGACTCCCAGTCCCTGGCATGTAATTCATTTTGAGTGTAAATATTTCTGCAATACTAGGCCTAGTTCGGCTAGTCTATCCGTGTCTGGATGTTATCAAAGCCATTAATTTTATGCGAGGTCCACAGGAAGCACATGAGAGCAGCCGGGAAAGACTTCCTGTAGCACATGAAACCCCTTTTACGCTTACGGAACAGTTTAAATTTAAAATATTATTGATGTGATTAACTAGTTTGAATCGATATTGACGTACACCAGTCAATTGTAGTTATTTAAATCTGGCTAGTTTGATTAATAGTCATCAAAAACCTTAAACCGGAGTCTTTTTTTAAATATATATATATATATATTATTAATACCAGATCTGGGGCGGGTCATCGGGTGTCAAATCTAGCTAACCATTGGCCGAGTCAACTGACGCACACGGAAACATAAAAACAACGTAAACGTCTGATCCAACATTTAAAGGGGCCGCAGCCACAATACGTCCGTGTAGCTGCTATCTCTATCATTCAAATCTTTATGTCCATTAACTTCTCAAACACAAAGAATTTGACAAAATAATTGTTTTTGTTGTAGCAGCCAGGGATATCCTATTCGATACTGGGTTTGTTCAAGATTAATCTTTGTAATGGCGAATGACAGAACTGCTGGGGACAGTTGGGTGATGCATCATCAAATGCAGTCAACTCCCAAAGCCGACTGGCCTCCGAGCTACAACTCTGACAATAATAACCTGAACTGGAACAACGCTATGGTACGTGTTGTTTTACACAAAAAATAATAGACAGAAGTGAATTGACAAAAAACACGTCAGTTGTAGCTTATGGGTGAAAGCTGCTAGCTAACGTTAGATAGCTGTGATTGCTGGGCAAGTGTTCCGCCAACATTAGCTACAATGCTAAATATCTGTGTTAGCTAGCTAAGTGACTAGCTAGCTAGCCAGCCACACATCCTTGTTATGTAATACTAGCCAGCTAGCGCATTTGCTGTCATGCATGTTGTATCGCGACGTGACCAAATTGTTTATTTTGGGCGAACTTATGCTGACATTTTCCAATTGGAAAGCTTTCTTGAAGCTGTCGGCAAAACGAGCTAGTTAACGTTAGCCTCAAGCCTGCTAACTTCCTTGATGCGCCAAAAGCCAGGGAGGGACACTGGCAGACTTGACAATGTTGTCAGTGTGACTGTTAGTCCTGAATTCAAGGTCTGATAATTAAATCAAATGTCATGTTCCCCGCAGCTGGCTGATCTCTATAGCTAACTGATTCACACCGTTTAACATCCTACACAGAGTCTACAGTGTCACAATACTAAATGGAAGTTAATGCTCAAAAGCATTGTCATGAATACAAGATAATAGGTCTCTTCCATGGCCTGTCACGTTGTGGTTGGTTTCAGGATGCTTCCCAGTACCCTGGCTACTCTTCAAACTACTGGTACCCCCAGTCCCATTGCACAGGGCACTACGCAAATGCCTATCCCCCAGGACCGGACTCCCAGCAGCCCTACAGCCCCCAGGTACAGGCCTGTTACGTCACAGCAAGGCTCTCTTAAAGCTCCTGTCTATATAAGGCCTTCTGCTCCTTATCTAAAGACTCTTAAGTGCCCTCAGATTATGCCTATCTCTCTGTGTGTACACACACACACACACACACACACACACACACACATACCACTTAGTGACCGCCTCAGTCTTTCATTCTCCCCTCACCCCCCACCCCTGCATCGCTCTAATGTCTCTCTTCTCTTTCTCTCTCTTCTCTCTCTCTTTCTCTCTCTCCTCTCTTTCTCTTTCTCTCTCACTCTCTACATCACCCTCACCTCTCTCACCTCTTCTCTCTCTCCCACTCTCATGTCTCTCTCATCTCTTTCTCTTCTCTCTCTCTCTCTCTCTCATCTCTTTCTCTTCTCTCTCTCTCTCTCTCTCTCTCTATTGTGTTAGTCTACTGTCTGTGTTGTATGGAGATGACTACTGCAAACCAAATCTACCTATGGGGACTAATAAAGTCAACTGAGCTGAAATCTCTCTCTCTCTCTCTCTCTCTCTCTCTCTCTCTCCACATCTCTCTCTCCCTCCCATCGTCCAGGCGATGGCGCAGTACCCCAACGGCCACGGCGGTGCGTTCAGCCCCAGTCAGGGCCATCAGCAGCAGTACCCCCAGAGCTCCTTCCACCCATCCAACCCCTTCTACTGCACTGAGCAGCAGCGACAGCAGGCCGCCCCCTACCCCGCCGCCTGCCAGGGCTGCCTGGCTCACCAGCAGAGCGCCGTGGGCCCTGGACTGCCTCCCTCCCACCCCCAGCACCCCCAACACCACCAGCACCCCCAACACCACCACCAGCACCACCAACACCACTACCCTGGGCCACACTGTCAGGGGGTATGTTTGTCTGAAACGTTGGTCCTCTCTGTGAAGTTTCTTTTATTTGATTTTAGTGGACAGGGATCTATTAACGCCATCTCTGAGGCAACAACGTCACAGTTTTTTACTAAAAACGTAAATATAATGGAAGCAGACGTTTGATGATGACAGTGTAGCTTACTTTGCAGCTCAAAATGTCCTCTAAACAATTCCTGTTTTCAAATCTAAATGTGTTTTGTTGGTTCTAAACTGGGTTGATAATTTTGAGGATAACGCTGCAGTTTGGAATCCTCTGAAAGGGGGTCTATTAGCGAATGTTAAGTATGTACAGTATGGAATATACAGTAGCAGTTACAGTCAGACATGAATGGAATGCTCACACAATGACGCAGCATCGCCAAGCAACGTTTTCAGGGTGAGACTTAACAGAATTAATTGATGATTTGAGGTCGTTTTTATACAACAAAATATGAACATAAAAAGCTGAAAATATGAAGGTAGAGTCTCTATGATATGTAATTGTAGGAGAGTTGGTTACTTTTCCGTTGCAGTTTAAAATGTCACTTGTACAAGGCAGAAATGAGTCTTGTCGCAGCGTAGGGTGTTAATACGTCCCCTCTCAAGCAGGGGGCGTTAATAGATCCCCTAGGCTAGATTTTTTTTGCTCACAACCTTCCATGTCAACACTGCACTGCGCTAACGACTGTGATGTTTTGAGTAGACATGTCACAGTCAGTGTTATTAGCTCTTGTCTTACACACAGACACAACGACCCTTTAAGGAGGATGAACCCGCACCTCTCTCTGCTGCAGGGTGCTGGCTATCCCCCCGGGTCCTATCCACATTACGGGGAAGGAGGTCACGCGCTGCCCCAGAACCCGCCGTACCCCACCGGCCAGTCTCTCCACCCCAGGCCGGGGGCCGAGGCCTGGGCCCAAACGGGCGGGTACGGGCCCTCCTCCCACCCCCAGCAGCCTCAGCAGCAGTGGGCGCCCGGCTCCCAGCCCTCCCCCGGCCAGTACGGGACCCCCGCGCGCCCGCAGCACCCCCCAGCCTGGCCGGGTACAGGCACCGGAGCTCCACCTCCATACCAACCCAAGGTACCCCACAACAACCTCGTTTGTTTCATCCATAATCATAATAATACATACGTTGTGTTTGTATACAGCCTTTCCCAGATGCTGGTTGCATTCAGTGATGGAGGGGGAGGGAGGGAGATAGGGTGTAGCTCACCTCACCCACAACCAGTCCGCAAAACCCATGTGTTAAAGGTGCAGGATGCGCTTTGTGATTTACTGTTAGATTTAGGAAACATTTTGAAAAATGCAGCTGACAAAACCCCCGCCCCTCCCTTCAGGCCTCCCTCCAAAGCCCCTCCTCCAAACTGGGGGAAACAAATGACCCTCGCTAGGCAGGTAGGCAGGCTGACAGGCAGGTGAGCCACCCAATCATGTCAAGTTGGCAACTCAAAATGACTGGATGCACTTATTACAGTCCTGCGACTTCTACAGATTACAGATTAAATTTCATTGTAGTGTCAGAGCACTTTATTTATAGATTGCTGTCAGGATATAATGAGAATTACAAAAAATATAACAAAAAGTGTTTTTTGTCAAACCGCGTACTGCACCTTTAATTCACTTTAGTGTGATTGAGCTAGAGAAAGCTACAATGGGGTCGAAGAGGAAAAGGACTTTAGACTGTTGAGATGTTGATATAGGCTTTTATGCACTATACTACCAGAAGTACTACCAGGATCCCTCTTCAGCACCTATTGTATTTATATTTTGCTGCTCTTGCACTCTGCCTTCAACACTAGATTATGCTCTTAGTCACTTGTTTAGAAAAGATATGCACTTTCACAGTTCTGGTGAGTAGTAGTACGCTGACTTCCTACGTTAAATGCAATTATTGCAAGTCGCTTTGGATAAAAGTGTAATGGCTGTAATGTGCTGTCTGCTAACTTTCATACTACCTGTCATTTCCTTTCACCTCAGGACCAGCCATACCCAGGACCTCACCCACACCAGCACCAACGCGCCCCACAAGTAGGCCCCAAACCCAGGCCGGCCCCCTCCCCAAATGCCCCTGACGGGAAGCCTGTAGACTTCAGCTCGCCCCCCCAGATGTACAACAGAACAGGGAAAGGAGGAGTGCCGGAGCCCTGGCCATCCCAGTGCGAGCTCCCTCCTCCAGGCCCCCCGGCCCCCGCCCCGGGCCCCCAGACCCAGGCCCCGATTGGGCCCCAGCCCCTGAGCGACAACCCCGGCATGGCCAAGGTCCAGCAGGTCCTGGGCCGCGTCAACCTGCTCCAGGAAGACGTCGATGAGTTTGTGGGCAAAAAAACAGAGAAGAGCTACCGCTACCTGGAGGAGCTGCTCACCAAGGAGCTGCTGGTTCTGGACTCGGTGGAGACGCGGGGGCAGGAGGCGGTCCGGCAGGCCCGCAAGGAGGCCGTGCAGCGGATCCAAGCCATCCTGGACCGCCTGGAGAAGAAGGCCTTCTGAACTGGACCCCCGCCCCGCCCCGCCCTGCCCTGCCCTGCCCTCCCCCTCTGAGCCCAGGACTGGTTCTTGGGTTCGGGATTCGTAACGGGTCGTCACAATGTATTTTTCTTTCCTGTTGACAGATCTTCCACAGACGGGGTTGAGCTGTTGGCTGGTTTCATTCAGACATGTCCGCGCCCCCCCCCCCCCCTCCCGCCCAGAATACCTGCAGACAGTGAGGTTAATCTGATCTGACCTGACCTGATCTGATCTGTCCATGCGCTCACCGTCTCTGAGAGGAAGGAAGGGTCTCAGCTACAGAGATGAGAGACTGGTTTGGTTTGGAACCGGGCCCTGCTGTCGGTGCGAGCCACTTCATTCCAGCTCATGTGTACAGGGTACGGGTACAGTAGATCATGAAAACAGCCTATAGAGGAGGAGCTCACAACACGTCACCTTTTCTAGCGCCATCTTGATCGTCTGCTCCTTTCCGCCATCGACGAGTCCAACGCGAGGCGTGTGGAGGGCAGCCATGTGGGAGGGGTTACAAGGTGTACATATCAGGAGATCCGTGATTGGTCAACTCTACTCTGGGGATCAACTGTGATTGGGCGAATCTACCCCCCAGCGTGCGTGCGTGCGTGTTGGCTCAGTCGGTAGGCCCGTCACTGTGATTGCTCAACAGAGGACGCTACGCCACACTTAACAACAACTTGAGAAGAATGTCTTGAAGGAAGATTAATATTATTTAACCAGGAGGTAGAAGCTGCCCCTAACTTCTGATCTAGGGTCAGATCCCCTCAGGATTGGGGGTGGCCTAAGGCCCCATCTCAAACCCACACCTAAACCGCAAGCCCTATTCCTTACCACCTGTTCCCTTACCTCCTATTCCCTAACCCCTATGTCCTATTCCCTAACCCTAAACCCTATCCCATTTAGCCCTATTCCTTACCACCTACCCCCTATACCTCATGCCCTTGTGGAGATCCGTAGTGTAGACTGGACAGGAGAAAGCAATATGGTGACACACTCCCCCCAATCAGAGAGTGAGTTGAAGTTATTAGTAGCACGTTCCTTGTCCTGACCAACCCTTCAGATCCCACAGGTGTTTTTGCAGGATATGGGAGCCTAAACCTGATCCTGGATCTGCAGTCAGGGGAAACATCTACTTCAAGTGTTCCTGTCACCAATGTTGGTTTACATGTTGTCCCCTTCCGCTCCTGAGGTCACTAGCCAACCGTCACAGCTGGCCTTGTCAGAATGCTAGTAGCGTATTTGTTCACATAGCCTTTCAAGTCACAACAGGCATGGTTGCACTGTTTCCTGTTCGCGTGTGCTTCTTATCACACAGACTGTCATTTCAGAGTATCATCTAAAGGCTGGGACACGCCAATCTGAGGGTCTGCCAAAAACAGCAGGGGGCCCGTGGGTTGGGCGTGGTTTCTCTGGTGTGCCATGGAGGTGTGCACACTTGTTAAGGCTCAGAGAGGCATGAGAGATCATTGAGGAAGGCTAAGGAGTGCTGTTCCACTCAGCACCTCACATCGCCCAGCTGCTCTGTTGACTGACTGACTGACTCTCATATCGCCCAGCTGCTCTGTTGACTGACTGACTGACTCTCACATCGCCCAGCTGTTATGTTGACTGACTCTTACATCGCCCAGCTGCTCTGTTGACTGACTGACTCTCACATCGCCCAGCTGTTATGTTGACTGACTCTCACATCGCCCAGCTGCTCTGTTGACTGACTGACTGACTCTCACATCGCCCAGCTGTTATGTTGACTGACCGACTCTCACATCACTCAGCTGTTATGTTGAATCTCCAAGACAAAAGCGTGCCACAGTATCAATGGGAGTTTTTATATCGTTAGAAAACAAATGATGATCTCTGAAGCTTTGCATGGAAGAAAAATGTTTGCCATTTGCCTATTTCCTGTGATCCCCTTCTGATAGAGCAACATTGTATATTGGTTCACTATTTACTGAAAAAGTATATATTTGTAATATAGAGGACAAAAAAAGAATTGAGGAAAACCTGGCTAAAGAACACACCTGTACAGATCACTGATGTAATGCATGTTTCCAACACAAGATGGACATGTTTGCCTGACTAATCTAGAGATGACTGGCTCAACCTGAGAACTGACAATTAAACATCAGGACCATTTTTGTACCATGTTGCTGTTTGTTTTGTGTTCTGTTCAGTCTGGGAGGAAGTTCCATAAATCATCCCTCACATTTTCAGATTTGTTTTTGTTTTTAAGTAGAAGTAAGAGAAAAATATGGGTTTTAGTTTGAAGAGGGCTTTAAGTGTGAGAGAGAAAACGCTTAACCTGAATTGATCTCCTTGCCTGGATAGGCCCACAGTGAGACACATGACATGCGTGTTTCCTAGAGGTGAAGCTGAGCCGTCTGTGCTTGGCCCCCCCTCGCCTGCCTCCCTGCCGCATTCACCTCTTTAAATAGCCGTCTATTTTGATGAGAAACCACAACACGGGCTGGGGGAGCAAACACGCCTTTAGATTTGATTTGCGGGGGGCCGAGCCTCAGGCGACTCCGATGACACCCTGGGTTGGTCAGGGCGAGCGGCAGCAGCAACTCTGGAAGGGGAAGGTTATCCCAGCTCTGGAAGGGGAAGGTTGTCCCAGCTCAGGGGGGCGCTCGTAACAGCAGCGCCAGGACCCGCTGGGGTAGAAACAGCCCAGAGCTCAACTCAGGCTGGATTATTTAACACCACCCACTCTGACAGCAGCTACAGCGAGCAGCAGAAGACCGCAGCAGCCCTAGTCTGCCAGAGCTCCTCCTAACCCTAACCCTCTCTAACCCTAACCGTCTCTAACCCTAACCCTCTCCTGAGCAGCAGACCTCCACACAGAGGGGGCCCACAGAGGGAGGTGGCTGCGTGGGAGGTCTTCCCAGAGGTGAAGAACAGCTCATGTCTTTCATTTCCAAACTCCCTCCATCGTGGAAGGACCGGCTGCCCCCCCGGCCTGTGGAACTGGACCTGAGCTCCCCGGCGCTGGCCGTGGCCCAGCTGGAGAGACTGCTCTACACGGGGAAGGCCATCATCAGCCATGCTGACGAGGTCTGGCCCAGGCTCTACATCGGAGACCAGTAAGTAACACACCAAGTGATTGGTTGACTGACTGACTGACTGACTGACTGACTGACTGACTGACTCACTGACTGACTGACTGACTGACTGGCTGACTGACTGACTGACTGAATGGCTGACTGACTGACTGAATGGCTGACTGACTGACTGATTGACTGACTGACTAAGCAACTAGCTGACTGGATGGGTTAGTGCTGCCTGACCTCTCAGACAATAGATAATGTAAAGTCTCTTGCACACCCAAATCAAATCTCAGCGACTGGTGCATAGGTGGAGTAGATACTATGACGAAACAGGAACACCCACACTGTCTTCACTTGCTCAACAAATCCAGTGTAATGATACACAATGTGAAATCGGTCATGTACCGAAATGTTGCGTAACATTAAATCACACTTGTTGAGCAAGTGAAGCCTGTGTGGGTGTTCGGGTTTCCTCATATTACCTCAGACTAGAAGCCGTGGTGTTTCATATAATGGCATCCTGACAAAGCTAAGAGCCTTCATTCTGTGACGTGCATTTCTCTCCTACGCACTACTCTACCAGACAACACAGGACACGTTCATTCAGTCGTTTCAAGGCTCAACAGTACTACAGGATGTGGAGTTCAATCTCCCGGTCATCTCCCTGTGCTAGCTGTCTGGTTCAATCTCCCGGTCATCTCCCTGTGCTAGCTGTCTGGTTCAGTCTAGCGGTCATCTCCCTGTGCTAGCTTTCTGGTTCAGTCTAGCGGTCATCTCCCTATGCTAGCTGTCTGGTTCAGTCTAGCGGTCATCTCCCTGTGCTAGCTGTCTGGTTCAGTCTAGCGGTCATCTCCCTGTGCTAGCTGTCTGGTTCAGTCTAGCGGTCATCTCCCTATGCTAGCTGTCTGGTTCAGTCTAGCGGTCATCTCCCTGTGCTAGCCGTCTGAAGGGTGCAGCTCCACAGAGTTAACCTAACCCCCCCCCCAGAGTTAATCTAACCCCCCCAGAGTTAATCTACCCCCCCAGAGTTAACCTAGCCCCCCCCAGAGTTAATCTAACCCCCCCCAGAGTTAATCTAACCCTCCCAGAGTTAATCTAACCCCCCGAGAGTTAATCTAACCCCCCCCCCCAGAGTTTCCACTGTTGCCCTCCAGCGTTCATCTATTCACAGATTCTTCTCTCTACACCATCATTACATTAGCAGACGCTTAAAGGACAATGCTCGTTTTTGACAACCTGGACCTTATTTACGACATATTATAAGACGTTTGACTCACCGAGATCACTTTGGTGTAGTTCGGAGGCCTGTAGAAGAAATGTAAAATCCAGCGCGAGCCAGTATATCCATGTAATGGCGGTGATCGGGGCAACGGGAATGCAGCTTCTAAAAATCTATGTTCTGCCGCGAAACGGTTGTTTTCATCAATCTGTCTGGATGAATCGTTAGTTGTGCTTACATAGAGCATAACTGTTGTGGTTCCTGTTGTGGTTTTCACATGCCATGATCTTTAGAAACGTCTTTCGAAACGAAATAGCTTCCTCACTTGCTCCAGCACTAATGCGCACAGCGCGCAATCGTTGCTCCAGCACGCTGTGCGCATGCGTGCTGGAGCAAGTCAGGAAGCTATTTAGTGTCTAACGACGTTTCTAAAGATCATATTACAGAGGCATGGGAAATACCACAACAGGCCTATGCTCTCTATGTAAGCACAACTAGCGATTCATCCAGACAGATTGATGAAAACAACCGTTTCTCGGCAGAAAATAGATTTTTAGAAGCTGCATTCTCGTTGCCCCGATCACCGCCATTACATGGATATACTGGCTCGCGCTGGATTTTACATTTCTTCTACAGGCCTCCGAACTACACCAAAGTGATCTCGGTGAGTCAAACGTCTTATAATATGTCGTAAATAAGGTCCAGGTTGTCAAAAACGAGCATTGTCCTTTAATGACTGTAATATCATGTCAAATGTAATGATACCACATCTACCTCTAGTCCAGCTGTACAGCCTGATATGGCCTAAGATGTCAGTGCTTTATATATTATTCAGTTTATTATTTTCATGCTATATTAAATAGGCTAATCATCATCAAAAGTTTATTTGGACAAGACAATGTGCACATACATACACATACAAAATGTTCAGGAACATTCAAATGGGTACACCAGATTTAGCTCAAAGCTACATTCCATCTGTAGTCCTACTGTACATAAAAACAAATAACAGTAAAATCAACTGACAGACAACACACGGCACGATAAAAACATGACAAGAATACAAATTGTATGTGTGTAATGGCTGCTGCTTCCTTCCTAATAATTATTACTGTACTGAACTATATATCCCATTCATTTGTATGCTGACCTGAATGGTACTGATGTATTGAGCTGTATCCTATACAAGTTAAGGAGTGGCGAGCGTCAAGATTCAAGATTCAATTCAAGATTCAAACAACTTTATTGATCCCAGAGGGCAATTCATTTGTGGCTTGTACCATCCACAGATAAAACACAGCAAGAAACAAAATATCATTCATATCAAAAACATAAGAGGAAATAAGATGTATGTTAAAAACATCAGATCAGCAGTAGCTATCATGTAGGCTAATGGACGAGGGAGTGAAGGACTTGGCAGAGCGGTTTGTTCTCCTGGGAGGTGCCACATACCTCTGCCCTAAGGGCATTAAAGCAAAAGCATTAGCCAGCACATGATCAGGTTGGCCAATTATTCTTTTTGCCTTCTGGGCCACCTGATTCTCCCAGAGAGAGCCCAAGAGAGCCCAGTCCCTCTGCCTCACTCCCATGATCTTGGAGCAGACCTTCACTATCCCATTCGAACTGTTTTTGTCCTTCACGGACAGACCATTGTACAAGCAACTAAAGGAGTATGTCAAGAGGCTTTCAATAAAGGATTGATAGAACCTACATAGAATGTTCCACAGACACGGAATGTGTTGACTTTTCTCAGCAAGTGAACTCTTTCTTGCCCTCGTTTAACAGTTGAGTCTGTGTTGGTGTCAAACTTGAGTTTTGAGTTAAACAATGTACCCAGGTATTTGTATGTGTCTATTTGTACATCCTCGCTATGAATTATGCTGCCTTTGGTTTGCTACAGCTGGTTCTACAGTCAACAACCATCTCCTTTGTTTTTGATACATTTAGGTCAAGGTAGTTGTCGTCACAAACTCCACAGTGGTAGAGCCCCAGGGACTGATGAGATCCGTCCAGAAATGCTGAAGGCGCTGGGTGTTGAGGGGCTGTCTTGGTTGACACGCCTCTTTAACATTGTGTGGAAGTCTGGGTCAGTGCCAAAGGAGTGGCAGACTGGGGTGGTGGTCCCAATATTCAAAAAAGGGGACCAGAGGGTGTGTGCCAATTATAGAGGCATCACATTACTCAGCCTCCCAGGGAAAGTATACTCCAAGGTGCTGGAAAGGAGGGTCCGGCCGATAGTCGAACCTCAGATTGAAGAGGAACAATGCGGATTTCGTCCTGGTCGTGGAATCACCGACCAGCTCTTTACTCTCGCGAGGATCTTGGAGGGGGCTTGGGAGTTTGCCCAACCTGTCTACATGTGTTTTGTGGACTTGGAGAAGGCTTACGACCGGGTCCCTCGAGAGGTCTTGTGGAGGGTTATGCGGGAGTATGGGGTGAGGGGATCCCTACTTAGGGCCATCCAATCCCTGTACACCCAGAGCGAGAGCTGTGTCCGGGTCCTCGGCAGTAAGTCGTCTTCCTTTCCGGTGGGGGTTGGCCTCCGCCAGGGCTGCGCTTTGTCACCAATCCTGTTTGTGATTTTCATGGACAGGATATCGAGGCGTAGCCGTGGGGAGGTGGGTTTGCAGTTCGGTGAGCTGGGGATCACGTCGCTGCTATTTGCAGATGATGTGGTCCTGATGGCATCATCTGCCTGCAACCTCCAGCACTCTCTGGATAGGTTCGCAACTGAGTGTGAAGCGGCTGGGATGAGAATCAGCACTTCTAAATCTGAGGCCATGGTTCTCAGCAGGAAACCGGTGGCCTGTCCGCTCCGAGTAGGAAATGAGTCTTTACCCCAAGTGAAGGAGTTCAAGTATCTGGGGGTCTTGTTCACGAGTGAGGGAACCATGGAGAGGGAGTTTGGCCGGAGAATCGAAGCAGCTGGTGCGATTCTGCAGTCGCTTTACCGCACTGTTGTGACAAAAAGAGAGCTGAGCCAAAAGGCAAAGCTCTCGATCTACCGGTCTATCTTCGTCCCCCGCTCAACCTATGGTCATGAAGGGTGGGTCGTGACCAAAAGAACGAGATCACGGATACAAGCGGCCGAAATGAGTTTTCTCCGGAGGGTGGCTGGGGTCTCCCTGAGAGATCCCTAGGGAGGTGTTCCAGGCGTGTCCGGCTGGGAGGAGGCCGCGGGGTAGACCCAGGACTAGGTGGCGGGACTACATCTCCGCACTTGCCTGTGAGCGGCTAAAGATTCCCCAGGCAGAGCTGGTTGATGCTGCTAGGGAAAGGGATGTCTGGGGCCCCCTGCTGGAGCTGCTGCCTCCGCGACCCGACCCCAGATAAGCTATCTGCAGCTATCTGTATACATGATGAACAGCAGGGGGGACAGGACACAACCCTGCGGAGACCCGGTACTTGAGACCACGCTGGTGGACATGTGTCCATTTACTGACACCTGCTGGATCCTATCAGTCAGGAAGTCTAAAAACAATCTTAAAAGCTGATCAGGTAACTTAAAATGAGAAGCAAGTCGGTCAATCAAAATGTGAGGCTGCATTTTGTTGAATGCTGAGGAGAAATCAGCGAATAGAAGTCTAGCATGGGATTTGGGTTTCTCAAGGTGTTTATAGACGCAGTCTAAGATGAAGAGTTTTGCATCCTCTACTCCTTTGCCAGCTTGATAAGATCAGTCTCAGAGTTGGGCTTGGGTGTGTCCTCTCCTACAGGAGCAGTGCGGAGAACCGGGTCGAGCTCGCCAGCCATCGTATCACGCACGTCCTGAACGCCAACCACAGCGCACGGCGAGACGGGGCACAGATCTACCAGGATATGAATATCACCTACCTGGGCATCGAGGCACGCGACTCCTGCCAGTTCGACATGAGCCTCAACTTCAACTTGGCAGCGGATTTCATCCACAGAGGCCTCAGTACGGGAGGTGAGGGTGTCACTAGTCTACTGGTATAGGAGGTGAGGATGTCACTAGTCTACTGGTGTCACTAGTCTACTGGTACAGGAGGTAAGGGTGTCACTAGTCTACTGGGATAGGAGGTGAGGGTGTCACTAGTCTACTGGTCTCACTAGTCTACTGGTACAGGAGGTGAGGGTGTCACTAGTCTACTGGTATAGGAGGTGAGGATGTCACTAGTCTACTGGTGTCACTAGTCTACTGGTATAGGAGGTGAGGGTGTCACTAGTCTATAGGTGTCACTAGTCTACTGGTATAGGAGGTGAGGATGTCACTAGTCTATAGGTGTCACTGGTCTACTGGTATAGGAGGTGAAGGTGTCACTAGTCTACTGGTATAGGAGGTGAGGATGTCACTAGTCTATAGCAGCCGCGTAGCTGTGGGTGGGCCCGGGTGGGCCTGGGCCCACCCACATGCACGTCTGGCCCACCCACAGCCAATCAGCGCGTCTCAGCGATTTTGACTTTCCTGACTGCTCCCGCGCTCCTTCTCAGCCAGTAGGCTACTCATCCGGAAAATAAAAGGTGAATTACATGATCAGCCGGATACATATTATGCTATTCTTGCAGATGAATGTAAAGACCTCTCCAGAGAACTGGTGGCTGTCTGTGTTCGATACGCGGTGGAGTTCCAGGTCTGGTTCAGTCAATAAGGTTTTGAGTCTTTTTGATGCAATATTAGAAACGCTTGCCGAATTTTCTGAGAGCACTTGTCAGACGAAAATCGAGGCTGACTCTCATACAACAAATCCAGAACAAGAAATTTGTATTTCTTCTTGTAACATTTAATATGTTGTTTGAAATGAGTGACTTCGCCACCAAGGGCCTGCAATCCGCCACTTTATCTATAACAGATTGCATACATCTAATCGAGGGACTTAAGGAGAGCTTCACTGCATGCAGGGATAATTCCAAAAATGACTTGGAAAAAGTAATGAAACTGACGGATGATTTGATGTTGAAATATGACATTATGAACTGGGACGTCACTGCCTCCCGAAAGAGGAAGATGCCAGCCAGGTTGGGTGACTCTCATGTGGAATCGACAATGGGCAAAGCGACCGCTGTGAGGGATAACTCTGATTTGAGAAGATTATATAATGACATCTTGGACAGGCAGATAATGGAGCTAGACACTCGTTTCCAAGCAGACTCATATGGGCTGATGAAAGCCGCAGCGGCCTGCATGCCCAGTTCCGAGACATTTGGCGAGTTGGCAGCAATACAGTCACCCAGTGCACACTTTGGAATAACAGTGGAGGCTGCAGAACACACTGTTTTTGTACAGCAGCTAAAGAGAAAGGAGAAAGATGGCAGGCTCTTTCCATCACTCATGGAAGTTGTCGACACCTGCCCAAGTGACATATTTCCAAATATGAATTGTCTGCTGAGGGCACTTATATCTACCGATGACCAGTTGCTCTGTGGAGAGACTATTTTCTACAGTCAATCGAATCAAGACAGACAACAGAGCATCGACGGTGACTGGCCGTCTGAATAGTTTATCGCTCCTGTCATTTGAAAGGGAACTGGCAGAGTCTTTGCAGCATGACGAGATCATCTCAGTGTTCAATACCAAGCCCCGTCGTCTCCTGCTGTGATCATCAAAAAGGTAGGCTAATTCACATTTCACTAATTTGTAATTGTAATGAAGCCTAGCTATTTGGTGCGTCAATATAATATAAGTGTTTATATTTTTTACTTTTTATTTGGGTGTTATTTGGATTTGACACACAGCTGTTGTCTGCTCGATCATGCCTTTAGATTACAAGTGCTCTGGCCGCCGTTCCAGTCATGTGGATGTCAAGGATAAACCTGAGGCCGCCGAGCCTGTGTATTCTGTGGCCGCCGAGCCAGTCATGTGGATGTCAGTTTTAAGGCCGCCGTGCCGATGTTTTTGTTTTCACTGCTAGCTTATGCTTATGCTTATGATTAATTAGTGCATTAAAAAATAAATAAAATAATGAATGAAGTTTCAGCTCAGACCCCACGCTTAATGAGTCTCCCCCTGGCCCACCTACATTTCTCCAGGCCCACCCACACAATAATTCCTGGCTACGCCACTGGTCTATAGGTGTTACTAGTCTACTGGTACAGGAGGTGAGGGTGTCACTAGTCTATAGGTGTCACTAGTCTACTGGTGTCACTAGTCGACAGTTATAAAACAACCATGTTGTTTAAGGATTGTCTGTCGTGAGAGAACTTTACCGATGTGAACATCACTTTATACCACTGTGTCCAAAACCAAAACTTGATGAAGAACAGAGCCTGGCTTTCGATTTGTAAGAGCTGATCTAGGATCCGTATAAGATCCACAGCGTTTCCGCTGGTAAGGTTTTGCCGAGGCGCACCGCCATGGCAAGATCCTTGCCGCCACACCAAACATTTGATACAAAAAACAATAATACAACAATTAGGCTATATATATGAATGTCTTAAATTAATCATCCTAAACTTTCTAAATATTTCTGCCTAAATGCACTTTCAAAACCACTGTCGCGCCCACATTAGGACTATTTATTTTCGATAAGACTCTATTAAGAGCCTATAGGCCACGCGCTCTGTGCCGCTCCATATGCTGCTCCTTTCTGAGGTGATCGAAAGACACGGCGCGTGAAGGGATTTTTTCTTCAGGGAGCGGCATGAGGTTACAACGAAAGATACTGTAGGTAGGCTATTGACGCTCAAATATTACAATAGTGTTAACCAGTGTTTGAATTGGGCCAAACACTGGTGCTGGCACCTATAGGTCTACTCCTCAAAATGCCTAGCCTACTGTCTAAAATACATTTATGTTAGTAATCTAAGTGCCGTTATAGCTAGTTAGACGTGCCGACAGCTCCTGCCCATCTCAAGCACGTTGGTAAAGCCTTTGGTTTTATAATTCCCTGATGACAACTAGCGGATCCTATAACCTAATATATCAATCCAATTTTCCAGATGGACATATGACGATTTTTGAAGAGGAAGGGAGAGGAGAATGATTAGACCAGTCAGGTAGGCTAGGTTATTGCCTGCTAGACATGATTCACATTAGGGTGATTAAGGCAAGCTACCTGTAGGCTAACAGTTTTGCCCGCTTCCCAAGGACCAGTAAACTCTGTTCGGGCAAGAGGAATGCCTCATGCAGTTGTCTGATCGGACAAGTAAAAAATGAATATGATAAATTGGCCTTGTGTTGCTAACGTTACGTAACGTTATCTGAAAATACAGTTTGAGCCGAAGCGGAGCCTGCTCCATTTGAGCTACGCACAGCTGTCTGTCAGTCGGTCAGCCCTTCAAGCGAGCGTTGTCAAGGAGACATACACCACAAGCGCGAGTAGGTTCTGCAACTTCAGCTTCAGGTCCTGCGAGTCAGGTGCAGCGCTGCCTGATGGATTGTGCGACGGTCTTTTTGGCTGGCTGAACTAACACTAGCTTGTGTTAATGTACCTCCAGCCACCTAAAAAGTGCCAATCAAAATAACCGAAAAAGCATTATTTAGGCATGTTTATAGACTAGCTTACCGTTTTAACAAAATCTATAGCTGCTGTTATAATGGTAACCTACAATACATCTGATTAAAATATGTCTATAAACCATATGATTTATTAAGTGATCCCGTCCAGTTACATTACATTTTAAGCTCTATGACTTTACTAGCCTTATGAGATAAGTTAGGCCATCTTCATAGGCCTACTATTCAGTTAATTGTTTTTTTTTAGGCAGAGGCAGGGATTGTGGTAGGAGAGGACAGGACTGTGGCACAGGCACAGAGTGGAGGCACAGGTGAGAGAGAAAAGAGAGGTGGTTGAGAAGAGCGCAAGAGAGGAGAGGAGAAGGAAGGGGACAGGAGAGAGGAACAAGGGAGGAAGAAGGGCGGTCTCCGATCCCCCGCTTTGGTTTTGAAATCGGACTCTTTTTTTCACACACCACCACACCAAGAGATCAGTTTCACAGGAAACACTGATCCATATAACAGTCTTTAAAACCGATACATAAACGTATTCAGGGCACAGCTGATTCTAAATCAGCACTCCTGTACCACTACAGCGTGTGAATACCGGGGAGGTCCATCCATATTGGCCAGTTGTACAAAAGGCCCACAATGCATTTCACATCTGCCTGGTTCTGATTGGACCATCCGGCTCCCCCTGTCTGCCCCCTCAGGTACTGTCCTGGTGCACTGCGCAGTGGGGGTGAGCCGCTCGGCCACGCTGGTCCTGGCCTACCTGATGCTGAGGCAGAGTCTGACCCTGGTGGAGGCCGTCTGTGCCGTGAAGGAGAGCCGCGGCGTCGTCCCCAACAGAGGCTTCCTCAGACAGCTGCTGGCGCTGGACGCCAGGCTGCACCGCCTCCGCCCGCCGCTCACATAGCCTCATTCAACACTCCGTTATCTGTCATGTACGCTGAACAGTTACAGTCAAATGTTGCTGCCAGCTCTAAGATTATGCTTCATACAGATAAACTCCAATACTCAAATTCCAAATTTACAAGTTAGAAATTTACAAATTACGAAAATTACACAGTACCCTTTCTATACAGTATAAGATTATTATAATATAATAATATAATAACTATTAAATAATAACTATTTAGATTATTATATTATAATAACTATTATATAATAAATTATAATATAACAAATATTACCACCTATAATATAACTAATATTCCCATTATAATATAACTAATATTCCCATTATAATATAACTTATATTGCCATTATAATATAACTAATATTACCACCTTGGCCCAGCCTCCTTGTGAGGTGTGTGTGTGTGCGTGTGCGTGTGCGTGTGCGTGCGTGTGCGAGAGAGTGTGAGAGAGAGAGGGAGAGGGAGAGTTAGTGAGCAGGTGTGTGTCTGAATAACTTGTAAGACCCTCTATGAATGTTATCTGGTCTTCTTTTCTAAAGAGGAATGAATGGTATCTGGTCTTCTTTTCTAAAGAGGAATGAATGGTATCTGGTCTTCTTTTCTAAAGAGGAATGCACGGTATCTGGTCTTCTTTTCTAAAGAGGAATGAATGGTATCTGGTCTCCTTTTCTAAAGAGGAATGAATGGTATCTGGTCTTCTTTTCTAAAGAGGCTTGCCATACTTCAACATTGTGTTTGCCTCTGAAATGTAAAAGAGTCATGCTGAATTTGAACATCCAAATGTGTTGAAATAAATGGTTACATAAATGTGTCTCTGTACTAACTGTGCATTAAGACTTCTGAATACAAAAGCAGGCCTACTGCATCAGTCTGGTTTAGGTTCACAGACCTTTAACTGACCAGAGAGGTGACTCATCACCTGCAATCAAACTTATTTGCTGACTCTGACAGTCCAGATTCCACCGCAGTTACAGTTAACTCCTGCTGTATAACAACACGTGCCCATGAGAGCATAAGCTGCACTCAACACAAGTTGACCTGGAAACTACTCAAATTCATAGTAGACCAAGAGTGAACGGGGGCATTTCTAATAAGCGCTATGGAGATTAATATAGCTCAGGCTTTCTCAACATACGTAGGTCTATAGCCTACTTTCACAAGGGGGTAGGTTTTCCAGATCTGGGCTGGTATATTCCCAGACTCAGAACAGCAAGTGTAGCAGAACAGCAAGTGTATGCGGCACTTGTGGAATAGCACACATTTCCTACCTTCAATACACAAAGGAATCACATGTCAAGCTGGGCATTCCTGACTTCCTCTTGCTCTCTCGCTGCACACGTTATTTAAAGACTTCCTTCATTCCTGCATGCAACACGTAGACGCGGATCTGCACCAAAATGATAGGCAGAGGAGTTGTTCTGCTATGTTTAAATATGTGTGCCTTCTGGTGCTACGCCCGGCCGACGGGTCGAGACCAGGACCCGGTCAATGACAGACCGATCATCGGTGAGTACCGGACAGAGTTCAAATGCGGTGAGCGTGTCGCTCAACTTGCGTGACTGGAGTATAGCAAAACAAATATTCTACGGCTAGCAACCTACACACAAATAGCTATAGGATAACAAATATATATAAACAGTAACCTACACACAAACAGATACAGTAAGTTTATAGGATAAACTTTATTATCGTTTCCATTTCTTGCACAGGTGGCTAGCCTATACTAACTAAAGTGAAGTGATGGGATAACATTGGAAAAGTTATTGATCTCAGTTTATAGATTTATTGAATTTGAATGAATTGGCTATTATTTGCAACATGTTGTGGAAGGAGGTAGGCTGTTAGAAGAATAATCTGCAATTGTTTAGGCTTGTTTTTGTCAAATATTGGCAACATTTCTGCCAGAAACAGTCTCAATAAACAATATTATGAATTGATTTATTGAATTTGAATAAATTGGCTGTATCATGTTTGAGAAAAACAAGGTTTGGATGAAACCTTAAAGTCATTTGGAATTGCTTAGAGGTGTTTATGTCAAATATCTGCTCTTTAGCAGAATTATAGTAGCCTATGTGAATTGCATGTGTATTTTTAATTAAAAACGTTAAACTATTACATTTTTATGAATTAAAAATGTTAATAAATTGTTAATAGGCCTAACCTTATACTTTTTGTACAAGAAAAATGAAATGGGATATTTATTTTAACAATAGTTTATAAATAAATTAACCAGAAAAAAATGTGTTTTTATTAAAGAAAGAAAGTGAGGAGAAACACGTTCCTGATTATGATTGTAATATTGACTAATTTTACCTCAGGTGATCCACAAAGGCCCAGGATGTCAAATGTCTGTTAATGTCGGTTCTTAATTAACCTACGTAACTAGATAAAGGTAAACACGTTACAGTAGACTATACTGTCTTATAGGTATTCTCACTCAGGAGGTTATGGATGACGTCATGAAACCATTCGGAAAGACCTACATACCTTCCTCCTATGTGAAGTACCTGGAGTCAGCTGGGAGCAGGGTGGTACCAATCAGGTAAGGTGTTACTGTGAAGTACCTGGAGTCAGCTGGGAGCAGGGTGGGGCCAATCAGGTAAGGAGTTACTTCTGATGGGTCTATTTACACAGTTCAGCTGGGATGAAACAAGAACATTCACCCAATGGAGCACTACACTGGCCCATGTCAGTGATACTGCTAGTACATAGATAGATAGATGGATGGATGGATGGTCGGTCGGTCGGTAGACAGACAGACACTTTATTGATCCCCCAATGCGAAATGTGTTTCAGCAGTTGAAATGAAAAGGGCACTAGATGCAGAGAAACGAACAAGACACTAGATAAGAGGGTAGTAGCATAAAAGCATAAAAGAGGAATAACATTGGCTACACTGTGTACTATATTGTATACTTATAGAATTATATTAATACAGATTGAATGTATGTACTGTAGGTACATACTGTATATATCATATTATATTCTATACTGCACAGTTACTGTCCACATGGACAGTAACTGCAGTATAGAATAGAATATGATATATACAGTATTTACCTACAGTACATACATTCAATCTGTATTAATATAATTCTATAAGTATACAATATAGTACACAGTGTGGTGTGAAATGCAGACCGCCCCACGTCAACAGCTGTTCTGACCTTCCATAGGCTGACCCAGACCACAGCTGAGTATGAGGCCATCTTCAAATCCATCAACGGGTGAGCTGCTGAGGGTTCTGGGTTGTGGGTGAACTGCTTAGGGTTCTGGGTTGTGGGTGAGCTGCTGAGGGTTCTGGGTTGTGGGTGAGCTGCTGAGGGTTCTGGGTAGTGGGTGAGCTGCTGAGGGTTCTGGGTAGTGGGTGAGCTGCTGAGGGTTCTGGGTAGTGGGTGAGCTGCTGAGGGCTCTGGGTAGTGGGTGAGCTGCTGAGGGTTCTGGGTTGTGGGTGCTCAGCGCCTGACAGTAACACACCTCATGTCTGAGCTCTCTCACTGTCAAAGGGATCCACATTAGAACCCATTCAGTCTTCACCATACATTACTGTAGATAGACACAGGACATTTACCAACCCTGAGGTCTCCTCTTCATCTGGGAGATGGATGGATGGATGGATGGATGGATGATGAATGACAGGATGACGTGTCATCTCTGTTGTTACACTGACTCTACTGCAGCCTGCTGTTCATTGGTGGATCTGCAGATCTGGAGAGGTCGGCCTTCGCCAGGGTGGCAGGGATCTTCTACAGGCTGGCTGTAGCGGTCGGTACTCCTCAACTGGACCACGTTGTAGTAGTCTATGGTTTGGGCCCCTCTGGTACCTCTGAATAGCTGGCTAATAGTCTGTCTATCTTTCTGTCTGTCTATATTTCTGTCTGTCGGTCTGTCGGTCTGCCTTCTTGTCTGCCTGACTGCCTGTCTGTCTGTCTGCCTGTCTGTCTGTCTGTCTGTCTGTCTGCCTGCCTGCCTGCTGCCTGCCTGTCTGTCTGTCTGTCTGTCTGTCTGTCTGTCTGTCTTCCTGCCTGTCTGTCTTCCTGCCTGTCTGTCCATCTCTGTTCAGGCCAACGACGCGGGGGACTTCTTCCCTGTCTGGGGCACCTGTATGGGGCTGCAGCTGCTGGTGTGCCTGGTGGCTGGAGAGAACGTTCTGACCAGTACCCCGGCTGAGAACATGGCCATGCCCCTCAACCTCACCGCAGGTACCCTGGCTCAACACCTCTGAAACACAGAACATGGCCATGCCCCTCAACCTCAGCGCACGCACACCTGGCTTAACACCTCTGAAACACAGCCACACCCAAAGGCAGGAGAGCATCAAGGAATGTATAAAGTTGTAGTATTTTACTTGGAACTAACTACTGCTGCACTGGGAGGCAAAGTGGATCTAAAATTATATTAAAGGTGCAGTATGCATTTTGGCTCAGAAGCACGCTTTAATAAATTTAATAAAATAAATCTGTAATCTGTAGAAGTCGCAGGACTGTAATAAGCACATCCAATCATTTTGAGTTGCCAACTTGACATGATTGGATGGCTCACCTGCCTCTCAGCCTGCCTACCTGTCTAGCGAGGGTCAGTTGTTTCCCCCAGTTTGGAGGAGGGGCTTTGGAGGGAGGCCTGAAGGGAGGGGCGGGGGTTTTGTCAGCTGCATTTTTCAAAATCTTTCAAAATGTTTTCCTAAGTCTAACAGGAAATCACAAACCGCATACTGCAAGTGTGTCCTGTTGCCCTCCAAGCCAGGTGATCAGCAGCGTTCCTCTCTTCCCATTCCTTGGTGATCTCAGCCATGTCTATGATCTCAGCGCTCTGTGGTAGCCCTTTCTGAATCTCCTGGGAGAGACTCGTCTGTGGTAGCCCTTTCTGAATCTCCTGGGAGAGACTCGTCTGTGGTAGCCCTTTCTGAATCTCCTGGGAGAGACTCGTCTGTGGTTTGGAATCGGGCTTGTAGATTTGCTGCATGTGCTCTCATCCACCACTAGAGGTCAGTAGAGGCTAGCATCAAATCGGAGCGTCACCGCACATTTCACAATACCTGTGTTCCCCTTCCTCTAGAGGCCCGTTCCAGTCAGATGTTCCGGGGTTTTCCCAGCGAGCTCATGACGGCCTTAACCCAGGAGCCATTGACTGGGAACTTCCACCGGTACGGAGTGACTGAAAAGGTACGCCCAATACCAGCTGGGCAGGGTCTTATCTGGGCAGGTCAGTCCTTCTCTGGAACCCATCTCATTAATGCTGTGTTGAGTAAACCAGAGCCATCGTGCCACATGCACAACTCACCGCCCCAAACGGTAGTATGTAAAGTATTTGTGTGTGAGTGTGTGTGTAGTATGTATTTGTGTGTGAGTGTGTGTGTAGTATGTATTTGTGTGTGAGTGTGTGTGTGAGAGTATGTATTTGTGTGTGAGTGTGTGTGTGTGTGTGTAGTATGTATTTGTGTGTGAGTGTGTGTGTGTAGTATGTATTTGTGTGTGAGTGTGTGTGTGTGTGTGTGCTCCCATGCACAGGGTGATGTGATGCGCCAGTGCAGTAGTACTGGAGTAGTGGTGCCTGTAGTTGTAGTTGTAGTTAGTGCATGCTGCTTCTGCTTCTGCTTGCTACTTTCTGCTTTCAGCTACTGCCGCCGGCTAGCCCTCCTGAGAGGGTGAAATGAGGAGCAGAGCGCGTAAGCCTCCTCCTGCCAGCACATAGCCTCTCCATCGCCAAGACCCCTGCAGTGCCTCCTCGTGGCCACACACGGTAACTGGGTACCTCGCGGTCCCAGGCTAAACTGCAGGGGATCTCGGAGCAGCAGTGGTCCCCAGAGTTTCACTGTGCAGGCCCACGTAAAGTGGATACGCCCTGGCAGTGACCAACCACTGCCCTGCTGCCTTGTGGGTAAGTCTAGGAAGACAAAGGCTAGGGGAGCATACCCTGAAAGAAGAGCAGGTGCTGGCAGGCGCACCTTAGGCGGTCCTCCGACAGACTGGAGCTCCGGCAGCCTCCTGCAGCTGTGAGAAGATGCCGGTCGTCTTGGATTTTTTTCCTTGCCATCGGAGTACAGCTCTTCACTGCGAAGCAGTGATGTTGGAGCATGCGCATCCCCTCCGTCACTCTAAATAACTTCAGTGCGCAGGTACCTGCTACTGGCTATCTGCAATCATTCTTGAAGTCTACTGGCAACGGGGTAGCCCGGTGACGGGGGCAGGACTGAATAATCTGGAAGCTCCTAGCTGGGTCCCTGCACAATAGCGGCACAGGGCTATTATGGTCGTCAGCAGCTGGGATCTCTGACTGGCAGCTGCTCCCGGCAGACCCCTGTGCGTCTGAGCAGCCCTATTTAGGACCGCACTGCTCACCCCAGCTGGGGAAGGGTCTAGAAAAGGTGACCTAAACATTGCCCACAGAGTCTCCTGGATAGGTTGCCGCACCTATCGGGATATTCCATTCTGCGGTCGAAAACAAAAACAAGCATTACAAAACAGAACCCTACGGCTTGGCCATCAAGAACCATCTCCTCTCAAGTCTCACTGAAACACCAACTGGTATTAGTGAAAGGCTCATGTCAATCCGCATCCCCCTCGCAGGAAAGCAATACGCCACCCTCTTCAGTGTTTATGCACCCACCCTTCCATCAGAGGAGGACGTAAAAGACCGCTTCAATGAGATACTGGATGAAGCCCTTCAAAGTCCCCAAAAATGACAAGATCCTGTTGATGGGTGACTTCAATGCAAGAGTTGCGAGGGACAGTGGCATTTGGAAAGGTGTACTGGGGCAGCATGGCATAGGCCACTCCAATGCAAATGGGATACGTCCATTAAGTCTCTGTGCTGAACACAGCCTCACCATCACCAACACACCAACACCAACATCACCTCACCATATTCCAACAGAAAAACAAATACAAAACATCCTGGATGCATCCCAGGTCCAAGCACTGGCACCTCCTCGACTACATCATCGTCAGGCAGTCAGATCTGAGAGACGTCCAGATCACTCGAGCCATGAGAGGGGAAGAGTGCTGGACGGACCATCGTTTGATCATGAGAATGCTCAAAATGAGGATCCGACCAGCAGTACGCCTCAGAAAGTCCACCAAGAAAAGGCTGCACTGTGCCCGGCTACAGGAAACAGCCATTCCCTAGCTAATCAGCTAGAGAATGTTGAGCCTCTCCTGGAAAGGGATGGCACGACTGAAGAGAAGTGGCTTTCTCTCAGTGCATCACTTTACGAAGCTGCAGCCCAATCCATCGGCTACAGCAGGAAGAAACATCAGGACTGGTTCGACGAAAACTCCACAGATATCTCCACTCTCCTCAACAGTATGCACTCAGCTCATAAAGCCTCACTCAATAACCCATCCTCTGCTGCCCTTAAAAACAACTGGCAGGCACACAGGAGAAAGGTGCAGTGTACTCTGAGACAACTTCAAAACCAGTGGTGGGTATCCAAGGCGCAGGAAATACAGTCATACGCAGACAGATATGATATGCACAATTTTTATGATGCAATAAAGTCCATCCATGGTCCAAGAACCCATACTGTCTGTCCCCTCAGAACCGCTGATGAATCCTCCCTCATTAAGGATCCAACATTGATTGTCCAGAGATGGGGAGCACATTTTGAGGCCCTGCTAAACCAGCCTGCCCAATTGACATCTCGGTTCTAGAGGAGCTCCCAACCCTACCCACCATCCAGAGTCTTAACCTCCCACCCTCCTTGTCCGAAGTCCATGCTGCCATAAGGTCACTTAAAAACAATAAATCTCCTGGTCCTGACTCCATCCCTGCTGAGATCCTGAAGCAGGGGGGCTACCTCTGTACCAGAGCAATCCACCAGTTCATCTCCCTAGTATGGCGGGAAGAAAGCATTCCCCAGCAATGGAGGGATGCAAACATTGTCACCATATACAAGAACAAGGGAGACAAATCCATCTGTGGAAACAGCTGAGGTATAGCGCTCCTCTCTGTTGCTGGTAAAGTCCTGGCAAAAATCATGCTCCACAGGCTCATCAACAACATCACTGAAGCCCTGCTACCGGAATCCCAGTGTGGATTCAGGAAAAACCGCAGCACAGTGGACATGATCTTCTGCTCAAGACAGCTGCAGGAAAAATGTCGCGAACAAAAACAAGACCTGTTCGTGGCCTTTGTGGATCTCTCCAAGGCATTTGACACCGTACATCGTGACCTCCTGTGGAGAGTCCTCCTGCGGTATGGCTGCCCGGCGAAGTTCGTGAACATCCTGCGGCAGTTTCACGATGGGATGATGGCCAGGGTCACGACAGGTGGACTGGAATCTGCCCCCTTTGGAGTAGCAACTGGTGTGAGACAAGGGTGCACTCTTGCCCCGGTCCTCTTCAACATTTTTCTCCTACAGATGTGGGAAGTTAGAAATGTCACATGCTGCAGCATTTCACCTACGCGGTATTTGGCAGGGAAATCCCATTGGAAATCTTGTGGGATTTCAGACGGGTGTTATTTCGTTTTAGTGATGCACCACCGCCAGGTGGCGTCTTTGAGTAGATTTAGCAGGCTGGGCTCAGTGTTTTTCTCCTATAGTCTACGAATGAAGCATCATTAAGTTTCACATTCTTTAATTTAAATGCTCTGTTGTAAAGCACTTTGAGCTGAATTTATCTGTATGAAAGGTGCTATACAAATAACGTTTAATTGTTATTATTACCTTGTTCTCAAACACACGTTTTCACAATCTGGATGTAATTTAATTATTACGAACACCTTTATCTAGGCCTACAGTAGCCTATCTATCTCGGTAACTGACGTCGGGTCAAGACGTGGTGGCTGTTAGGTCAAATGCGCAAAATAACAGTATTGTAAATATATTTGTTAGTAAAGATATGGTGAACGTGGGGGTTTTGCGTTTTGTTTCTGGAACGCATTCAACTGGTAGGCTACTCGTAAACCCCGGAAGTAAATTTTAAGACGGGGCACCAGCTAATGTAGCCAAGTCTGAGCGCAGTAGGCTATATGGCTTCAGCACGATACAAAGAAAAAATAAGCTTGATCGACTTGTGGATCCATACAAAATTGACATAGTCGCCATGAGTAAAGATCACTCATTGCCAATCATATCCGGACATTAACTATCTTGTGCATAGATAGCGGCAGGTTTGACAGTGAGTGCGTTCACATGCACAATATACACAATATTTTGTTATTTGAATGATCTTGAATATATATATATTCAAGATCATTCAAATAAGAAAATATCGTGTATGTTTTTATTTATTTATACCGGCCGCCAGCCCTTCCATGAACGGCTATAGGGAATGCGCAGTTTCGCGCTGGCTACAGCCTATTATATGCACAGTTTCGCGCTACGTAGGCTTTTATAAATAAGTAATATACATTGGGGGAGCTTGGACTCGCTGGGGACTGGTGGAGAGACGCAGAGCCTCCCCAGACGCGACATCTCCAGTTGGCTGAAGAGCTGCGCGCTCTGGCGTCCAAACAGCCACCGGCGGCACCCCTCGCAGTGTCCACAGAAGAATACCCCCACCAAAATACCTGCATGGTGAAGACAAGCTGCAGCAAGAACAGAACTGTCTACCAATGCATGAAGTGCACCTAGCTGTCTGTGAGAGGCTATAGCAGAGGATATGTGCGAAGTGTATTTGAGCTGCCGCCTCAACCGTGCGTAAGAGCAGAGCGCATCAACTCGTGTATAGCTACAACTAGAAGCCCATAGCCATTAAAACGGCTTATTGTTTTATTCATATATCAACTAGATAATAATGAGTAGCCTAGTAGGCTATAAAAGGAATTCAATAGGGCCTGATAAGCCTTAAGTTGTAGCCTAGGCTACAGTACAATCACAAGACGCATAGGCCTAGCCTATCGTAAAAAGCGTTGCGTTCTCATAGGCCTATATTAACTTAGATAATTATTAATTATGCTCAGGTCATAATGTCCGTTGAAAATAATTCCCTCTAAGCAGAATTTGAATTGTATTAAAATAGGCTCAAATTAAATTTCCACATATTCTGATTCCTTCTAGGCCTATATAATTTCTTTTTTTTTTATTTTTATGTGTAGCCTAGGCTATAGGCTTCTGCAATGAACAAAACAGCCACAATGTAGCCTGCTTAGCGAGCGAGAGGGCAGTCTACCATAAAGTGTAGGCTATAGCCTAACCATAATGTAATATATCTACACTACATGCATTGTGGTATTTCTTTATATAGCCCAGCCTGCAATTGTTTCTCAATAAACAGTTATGTCATCCTCTGAGTCCGAATGTAGGCTAATAGACCGGCAGCTCTAAATGCCTTCCCAATCAATGAGACATGGTTGTAAAAATGATGTTTTATTGATGAAAAGGGTAAAACTGAAAAACATGGAGAGTCATTGCATTGATCGATGCATTCCGTTCAAATAGGCATCAAAAGATAAAGTAGGCCCATTTAAAATGACCAATTACATCTTCAAATCCCTTCTTATCTTGGCCTTTGATAGGGTTTTTTCCCGCCCTACTGCCAATTATATCCGAACATTAACTATCTTGTGCATACAGAGCACAAACAATGAAACAATGAAACGAATAGATTTCCTCCCTGTCTGTCTGTGGCATTCGCTACCAGCAAACACTGAAAATACAGGTCCTCAATTTATTTAGATTAGACTAGCCTATCCAACTGGACCACTCCAATGAATGTTGGACGTAGCCTACTTTTATTCTTTAGGTTTCACAGAATCGGCCTACAATGTCCACACATGCATGCGCCATCTGACTAGCTCATCACTCGCCAGCGAACCTGGACTAGACTATTGTAACCCCCCCCCCCCAAATTCTTTTATATTCAAATAAACTGGATGAACCGGTTTCCTAGCCCTGGATCGTGGGGAGGGGGGTAGCCTGCGTTAGCGGGTGCTTTGCCATGACCGGCCATTGAATTCGCTAGTTTGATTGATAGATGGATGGATTTAACGTCCAAAGTAGATTGTGCAAGTATTGTATAGGCCCATGTGTAAGAGATGAATGGTTGTAACCATGAACTCAGCCAGAGGTAGGCCCTACTGTAGATTATCAGCATTATCACCAGTCTCAATTTATGTTTTCCTCTACGCTACGTGTTGCCATTCATTTAAACCACCATCTCATCTAGATTACTTCTGTTGCTGCATTTTTACATTTATGCTTTCATGATTTTAGAGCGCAATAAACAATTTCCAGGATTCCAATAAGTCCATCCATTCATCCAACTTTGTGCTGAGCGCAGGCTGGTAGCCTACTGTCGCGGCTCACGACTGATGCACTCCCTTAACACGTCTCGCAACTTCCCAGACCATCAAGAGAATTTCAATATGAAAGACTTTGGGATTCCAGGAGTCAAGGCCGTTTCAGACGGGGAGCGACATTCCGCCTGCGTTCTCGCTCGGATCAGCGGGGAAAGCTGACTACAATTCAGCTCTTGTCGCGGGCGGGCGTGTGCAGCCTAGTTCCATATGAGAACACTCCTCGGTCCAATTCCGTATAGTAGATCAGCCTGTGTACTTTCAACGAATGTATTATTAGACATAATATCATAATAATATATATAGCCTTCAACGACCTCCTGAGCTGCCTGCCTGATGGTCTCAGGGCTAAAGAGACCGCGCGTCGTTTTCCTCACCCTAACTATTGGCATGCTGTCAATGAAAGAAAATACATTGTAAATAAACATGGTTTTAGGCTCCACAATACCACAACACAACGGTGTCATGTTTTACCGAAGGAGAAGTGAAGAAGACGGTATCTAGCAGTAGCTCAAGCAGTTAGCTAATGTTTAGATCATTCCTCTAGCTGCTTTGCTGCTAATGCGAGTTCGTCTCCGTTCCTGCCCGAGAAACAGAAGTTGAACTAGCATCAAAATCAAAATAGCTACAGGAATCATCGTTGTAAAGTTAGCTATCTGCTTTTTAGCCACCGACAGCTACCGTTAATATTATGGAAGCTGCTGTCGTGAGCTAACTTGCTATCACAGTCTTATCGTGCAGCTTCACAGCCTGCTATTAGCAGACAGCACTAAAGTTGACAAAATCACACTTGCACATCATTAGAATTCCAACCATTTATATGGGATTTATCATTCAACTAAACATGGAACCTGAATACTACCTGATAGTTCAACCTGCTGCCATCAGTGATCGGCGCGTCTGCTTGTTTGAGTCATGAATATCTTACGCAGTGACATTCCATGTAGTGTCCCAAAACTGTTAAATCATTCCCCATGTAGTTCACTATGAGTCGCACTCAATACATCCATGGTAATAGGGAATCGGGAGTGAGTGAACCATTTCAAACACATCTCTGGTCATCTCCGTTAGCCATCTTACTCGTCCTGATGCCATGTTCCATATGAGAACACTCAGTTAGCCTAATGTATTAAACTTCTACTTGTCCCGACAGTTAACAGATATAGACCCGGCGACAGTTACAGAGATAGAAGCTATAAATAGATAGGCTTTGTTCGTAATAATTAATTTACAACCAGACAGAGAACAAGGAGTTTGAGAACGGTAGGCTCATCTAATGTGCGAGATGAGCTACAGCAATGGGTCAATGAGTGATATTACTGCGCCCCTATGGGCAGGCGAGCGGTGGTGCGGAATGCCGTAAAGCGCCTGTTAGAATACCGCGGGTCAAGTTACATTCTTATATTCCCACATCTGTATGTGTAACAACACTTCTGCACAAGGAAATGGAGGAGGGGAGTGGGGTGCCCCTGGACTACAGGCTGGACGGGAGCCTCTTCAACATCAGGAGGCTCCAAGCAACAACTAAGCTCCAGTCTGTACACATACTGGAACTCCAGTATGCTGACGACTGTGCCCTTGTGGCGCACACACCAGAAGCCCTGCAGGCCACTATTGCAGCTGCTGTAAAAGCATATAGCAGAATGGGACTGTCTGTTAATATATCCAAGACAGAAGTCCTCTGTCAATGGTCATCAGAACCCCCACAGAGACCTCCAACTTTCACCGTGGCAGGCTCCCCATTCACCAACGTTCCACACTTCAAATACCTTGGAAGCATCCTCTCAGAAGACTGCAGCATCGACCAGGACATACAAAACCGAATCAAACAGGCCTCATCCTCCTTTGGGCGACTGAGGAAGAGAGTCTTTAACAACAATAACCTCCACCTCCACACCAAAGTCTCAGTCTACAAGGCAATCTGCATCACAACCCTCCTATATGGTTGTGAGACATGGACAATCTATGCTCGCCATCTCAAGATGCTGGAGACATTTCACATAAGGTGCCTCCAACGCATCTTACAGGTGACGTGGCAGGATCGTGTTCCACACACTGTGGTCCTTCAGCGAACCAGCTGCAGGAGCATAGAGGTTACCATCATGCTTCACCAACTCAGATGGCTCGGCCATGTCAACAGAATGCCACCCAGCCGCCTCCCGTGCAAAATCCTGTATGGCCTGCTCCACCTAGGCCGTTGCTCGGCAGGGGGCCAGAAGAAGAGGCTGAAAGACCAGGTCAAGACTCTCCTAAAAAAGTGTGAGATACAGCCTGCTGCCATGGAAGCTGCTGCCGCAGATCGTTCCTCCTGGCGTGGACTCTGTCACAAAGGAGCAGAGCTGGCAGAGGAGAACAGAAGAAAACACCATCTGGCAAAAAGAGAGAGGAGAAAGGCAGCCAAGACTACACCTGCCCCATTGGGTCAGGCCTTCACTTGCCCTGTCTGTGGCAGACAGTGTGCATCACGCATTGGACTGTACAGTCACCAAAGAACCCACAAACCAGTAGCAGAAGTCACCATCGGTCACGATGGACTACCATAAGCAAGCAAGCAAGTGTGTGTAGTATGTATTTGTGTGTGAGTGTGTGTGTAGTATGTATTTGTGTGTGAGTGTGTGTGTGTGCAGTATGTATTTGTGTGTGAGTGTAGTATGTATTTGTGTGTGAGGGTGTGTGTGTAGTATGTATTTGTGTGTGAGTGTGTGTGTGTAGTATGTATTTGTATGTGAGTGTGTGTGTAGTATGTATTTGTGTGTGAGTTTGTGTGTAGTATGTATTTGTGTGTGAGTGTGTGTGTGAGAGTATGTATTTGTGTGTGAGTGTGTGTGTGTAGTACAGGTATGTATTTGTGTGTGAGTGTGTGTGTAGTATGTATTTGTGTGTGAGTGTGTGTGTGAGAGTATGTATTTGTGTGTGAGTGTGTGTGTGTAGTATGTATTTGTGTGTGAGTGTGTGTGTAGTATGTATTTGTGTGTGTGTGTAGTATGTATTTGTGTGCGAGTGTGTGTGTGTGAGAGTATGTATTTGTGTGTGAGTGTGTGTGTAGTATGTATTTGTGTGTGAGTGTGTGTGTGAGAGTATGTATTTGTGTGTGAGTGTGTGTGTGTAGTATGTATTTGTGTGTGAGTGTGTGTGTAGTATGTATTTGTGTGTGTGTAGTATGTACAGTATTTGTGTGTGAGTGTGTGTGTGAGAGTATGTATTTGTGTGTGAGTGTGTGTGTAGTATGTATTTGTGTGTGAGTGTGTATGTGTAGTATGTATTTGTGTGGAGTGTGTGTGTAGTATGTATTTGTGTGTGAGTGTGTGTGTGAGAGTATGTATTTGTGTGTGAGTGTGTGTGTGTAGTATGTATTTGTGTGTGAGTGTGTGTAGTATGTATTTGTGTGTGAGTGTGTGTGTGTAGTATGTATTTGTGTGTGAGTGTGTGTCTGTAGTATGTATTTGTGTGTGAGTGTGTGTGTGTAGTATGTATTTGTGTGTGTGTGTGTGTGTGTGTGTAGTATGTATTTGTGTGTGAGTGTGTGTGTGAGGGTATGTATTTGTGTGTGAGTGTGTGCGTGTAGTATGTATTTGTGTGTGTATGTGTGTGTGTGTGTAGTATGTATTTGTGTGTGAGTGTGTGTGTGAGAGTATGTATTTGTGTGTGAGTGTGTGTGTGTAGTATGTATTTGTGTGTGTGTGTGTGTGTGTGTGTGTCCCTCTACTCCTGCAACATGGTGGAGAAAAGGTGTGAAGTGTACTGAGCTTGTTTCCTCTGTCACAGGTGTTCAAGGAGAATGAGAAGCTGCGAGATGTCTTCTCCGTCCTGTCCACCAACGTGGCCGTCAACGGGGCTGTGTTCGTCTCAACCATGGAAGGTAGGAAATCTACAGCATCAGCTTTTTATAATTACATTACATTACAGTCATTTGTGTTATAACAGTCCAATGATCAGTTAATACTAGTACCATGATATCATTATGTAATGACATAGTGGTATAACAGTCCCATGGTCAGTGAATACCAGTATAATGATATCAGTATGTAATAGCATAGTGTTATAGCAGTCCCATTCTGCTCCTTCCCCAGGAAAGACGTACCCGTTCTACGGAGTCCAGTGGCATCCAGAGGTGAACCGTTTCCAGTGGAATCCCAAAGATAACTTCCCCCACTCTGCCCACGCAGTCAGCGTGTCCTCGCTGCTGGCACAGTTCTTCATCAACCAAGGTAGCTGCTCAGTACTGTTCATTTGAACAAACTCATAACCATTTGTATTTATCCTTTATTTACTGTAAGCAGGGATAACTTTTGAGAGTAATTGCCCTGTGGTGAAAGATTCAAGTCACAGACATTAAATAATACTGATACTGTATGAGTTCATTTAAAGATGAAAGATACCATAGTTAACGAAATGCAGTTAATGTTGTATTGCGCCAGCTGTATCAAATTCTATTTTATTATATTGTTTGCTATTCTATTCCAATGCAAACAACTTTTTTGTACGGAAGGCAGGAGAAGTTTCCATTCGTTCAGCCAGCCTGAGGAGGAGGCAACCTCTCTGATCTACAACTACACGCCCACCTACGCTGGGAACATCACAGGCTACCAGCAGATCTACTTCTTCTGACATGGAGGACCTACAGGACAGCACCAAGAACAAGACCTACAGGACGTATAATTCTGGTTATGAAAATAAAGATTTTAAAGATGAAAGAAGTGTTTTATAACAGTGTTGTATTGGCTGGTTGGTGTAATTTATCCTATTGCAGTCCTGACTCATGTATGTTCAGTCATGGTGAGAGACTCATCCTCCAGTCAGTCCTCCAACCCAGTTCCACCCCCACTTTAGCTTAGTGACAAACTCACAAACTGTCACAGGATATATTTAGGTTTGTTTTTGTTTGTTAGTTTTTTTTAGTTAAATTTTGGATGTATGACAATATCTATAACTTTAACAATTTGTTTGATTAATCCATTAAATGTTCATATATGTACGACCTCAGAGATTGATGAGAAACATTCTTGTGTTTTTTTGTGCCTCCATGCGGGGTCATACCTCAGTTTTGTGGACATTGTCACTACAGCTGAGTTCCACACACCAGCACAGACGGACAAAAGGCGGCCAGCAACGATTGGTCCGCATTGCTGTCGGTCATGTTTTCAGGGGCGGGATGAGAGTCACAGCTGCCCTGATTCCTCTTTCTTCATGCTGGCTCAGTAGAGACAGACAGGCCAGTACATAACGGTAGACTATTTCTCTGAATTCAGGAAATATAAAATGAATGCTTTCGTTCAAGACAGTCACACCACAGGATCGTAGATGAATCACTGCGTCGTCTAATAAACCCCCCTCGCCGTAGCGCTTGTTATAACTTTAAATTGGAGCTTAATAAATGCATCATCACTTTATCCCTAACCTGACATCCGAGGTGTGAAGACGAGCAAACGTCGTCTCTTCAGAGGCTGGACTGGGGGAATTAACGTTTATTTGTTGATAAACAAGACTTGATTTACATCAACAACAACCACCTCCGGTGCATTGATGCACCCGTTTCAGTGGTGTAACGGTGAGTCATGCTGTAGCAGTAGATTCACATCATATGATGGTGATGCTGGAAATGCTTCAACTGTAGCCTACTCTGTTGTCTAAATTCAACCATTCTTTAGATCCTTGCTGCAGTGGCTTTGGAGTAGGCTTAGCTGTTTTGTTGTAGGCTAGTCTGTTCTGAATTTAGAATTCTGTTTTCATGTAGCCGTAGGCTATATCTATCGATCAATTATTGATTTTCTTCATACTTTATTTATGTAGCCGACTCAAGCACACTGCTGTCAACTTGAGTTTTGTGAAATTCTTCAATCTGCGCATGAACTGTTAGAATATATTTACCAACTATCTTGACTTCCTCGGCTTACTTCAGCCAATTGACTGACTGTTACTGGGAATTGCAAGTGTTGAATAGCCTGTGTGATGGGAGCTCTTTGGACTAGTCTCTCCTCCACACTCTCTCAGCCCGTCTCTGAATGGACCAGTGTCTTTAAGCCCTGTGGGTTTCTGTCAACACTCCAGATCCGATGCCCTGCGCTCATAGTAACAACACAGACTTCTCTGTATGGAGGTGCGGGTCCGGCCCTGGCTACTCACACCCTCCCAGAACAGCGCAAGTCTTTCTCATCAGGATTATTGCTGTCAGCGTGTGATCAGGCCACCGTGGTGAGGAGAGGCTGCTGGAGGAGGAGGAGGAGGAAGGCTCAGGCTCCCTGGGTTCTGGTGTGATTCAGTGTAGTGTTGTTCCTTCCTGCTGTTTCGTCACAGAACCGTCACACACACACACAGCCACACACACACAGACGCACACACATACACACTAGTGCTGTAGTTTGGGGTTTGTCAAAGAATCGGGTAAGCTAAGGTGAACTTTCATGTTACAAAGCACATCACTGGAGAGACACCACAATAGAACACATCTTGTATGACAGCAGCGTGTGTTGTCCAGGTGGCGTCTACGCGTTTCGCAACCCAGTTTAGCGATAGCACCATTGAGTTTAGGGTTAAGGAAGACCCTAACCCCTAACCCTAACCCTACACCTGACCCTCACCCTAACCCTAACCTTAACCCTAAACTCTATGGTGTTCTTGCTAAACTGTTGCGAAAAGTAATCTCTCGTCCCGGTCTGTGGTCGCTAGTACGGCTGCTTCTTAAAGTCCAGGTTAACCCAGTTCAAATTTTTGTTATGAGCTTCACACACCACAGGAAAACATGTCATTAACCACCCAGCCAAATCTGAGTGATTAAAAATGTCGCTAAGTATATAAAATAAGGCTTCAAAATCGGTAAAAAATCAGCAGCATTCTCTGGTCTGAGACTGTGGGGGCGTGTCTGCTGAAGGCACCGAAGCCACACCCAATTGCGTGGGGAGGGGGTGTGGAGGGAAGAACCTGTCAAATAGTACCATTCTCTGGTCTGCATATTGTCACACTGGCACGCCGTCTCTTTTGTGGTAGGAAGGTACAGCTTTGTGAAAACAGAGAGGAGTTGAAATAACACTTGTCTAATGAGTCAAACGCACAGATGCTTCCTCCTAACCTACCTCCTGACAAACAACACAGGTAAAGCTGTAGCTACTCTATACCAACGCGCCAGTGTTACTGCCCTTAGATGCAAAATACAAAAACAGGCAACGAGGAATGTATGTGTCCAGATTTTACCAGACTAGGCTACTCTGTCTAATAAACTCCCCTCTGGAAGGGTCTTCAAGAACGGTACGGCGGATTGGCTACAACTCTGGTTTCTTTGTAGTGACGTTTATTGCGCTCATGCACACGCACACATACACGTCTCCCACAACCGTTAGCTACAGTTGGTAACTTAGAAGAAATAGAAATCGTAGTTAGGTTGTAAACCTGCAATACAACACAAACACACAAAACATACTTGGTATTAATAACAGGAATTACAACAATTAAATCGTGTATATACATTTTGTGACCCGAAACACTAACCATGCTAGCCTCAACACTCACCGACAAGCATACCGGTCCTGACAATCAGGTTAAAATGAAAAACCAACTGAAGTTAACGTCACCTAAAAATCCCTACGCCCCGGCGAACTACGCATGTCCTAACAGCCTGGAGATACGATATAGTTCCAATAATTAAGAAAGCATAATCAATCATAACATAACTTATTCGTAGATCACTAACTTCCCTGGAAAGTTCTACACCTCCCACTTGGTCTACTGATTTTCTATAAATCCAAGGAGACCACTATAAGCAGTCCAAACAAACTATTAAACACAAATTCACCCCATACTCAGGCATATAACATCACATTCTCAGATGTGCTTCATCACAATATAAACAACGGTTCAAGGTAGCCTTAAGGGGAGACACCCCAGGTGAATAGGAAAAAACAAATCCTTAATAGGTATCACCATCAAACTCCCCCAGTTTGTTAGGTACATTAAGGAGCATCTTTTTTGTATTACAAGTTTTCTGAAATCTTATGGATAAATATGCAAATTAGGCATTATATGCTCTAAATATGCGCTAATTTGCATAATTTCAGGAATCCATTTTTTTTAACTGGTTCAAGCCAGATTCAAAATTCTTGTTTCATTTTGTTCACATATCCCTATTCAAACTTTGTCCAAGGGGGATTTTTGATATCTCTTTTCTTCACTTCAGAAATCAGAAAATACTGTCAACAGTCATAAAAAGACCAATTTTCGCCATGTTTTAGGGATAAACTGTTATATAAATCAGGCTATGAATGAAATTTAAAAAATCCCCCTTGGACAAACTCTCAGAATATGGATTGGAACAAAACTGGAAAGTTAGGTGTATGTAGGTGCTAATCAAGTGGTGGTTTTGATGTCCCTAAGATGAGAAATAACTCATTTTGAGAAAACGGGCTTTGAAAATTTGTATTGTAAAAAACCATACATTTGCATTGTAAACCAATATTGACAAACACAATATCCAATCACATCATTAGTAACAACATTACACAACATCTGAAAACACATAGAAACAGAAAACTGAATAACACAGCATGTTGTGGATTCAGAATAGTCCAGGAGTAGACATTTTGTATAGAGAAGTAAGACCTGTTTGTTGGAAGCCCACTCACCACGTCAAGGTACAGCCCACGAGTGGGATGTTAGTAAGACGAGACTAGAGACGAGACAATGTTAGTAGGGAAGAGAACATTCCCTTTTAGAAAGCTTGTATTATTTTGTTAAACAGATCATGGACAAAGATAGACACATTTGACGAGGACATGCATGAGAAAACAGATTATCTAGCTTTTTGTGTTTTTTTAAGCGTTTTACATGGAGAAAATGAATGAATGAATGAACATGAAGAGTAAGCTGATTCATAAATACACAGGACAAGATGTGGTAAACAATGCAGGGTAAACACCAATAGAAGCTAAATATAGATTGCCAAACAAACAAGTGATATAACCATCGTCAAAAGCAACACCATAGGAGACATCAGGCTACGCCGTCATAGGTCTGCAGAGTCACTCCTCAGATGGCACCACACTAGCTATCAACAAAACTGTTCTAGGCAGCTGGTTTGTAGAACCCACTCAGCTGCAGTCTACAAAACTATTCTAAGCAGCTAGTTTGTAGATCCCACTCAGCTGCAGTCCCCAAAACTGTCCTAAAACCACAATATGTTCCTGGTGCGCATGGGGTTGTCATCAGTGAAGCAGACTACCCCATATTGCCGCCTTCATGTTGTCCACTGAACGCTGGTTATTGAGAATTATTGTGATAATTCTCAATAACTGTAATAATTTTGTAACATTTTGCATTTATTGGCAGTCAGCTTACCTACCTCTGGCTCCACATCTGCATATGCCTGCCTAATCTGCTCTCTGCTTCTGTGCAAGGACTCCAGACCTCTCTCTATTTCAGCAACTGAAATTAAAACAGTTTATTTGGTCAGTTTATGGATGCATGTAGAAATGCCACAGGTAGAGAGAGGGAGACTACTGTGCATATGTATAGGCTTCTGATATTGGCGAGAGAGAGAGAGAGAGAGAGAAAGAGGGAACACGTTTCAATAGCCTACCTGTCACCCTCTCTGTCATGTTTCTGATACGTTTTCAGATGAAGCCCTGGGATCCAACACTTTACTAATCTTTTGGAGAGCTGCATACCCCAACCCTAACTCGTGCGCTAAGAGGACCATCCTCACATTGACATCAAATGCAACATCATTCCTAGTTGTATCATGAAGCCAGTCGATGTGTAGACACTTTTGCGATAGCCATTTCTCACAAAGACTGCACTCTAAGAGCAAAGTACTACAGAACCCACTATTCTGAGGATCTATGTTAATTTTAAGACCAGTCTCTGCACAATTAGGACAAATCAACCCAGTTATCAGCTCATTCAAACGCGCCGCATCTCTCTGCTGCTCACTGGACATGCTAACGCTAGCCCCATCTCCCTGCTGCTCACTGGACATGCTAGCACCGGCTAATGACAACTTGCGCGAATAGGCACTTTATATCTCATAAATGTAAACCTTTCCATTTAGTTTCTCTTGTTTTCTGTTCAACCTTGCGGGCAAACACTGTTGTCATTGTTGCTTATTACGTTTAGAACGCTTTACAGACGGCATTATTTGGATTAGATATCAGGAAATGGAAACGTGTCACATGACGCGCTGAACCAATCACGTTCTCAGAAATCAACAACAGCCAATGAGATTTCACGGTTAGCATCAAACCCGCCTTTGTATTTCCACGATTGGTTGCTGATACAAATGAAACTATCAGGTTTGGTTGCGATAACATTGTGTTAGAGAGAGAGACCAATCCATAGATACCGGACATGACCCGGTCCAGACGAGAGAAAGGCTGCGAGACGTTGCGAAAAGATGCTAACTTTTGGTGATTTTAGGAAGAATCTACAGACGCAAACAGACTAAATGAAGTAAAATAAACATCTAAATGCGTATTTTTGATGTTTTATTTCCACTAGTATGAAAGAAGACATGTTATGGAAGCAAACTAGCACAAAATCTCAAATTTGACCAGGGCGTTGAAAAACGATGTTTTCACCTACCGTGTCTCCCCTTAAGGTCCATAAACAACACACATTGTCCTTAACTTGTCCTTGACTACAACACTGTCACGTCCTCCACCGAAACACACCACCAGCCTCCGGGGAGGATAGTGGTGGGGAGGTCTTGGTCCAGTACCGAAACACACCATGGTGGGGATCCTTTACTGTCCACCAACCGAAACACACCATGGTGGGGATCCTTTACCGTCCTTTACCAACCGAAACACACCATGGTGGGGAGCCTTTACCGTCCACCAACCGAAACACACCATGGTGGGGAAGTCTATTGTTGCTCCTCCACTGGTAGTAGAACCACCAGTCTCCTCACATCTCTGTGGAGAATGGTGGAGGGGCATTTCTCCACCCCTTGTCTCCTCTTGGACTGTCCATCAAAAACCGGAAGGCTTTGGCACGTCCTCACCTTCACGTCTCGTACCACGCCCTTCTCATTCGAACACGCCTCCACGACTCGACCCAGTCTGGTCCCGCACGACCAAGCAGAAGGGAGTTGGGAGTGACGACTTCTACTGTATCATCTTGGACCTGGGCCCTGGCACCAATTGGTCTCTCATTCGCCAGGTTAGCAGCCAGGTAGAGGAGGGTCTGGAACTCCAACGCCGTCAAGTTACCCTCTTCACCAACGCTACCTAACGCTTTCTTGAGCACACGGACTGCCGCTTCAGCTGCCCCATTTCGGTGGGGAGAGTCAGCCGGATGAAACACCCATGACCAGTCAGTCCCTGCAGTCGCTGCCTTCTTCTGGACTTGATCCTTGTCCACGTTACTCAAGAACTCGTAAAGCTCTTGTAGCACAGGCCTGGCGCCAATGAAGTTGGTCCCTTGATCCGACCAGAGCTTCCTTGGGTGACCCCTGAGAGCTGTGAAGCGTTGGTACGTCTTCAGGAATCCATCCGTCGACAGGTCTTCCACGATGTCTCCATGAACTGCTCTTGAAGCCATACAGCTAAAAACCACACCCCAGACTTTCATCTTGGTTCGTCGTTTTGCCGTGTCTCTAACGATGTAGGGGCCGAAGAGATCCATTGCCGTGAACTCAAAGGGTGCAGCTGGTTCACTTCGTTCGAGGGGAAGCTCACCCATCACTTGTTTGCACATCCTCGCCCTGGTCTTTCTGCAGTGTATGCAGGAGTCAATAACACTCCTGGCGATCCTGGGTCCCTGCGCCACCCATGCTTTGGACCTCATTCGGAGGAGTGTACCAGCAACTCCTTCGTGGTTAGCCTCATGAGCCTCTCGCGTGAGAAGGGTGCTGATCCACACTTTGTAGGGAACCAGGGGCACACCTGTCTTTCCCTGGTTATCGGCCTGGACTCTACCATGACAGCACAGAAGCCCTGACTCTTCATCCCTACTGACAACGAGTCTGTTCAGTGTTGTCACAGGAAATTTCACTCCCTCTTGGGCAGCCAGGCACAGGTCATTGAACGCAGTTTCGAGTTCTCTCACTGTCAACACTACCTCCCACTTTGCTGACACAGGGGCTCTTCCTATACTGGCCAACCACTTCTTCACAGCCCTGCGGACATAGCCGACTACTCCACAGAGCTTAGCTAGAGAACTGTACTTCGTTGGATCTACTTGGTCTATGAGCGCAGCTCCCCACAGCTTCTCCTTTTCCTTGGTCTCAGTCGGAGTTGACTTTGCCTCATTCTCTGAGGACTCTGGAGACCCACTTTCACCATCTGTGACTACTGCACTCTCACCACCAGAAGTGACGGGGCTCAGCAGACTTTTGGCTTTAGCCCTAGTGAGCACTGCAGAAAAGGCCTTTCTCTGGAGTTTGCTCACCGTCTCCCTAGCATCGGCTGCCACTTCCGAGGCGGACTTCATGGGCCAATCTTCGACTGGACTAGACAAGAACCCGGGACCATTTTGCCATGCAGAGTCTTCCTCCAACAGTTCAGGAGAGCACCCCCTTGTGACAAGATCAGAAATGTTGACCTCACCTGGGATCCACCACCAGTCTGTTGTAGGTCCAGCCCTCT
Organism: Borostomias antarcticus; assembly: GCF_949987555.1. Lineage (NCBI taxonomy): Eukaryota > Metazoa > Chordata > Actinopteri > Stomiiformes > Stomiidae > Borostomias > Borostomias antarcticus. The sequence goes on along the minus strand of NC_140239.1, from coordinate 12,365,618 downwards.
GAATCTCTCCGACTCTGTTTGCAAAAAACGTCTGGAACCCGTAACTCTCTCTTTGGATGGCTCCCAGCACTGTCTGTGAGTCGATGAAGTGATACCACTTCTCCACGTCCAGTCGCCCGTGCTTCAAGATGTATCCCTTTAGGCGTGCAGCAAAGACTGCCCCACAGACCTCAGACTTGACCGCGTCGCCCTTTTGGTCAAGGGGGGTCAACTTGGCCTTCGATTCCACCAGCCGGGTGACCACACCATCTGACGTCTCCCATCGCAAGTATAGCACAGCGCCATAGGACTCGCAGCTCCCGTCAGAAAACGTGATTCCCCAGGGTCTGCTCATCCAGCCAGGGGGTGTGAGGCTTCTATGGAACCGGATGCAACTGAGGCGAGCATACTCCCTGAACAGCTCAATCGCCTTCCTGCGGAGCTCGTCAGAAAGGGGCTGATCCCAGGTGTCCTTCGTAAGCTGGCCAGCTTCCTGGAAGGCTCTTCTCACAAGAATCACTCCTTTCTGTTTCACTGGTGTTGCTAATCCGATTGGGTCGTACAGACCTGCAACCTGGCTCAGTAAGACACGACGAGACAGTGGGTTTGGTGTCTTTGTTTCCACCTCTTCCTCAGTGAGGTCAATCTCCGTTCTCATTTTCTTGTTCCTTCTGGAGAAGTTGATAGAGACCATCACAAAGAGTTTGTCCTCTTGCACGAGGTAACCAACCCCCAGGGCTTTGTTGTCGTCCTCCCTTAGCTGGTTGGGTAATACCAGGGTCTCTGGCTTGGGCCCTGTCCCGTCTCGCCTCCCACTTTGACCGGACCTGACCCAAGGCTTGAGGTAGAAGCCTCCTGTTTCCAGTATCTTCTCCACTCCCTCTAGGATCTCGTCCAGGCACTGCGGGTCATTATGGGATGTGAGGAGATCATCGACATAGGAGTCTTCTTCGATGACCCTTCTTTCCTCTTTCATGTCAGAGAACTGGGGCAACCCAGCGGTCTCTCGCATGGCTACCTGCGCGATGCATCCCGCCGGTTTGTCTCCCATGTTCACTCTCACGACAGCGTAGTCCTCAATCTCGTCTTCTGGTGAGTCTCTCCATAGGAATCGATGCACATGAACCTCCTGTTCCTCCAGCCACACCGAATTATACATCTTGGTGATGTCTCCGATGGCCGCGTGTTCCCCCTCTCGGAACCTGAGAAGCACTGCCCTGATGGGATTAAGGACGTCTGGGCCTTTGAGCAATATGCTGTTCATACTCACTCCTCTGAACTCTTGACTGCTATTCCAGACGAGGCGCACAGGCGTAGATACTGAGTGGGGATTCGGTGCGGTTAGGTGGCTCACCCACCACACAGCACCATTCCAGCCGTCCATCACATCCTTGGTGAGCTTGATAGCGGCTCCCCTCTCCACCATCTCATGAACTTGTCTCATGTAGGCCTCTTTCCACACGGGGTCTTTCACAAGCCGTTTCTCCGCCCTCAAGAACGTTGCTTCCACAGCCTTCCGATTATTTGGGAGAGAGGCTGGGTCCTCCTTCCAGGGGTACTTTGCATCCCAGTGTGGCTGATTGCTGTGCTTGTCACTCTCTCTGAAGGTCAGGCCTGCCCTTATTATCTCCAGCTCCTTCTCATCAGCCAGGGACATCTCCTTTCCTCCCGGAGGACACCTACCACAGCGACACCCTCCACAGGCAGGGTTGCAGGCGGCTCCTATGCTGTCCCATTTTAGCCATTCAAGGACCTCTGCATTGCATGTTGCTGTCGTTCGGACTTCCACACTGCTCCCCGTCTCTCCTATGAGGTGCTCTTCGACCTTGACAGCTACCGCTCTCATGGTGCGTGCGAAGTGTGTTTTTGAGTGCCGTGTCGTCACTTCCACTGCCTCGAAGAGATCTGGATGCGTACCACTCACGATCTTGCCAAGAGGACCATCCCACAGTACCAAGTCCCCCGCCCTTTGAAGTCTCTGCGGAGCTAACCGACCTTCTCTGGTACTGATCAGTAGATCGATCTTCTCTGGGCGAGCCAGTTCTCCTGATTTGACTCCTGGGAAAAACTGCTCCAGCCGCTCGGACGTCATCACACGATCCACCCTGGCGATGTCTTCCAGCCCGTAGCAGATCATTTCGTGGAGCTTCAAGGTCCCTTTTGAGGTCCACACTTTTATCTTCACAAGATATCTTTTCGTATCCACCTTCTCTCTCATCGTGCCCACACCATACACCACGAGCGAGATCGGTTCACCAGCCAGCCCAAGTCTTTCTGCAGCTTGGTGCGTAATGTAGTTGGTGTCGGAAGCGAGATCCACCAAAGCACCGAGGCTGTCTCCTCTCTTTGACGTGACCGGCACAAGCATCATGAGGACTGGATGCTCCTTTAAGCCACTCTGTCCTATCAGGCTCTCGCTGGAACACACAGTTGATGTTGTTTTGTTTGTACAGGCTTTGCGGACAACTTCAAGCTGGTGAGGGGTCAGTCCTAGCTCAGCGAACACAGCCTCTTGCTCCTCTGTTGGACCACGAGTTCCCCTCTTCTCCATTTTATTTTCCCCCTTAGCAGCCTCCTTCGTCTGTGCCTTCGGGCAGAGGAAATAGTGATGGTCCACTGAAGCATTGCCTTTCTTACACTCCTCCTTGCGACAGAGGAACTTTGGAGTGCAGGCGCCGTCGACCCCGTGAACATCCAGGCACTTTGTACACGCTCTCACTCTTCTCACCTGAGCTTTCCTCTCCGCCAGTTCGGCCTTCCTGAAGGTTTTGCAGCGAAACAGTTTCCCACCGTGTTTTTCATCTCCACACAAAGCACATGGCACCTGCTGAGAGTCTCTTTTCACTTCACTAGCTGTAGTCTTAGTGAACGACTTCTTCTCTTTCCACCTGTCTCCCAGCTTTTCTCTGTAGCTAGGTTTCTCGGGAGCATTAGCAGGCCATGGTTTGCTGGGCAGCAACTGCTCCAACCTCACGAGTAATGACTTTTGGTCTTCCAGGAACAGTAAGAGCCTATCAAAGCGGTTTCCTGGTTGGACATCATTGATGGAGTTTCTTACATACATGAGCCACTCTCGTTTCATGACATCAGGGAGCTTGCTCTCTAAAGACCGAATCACAAGCTGGTTCTGCAAAGCGTCTATGCACCCCAGGTCCATTAGATCTAATGCTGCTCTCTTCACTGTTAGGATCAACTCTAATGCCTCTCGTGGCTGATGGTTCTTTACAGCAGGTCGCGATTGTAGCTCCAACACAATCTCTTCTGCAGTTTGAGCTTTATCTCCATAACGGTTTTCTAGTTCCCTGAAGATATCGTATGCATCTCTGCAACGCAACAGCCTGAGTTCACTCTTCACAGTCTCGTCTATACTGTCTAGTAAATGTAGTTTCTTACACTCACGTGACCCCGTTGGCTCCGCTTGCGCCTGGATACTCTCCCACTCAGTCTTCCAACGCCAGTAGTCCCTCCTTTCCCCGGAGAACTTGGGCAGGCTTATGGGAGTTAGCCTTATTGTAGGCCGGGCCCACTGAGAGCTGCTATTAACCCCGGCGTATGCACCGGAGCCGCTGTAAGGTGCGCTACTCCCTTGTCCCATGCTGAGGTTGGCAGGCGGAGCAGCTGGAGCGCTCAGTGCTTGTGACGTGCTGGCGTGAGTCGGAGGTAGAGAAAACCCAATATTAAGTCCATCGTCAGACTGTCGTGACTGCGGGGTGGGATGTAATGTCTGTTGGGGAGTGCTATTGATGTTGCTTGCTCTTTCAGTAGAAATGAACTGAGGGCTTGTGACGTGTATAGTTCCCTGCCCGTAAACAGGCGGTGTGACATCAGCAGACTGGGTGTTAACGGGTGGAGTGGTAATAGCAGGAGTTCCAGATTGAGTAAAAGTAATATTATCTGCAGCTCTATGGCTGTCATTGGCTGCTGTGACAGGCCCGCTGCCTGCATTATCTCCTCCCACATCTTTATCCTCTTCTTCCTCACCCCCATCACCGTTACCATCATGCTCTGTACTGTCCCTTTTAATACGACGTCTGCATCCCCACTCATCCATCAGTTGCTCCTTGTCCTCTTTCAATGACAAATAGAGCATCCATTGTTCCTTTCCGTGAGGCCAATAATCTTTCCACAAACTTACAGTGTTTCTCAGATCATGGAGTTTTCTATCCAATTTGTTGGTTTCGACCCCTTGCTGCATCCATGATACTACTCTGTCTTTCCCGAGTGCCTCAGCCTGATTAAAAGCCGACTTGAACTGTTTTACAAGAGTGTCTATGTCTGGCGCTGCATACTTGGACCACAGCATGTCCATGATCGTGTCCTCGGCTCCAAGGAATTTCTCCTCACTGGCGTCTCTCCTCGCCAGGGCATCCCGCATCTCAGTGTCGTTGCCTGATGGATCTGCTTGTCCCAATGCATCAATATAGTCATTATTGGCATCAAGGAGTTTGTTATAATCATTCCTCAATCTTGCTAACTCATCTGATAAATCACCTTCACGTAAACGGCCAGCGCAGACACTTAGCCGGTTTATTTGTGTTGTGAAGTTTTGTTGCACATTTGAACGCCTCTGCTTAAGTGTCTCTAGGTTTGACTTGTCCTCCATCATTGTTTTCCCCAGATGAATAGAACCACCAGTCACTTTGTTTCCTAATCACTAGAATTACTTCAGTAAAAAGAGTCGTTCAAAAGATTCAAATCGGGCAAAAAGAATCGTTTAAACGATCCGAACCAGGCAAAAAGAGTTATTTAAAGGATTCGATTCTTTTGATCAGCCGTCCGGTTAGTTTGTCCAGAACGCAATTAGCCCCGACAACAGTCAGTTTTTAGCGTTTGCGTTTATACTGTCCACACAGCCTTATCTACGACTGGAAATTACTTCAGCCTTTCGGCGACTTACTGCCCTTTAACGGCCCCGTTAGCTCTTGGCTCCGGCTCCTCCGTTGTGATGGCGTTGTTGACGGCCGCTGGGGATGGTCTCTCAGCCTCCTGCTTCAAGCCTCTAGTCCCGCGACGGTCTTTTCGATGTCCGCTCGGGCTCTCGTACTCGCTGGCACGGCTCCGACGACGGTTTACAACTGTCCAGATTTTACCAGACTAGGCTACTCTGTCTAATAAACTCCCCTCTGGAAGGGTCTTCAAGAACGGTACGGCGGATTGGCTACAACTCTGGTTTCTTTGTAGTGACGTTTATTGCGCTCATGCACACGCACACATACACGTCTCCCACAACCGTTAGCTACAGTTGGTAACTTAGAAGAAATAGAAATCGTAGTTAGGTTGTAAACCTGCAATACAACACAAACACACAAAACATACTTGGTATTAATAACAGGAATTACAACAATTAAATCGTGTATATACATTTTGTGACCCGAAACACTAACCATGCTAGCCTCAACACTCACCGACAAGCATACCGGTCCTGACAATCAGGTTAAAATGAAAAACCAACTGAAGTTAACGTCACCTAAAAATCCCTACGCCCCGGCGAACTACGCATGTCCTAACAGCCTGGAGATACGATATAGTTCCAATAATTAAGAAAGCATAATCAATCATAACATAACTTATTCGTAGATCACTAACTTCCCTGGAAAGTTCTACAGTATGAGTGTCCCTATTTTCTCCCTGCCACCTCCGGACCCATTCCTATCCCTCCCAGGCGATCCTGTCGTCCCTTGGGATCAATGGAAAAAGTTGTTTAAAATGTACCTTTTAGTCACTGGCTTGAACAGCGCTGATAGCGCGAAGAAGCGTCCAGTACCGGAGTTGATAATCGGGACACACTCATCCACTCTCGTTGGCAATGTTATGTGTGAGAATAACGAGCACTCGGCTTCAACTTTCCCTCTCATATCCAACAGAACTGGGATGATCAGCCAGTAGCCGCCGAGCACCGCTTCACTGGGAGAGGGTGCGTCTTTCTCCAGCTGCAGCTGGTCTACCTAACCATCCCCCTCGCTCCCGCCTCCCGGTCTCCCGCTGGACAAATATACTGTAACCATTACCGGTGAACCCATACGCACATCAGGTGCCACAAATATGGCAGGCAGTTTCTGTATAGTTAACGCTTATAGTCATAATATATCATCCGTAACGTTATTTGGTGGGTGGTCGCCTGGTCGGTGCTGCTAGCTGTGTTAGCTAGACTAAGGTTATATACACACTCCCATCTGCAACAAGCTACATAGCTAATGTTAGCTATAATTCCTCCTAAGATTACATATAATTCATCATAGCTGACATTACCACATAAATGTCAAGACACATTTTGTAGATTAACGTAGCAGTGTATTTTCCTATTGCTTACGTTACCTAGCTAACGTTATAACGTTAATTAGCTATAAGCACACAAGGCAGCGGTGTCGGCACCAAAGGTTGATGCGACAGGAGGAGAATGGAGGCCAGGGAGGGAGATGGTTGACAGGAGGAGAATGGAGGCCGGGGAGGGAGATGGTTGGCTCCGCCGAATTCACCAGGACCAGTCGTGAGTCCGTGAAACCCAAAAGCCTCATATTATAATTGCAGAAGCTTTCGGGAGTGAAATGTTTGCTGCAGAGGCGGGCGCTAGCGGTGACAGACTCTGTAACACCATGGCTCTTCAAAAATGCTAACCATTTGCTTCTCATTTCAGCTTTACTCGGGAGTGAAAGAAGGAGATCTTATCATCCCATTCCTGCTGGCATCCAGGAAGGATGCATTTTCGTTTAGTTTTATGCATAGGCATTGCTAACTAAGAAAAACTAGCTAATTCTATACTGTTGGTTAAAACTAGCTTATTCTAGACTCAAGATTGAGCAGGAGAAACGAAGATTCAAATCCGTTCTAGCTTTATATAGGCTAGTGTTAGGGCGGGGATATGCTAAGAACACCGCTCTACGTCATCCGGTACCGTTTTAAGCCCGCCCAGAAAATCCAGAAATCAAAACTGGTCAAAAACACAAAACTGGTCTAACTTCACAATTCAGTACTACACATGGTTCATCCCATTTTTACATGTTATCAGCAATGCATCACTAACACATAGAATGTGTTTTCAAGCAAATCTCTGATTTTGGTTAACTGGGACTTTAAAGACCAGCAACCAGGACGAGCGCCTGTGTTCATGTGAGCTGCAGGACGAGCGCCTGTGTTCATGTGAGCTGCAGGACGAGCGCCTGTGTTCATGTGAGCTGCAGGACGAGCGCCTGTGTTCATGTGAGCTGCTGAATATTTGATGCACAGATCGTCTGCTCCGTGGGGAAGGAGCAGAGCAGGCTCTGTGAACGCTGCCTTCATAGAGCAAACCCTCGCCAGACCCTCACCAGACCCTCGCCAGACCCTCGCCAGACCCTCACCTTACCCTCGCCAGACCCTTGCCAGACCCTAACCAGACCTAGGACAGTCAGCAAACCCTCACTAGACCTAGGGCAGTCATCTTCACCAGCATTCATCTCTCTCTGTTTCTGACTGCTTGATAATAGTATTGACTGTTAAGGCCATGACACAGGCATCTAGCACACTTAAAGGTGTCTGCACACCGTCCAACCAACGCCAACCAACTCAACACCCAACATTCTAAAGTTGGCAATTGTTGGATGGCATGATGGATGTTTAAATGAATCTGCAAAATCCATCCAACCAATGGCAAGTCGCCAACAAACATGGCACACCAACCAATCCAACATTGGTGTTGGCTGGGACCATGTGCAGGCACCTTAAAGCCCAGTTCACATACAAGATTCGCAACGAGACTGGTTGCAACTTGCAACCACCTGCAACAGTAACCCAAAACTGTGCTTTGCAACATTCTAAAACTGAACTATTCACACCAAAGCAATGAGCGGAGACCGTTTACCGTTTCCATAACAACTCTTGTCACTCAACCTATTTCCTTATCCAGCAACCCGTTATTATTATATTTCGTCCGCATTTGTTTAGTCTATTCCGCGATCGTCTGGCTTTTCTGTTCTAAAATCAATGTACAGTAGCCTCTCGTTAACGTGAACTAGCCGTTACTGGTTACTAACTAACCGGTAGCCTACTAGCCTTCGCGTGAACCCAGAGAGCCTGACACACACTCACACCAGCACACAGGCACAAATTGTTCAGTCTGATTGGTTAGAAAATAGTAACAATGGCCCTGACATTATGGTACATTCTAAAACTTGTTGCTTGCAATTGGACAAGTCGAATCTCTTGAGACTCAATCAGCCTGCTTCAGCCGACCTGTGATAGGGTAATCCAAACCACTGCAATTTTCCTCTGCAACATTCTAAAACGGTTTTGTCGCATTGCGAATCTTGTATGTGAACTGGGCTTAAAGACCAAAACGGTGGTAGAGCAATTATCAGACTTTCTCAAAAGTGCTAGCTTTGTCAACTTTTTGATCTGAACCATTGCATATGATCATAAGTAGCCTTAAAACAGGGCTAAACATGATTTCCCCTTTACTACTCCTTTAAGACTAGTAAAGACTAGTAAAAGACTCCTTTAAGAAGAACAGCTCAATTCTAGAATGAGAATCAGTGTCAGCTTCAGGGCTCTACACTGTAAAGTCTGATACTTAAAAAAGTGAGAAAAAACTGTTGCCTCTGGAAAGGCAAGTAAGTAAGGGAACATATTTGTGAGAATAATTTTTGCAGGAACACAACACTAAGACAACTTCAGTAAACTAATGTGAAATGCGTTAAAGTATAACGAACTCAGTCAAAATGGGTAATAAAACGGAACCAAAAATTAAGTCAGATGAATGATTCTGGGCGTCATATTTTACAGTGTAGAAGGAAGAATGTGAGAGCCAGGTTCAGGGTTCTAGAATGAAGGATGTGAGAGCCAGGTTCAGGGTTCTAGAATGAAGAAAGTAAGAGCCAGGTTCAGGGTTCTAGAATGAAGGATGTGAGAGCCAGGTTCAGGGTTCTAGAATGAATGATGTGAGAGCCAGGTTCAGGGTTCTAGAATGAATGATGTGAGAGCCAGGTTCAGGGTTCTAGAATGAGGCATCCGTGTTGCCATGAGCCGTCATGGCAACAGGGGTGCCTCATGAGAGAGGCAATATAGGTCAATTCTCATAATGTGGCTCCTCTCATAGAAACATAGTCCTTCAGTCTGCTGTCTATGAACACACACACACACGCACACACAAACAGGGCCATTCACACACATGACACACATTTGTGAAATCTCATTAGTTCACAGCTGATGACACACATCACCTGTGTACACTGATATAAATGCACACAGACACACACACACGCTCGCCCTCGTGCGCACACACACTCACACAAACACACACACACACAGTCTCTCTTAACCTCTTTTCAGTGTGTCACGGGTGTGAAGTGTGGAAGATTTTGAAATCGCTTGTGTGGATCAAGTCATGCGTATGTGTAGAAACACACACGCTCAGACGTGTGTACTGAAAATGAATGAATGTGTGTGTGTGTACGTGTGTGTGTTTGTGTGTGTGTGCACGAGTGCGTACGTGTGTCTGTGTGCATTTATATCAGTGTCTGGTACTAACTGTGTCCCAGAGGAGAGAGAGAGAGAGAGAGAGGCAGAGAGAGTGAGTGTGTGTGTGTGAGAGAGAGAGAGAGAGAGAGGCAGAGAGAGAGAGAGGCAGAGAGAGAGGAGACCAGAGGAATTCCACTACATGGAGCTTCTCATTGAGAGCTGAGGTATTGATCCTCTCACAACTGAGAGAATCAGATACTGTGCTGTTCTCTCTCTGCCTGAGCTGTGAGGAATAATACAAACAGAACCAATCAGCCCTCTACCCAGAACAGCACCCCTGTGGGGGGAAACATTCCATTCCTCCTCACAAGTACAACCATTTTGGAACCCTCTATTTTCTGTGTGTGTGTGTGTGTATGTGTGTGTGTATGTGTGTGTGTGTGCGTGTGTGTAGTGAATTATTGAATTATTGAGTATTAGGTCAGAGTCTTAATGGCATCTCTCTGGGCTACTGTCTCTCAGCCCAGCACTCACAAAGAGTTCAGTCACAGACTGAACCCCCCTCAGGCAGCGCCCCCATCCACCCCCCTTAGCCCCCCCAAGGCACATCCATTTACCCCCTCCCCCCTATCTCCCCCCCTGACCGCACACTTCTCCCAGCATCACCAGTTATCTACATCAACAGAGTCAGAGGATCAGGGTTTTTCTCTGGACAAGGATTCCTTTGTCATTAGGGTTCCTGAAGACAAGCTTCCCTTCCGGCTGACGATAGATAGATAGATAGATCGATCCTTCTTACAAACAGGATACAGTAATACAGTAGCCGGGTGCATAAAAATACAAAGTAGTGACAACTTACAGTACAGGGGTACAGACTAGAATCACTATTAAAGTACAGTAAGGAAATGACTAGCATCAATCGCATTTACAAACTACAGTCCCATAGGGTAGCCTACTGTACTACACACTCATCTTTTATTTGTCCTCTTGACATTTAATTCCGTTTCTCTGTGACAAGACTCCTGCATCACAATCAGCCTGGATGGATTGACAGACACAGTGCATGTGTCAACCCATGACCCTCATCAAAAAAATACATACATCCCCCAGAAACCGTCTGTTAATTAAATGTTGTTGATTTCATCTTAAAATATCAGTTTCAAAGTTGATCTATTGGTGTGCTGGATTATTATAGCGAGAACAGCACCTCTTCCATTCCCACAGAGGGGTCCGGCGGCCTGTATTTGCACTATGTAACTTTTGACCGCGAGCCGCGGTTTTCTCTCCCATGAACGTTCTGCTTTACCTTTAGCTCTCCTCTTCGAATTTGCCGGCAACTCCGTTTTCCACAGCTTGTCAGTTGTCAAGAAATGCATGTGAGAGGCGTAACAGGCGTCTCTCAGCGTTTTACGACAATGGTACTGCAGGTGTAATGGCTCTAGTGGCCTTTAGGGGGCGCTAAAGTGCACAAAACTGGACCGCTACATAATGGGTCTTTAAAGCAAACTAGATGATTAATTCATGCCTTTCCTTTACGGGAAAGGTGCTTCTGTTTTAACCTCAGTACTTAATGCCTGTGTATCATATGCCTTTATATCTTTTACTGTTTCTTATCTTGTCTGTCTGTCCGTCCGTCCGTCCGTCCGTCCGTCTGTCTCTCTGACTGACTGTCTGTCTCTCTATCTATCTATCTATCTATCTATCTATCTATCTATCTATCTATCTATCTATCTATCTATCTATCTATCTATCTAACTATCTCCTCTGTAGGGTGCTTCTTTGCTGTAAGCCCCATACTTGTCCCCTGTGTAGGGTGCTTCTGTGCTGTAAGCCCCATACTTGTCCCCTGTGTAGGGTGCTTCTGTGCTCTAAGCCCCATACTTGTCCCCTGTGTAGGGTGCTTCTGCGGTCTGGGACTGGTCTACTCTAACAAGTCGTGCACCATGCCTCCCATCACCTTCCAGGACCTGCCTCTCAACATCTACATGCTGATCTTCGGCACCGGAGTCTTCGTCTTCATACTCAGCCTGATATTCTGCTGCTACTTCATCAGGTGAGGGGAGAGAGAGAGAGAGAAAGAGAGAGAAAAGGAGAGAGAGAATGAGAAAAAAGAGGGAGAGAGAGAGGGGGAGGGAGGGGGGATGAATGGAGAGAGAGAAAAGAGAGAGGGGAGAGGGAGGGAGAGAGAGAGTGATGAAGGGAGAGGCCTGTCCTGCACCCTGTCTAATGTTGTCTCCATCGGTGTATGACCTAAACAGGTAGTACTGTACAGTATACATTATATAGACTACTATGGTAATAAAAATCCATCTGAGAGAGAGGGGGGAGAGAGAGGGGGGGGTAGAGAGGGGGAGAGTGAGAGAGAAAAGAGAGAAAGGGAGAGAGAGGGAGGGGGGAGTCACCATCGATCTAAACAAATTCCTAGTATGTGTAAACTACCATGGCAATACACTGATCTGAATCTGAATCTGACAGAGAGGGAGAGAGAGAGAGGGAGAGAGACAGAGAGAGGAGAGAGAGAGAGAGAGAGAGGGGGAGAGACAGAGAGAGATGAAGGGAGAGAGAGGGAGAGAGACAGAGAGAGCAATATAGATAGAAAATGAAAAAAACACTCATTCAACTGAGAGAGCTGGCAAATAAACCAAGGTCAGACAGACAGGTGGACGGAGGGAGAGATAGAAAACATGTTTTACACACAAAAGCAAGCGTTGTTTTTTATGTACGAAGCAAAATATACTTGGCAATGGGAAGAGGAAGAGCGGGACTGCCTCTGGCGGGGCGTCCCTCTGGCGTCCCCCTGCAGTGTCTGCTGACAATCAACTCCCTGATGAGCTGAGGGCTGTGCAATGGACAGGATATGAGGGACAGGATATGAGGCGTTTGAGGGACAGGATATGAGGGACAGGATATGAGGCGTTTGAGGGACAGGATATAAGGGGCCAGGAAGCAAGCATGACAACAGACATCAGCGATGTGAGGGGAGCAGGGGTCCTGTCTTCAAAATGTTGGACATGCTTTACCTTCAGTACCATCGTCCAGATGAATTAGAAAGAGAAAGAGGGAGATAGTGAGGTACACATTTAAGGAGAGAAATCTGTTCAGTCTGATCTCTAACAGCAATGCACATGTCATCACAGACTGTGAACCTGCTCGCCCCCACCCATGATGCATGTCGTCAGCATGTACAGTCGTTGAATGTGTAAGTGGATGTGAGAAGAGAAAATGCAAGCATTTATTTGAGCATGAATTAAAATATCAACTAGAAAGTACATTTCCTGGAGAAAATGTGAGGTGGGCTATAGGGCTGCACGATTATGACAAAAGATAATAATTGCGATTATTTGCTCCAAAATGGTAATTGCGATTAATATTTAATATATAATATTCATATATAATAACCAAAATGCTCCCAAATCACGGACGTTGATCCCTTTCTTGCTACTAACTCACTGACCTCACTTTTTAACTACTCACGGCTGTGAGTACTCTTGTGACACTTGTCTTGCCCTACTGCTATCTGTCTTCTCAGTGAAATTGCTGCACACAGCGCACTCAGCGAGAACGCATGTGATTGGTCAGACAGCATAAGCGCCTGTGATTCGTCCGTGTAGTCCTAGCACACTAAATTCAAAGCAAAATTATTAATCACAGTAATTGCGGCCTTTTGCGATTAGTTAATTGCGGAGGTCATAATCGCGATTTCGATGAATTCACGATTAATTGTGCAGCCCTAGTGGGCTAGCTGCTGCAGCTGTATTTAACAGCTACTGCTAGAACTACTACAGACCGAGCAATCTCCATGCACCCACTGGCGAAGACCGTGCGTCTCTAGCCCACTAAGGGGCTGAATTGTGGGGTCCATGGCGTGGACAATGGCATGGTGGCGAGACTCCACCCCATCAGGTCAGAGCTGGTCGGGGACAGTGTACGCCTCTCCGGGCCACCTCCCAACTGACACTCTGATCCTATACATGGTCCGCTTCAGACAGCTCTATCGCGAAAACTATAAATGTTACAGCTCATATATTGGCACCATAGAATCTTGAGAACTTGCAGAACATTTCTATGTATAATATGTCCATATAGCTAAAACACTGTAGGCATGGCGACAAGTTAGAAAAATTTTAAAAATGCTAATGCTATTAGCAGCTCAAAAATTAGTGCGGCACCATATGTTTCAATGGGGAGCGCAGTTGCCGAACAAATCGTCATACCTCAAAAACGGTAAGTCACACAGCTTAGATACTTACATTGTACGAATCAGCACAGTTGTGTGAACATTTCGATATATAATATGTGTATGAGCTGTTAAAACTGTAGGTATAGCGACAAGTTAGAAAAAGGGTAAAAATGCAAAATTAACAGCTCAAAAGTTAGAGTGCAGTGCCATACGTTTCAATGGGGAGCGCTGTTGCCGAACAAAACGTCATACAGCGAAAACTGTAAGGCACACAGCTTAGATACTTACATTGTACGAATCAGCACAGTTGTGTGAACGTTGATGTATAATATGTGTGTGAGCTTTCAAAACTCTAGGAGTGCCAGCAGTTTACCAAATGTGTGAATATTTTCAAAGCAACAGCTGCCACCACTCTAAAAACATAATGATACTGAACATTCCACCAGCAGTTTCAATGGCACAAAAATTACTATTAAAAGTTAAATTACTAAAAAACTATAAAAATAAAAAAAAGATCAAAGATCTTAATACATTCGTTAAGAGCTAAACATCGTGAACATTTTAAAGTTTGAATGAAGTTTCCAGCACAAAGTATGAAGAAGTTATAAAGGAGACAAAAACTGTGGAGAACTAGAATAATAAGTAAGAAAGAAATAGTGGGAATATTACAAGTTGGGCTAGCTTCTACAAGCTAGCCCACCTAAATATGACCCACGCTCGTTTATTTATGGGCAGTGGCTCTACCACATAAATTCAATAACTGACATAGTACCACCAGGTAACCACATTTTTACATAGCATAGCACCCAGTGACAAAATATGTCATGGTACCTTGGTATGTCCCAAGGGGCCAGGAAGCAATTTACTTCCTGAAACATTTTGATCAGTGCCATCTTGCTGAATCGACCCCTTTTGACATGTGCAGTTGTGCATTTCTCAGACCACGCTGCGTTCACGAACAGTTTGCACTTCCTGTGGATTTCCAATGCGCATTCACAGCTCCCCCCGCTCTGTTAGTGTGTCCCCTCTGTGGATTGATCTACACATCTACAACGGTCGCGTCAATACAAGTCAATGGATTTCATAAAATGATCAATAAAACCCTACAGGATTCATACTGTTAGAGCCATTTTTCCTTTCATCCGTACGATTATACTCAATTGATTAATTTTTATTATTCTTTTATTATTAGTATTATTATTACTTTATTATTGACATATCTGCCTATTTATTATTCACTTTGCCTGAACCAGACAATGTTGAGCACTCCCCCTGCTGTTGTTTCATATGCATTGTGTAGAACAGGAAATGACTTCATGAAGGGGTGTTGGCATAAAGGGGTTAATGAGGACAGGTGTGAGGGAGAGATTGTTTGTTTTGAGAAGATGGGAGCGGTATAGTCTTTTGACCACTAGCTTTTTGTTAATATTATTTGGATAAAGTTCATCACAGATTTTGTAAGTTGTCTTCCTGTGGCCGCATCACCAAAATAAATGAAGGTAAGCAAAGTCCTTGAATCTCTGTGATTGCTTTGATAGGCTCTGTGCACCAGCTTCACTACTTCCTGAAAGTCACTTGGCTTCTTTATTTCCTGTCCAATATGATTGGATTAAGTGATTAATCAGGTGTGCGCTGGGTCTGCCGCACACCTGATTAATCACTTCATCCAATCATATAGGACAGGAAATAAAGAAGCCAAGTGACTTTCAGGAAGTAGTGGAGCTGGTGCACAGAGCCTATTGGATGGAAGCAAAGAGCCAGTGTGTCCAAAACCACATACCTGCGAATTTGATGTCAGAACAAGAACGGACACCAATTACCCCCTCGGTGAGCTTCTTGTCTTTGAAATCGAGTTTAACATGTTTTTGAATGATTTTTCAAGGTGCCTGTTATGTCCAGTTATACACGGACACTGACTGTGCTTATTGTGGCGTTTATTGTAAGACCCCGCACCGGCGGGAAACAACACACTTTACAACAGGGCCCTTTCCGGCCTGACGTCACACTGTTGTGACTCCCAACTACAGCCTATGGTGGTATGCTACATTAACCCCCCCTTCTTCAGGCATCTGAACAAGTGCAAGTAGGCTTAGAACATATTAGTGCACAAAACAGTATTATGGCCTTAACAGAGTGAACCTGACTGGATAAACCGGGTAGACTGCCGGTTTACACGCATAGCCTTGTGGGTTATTCTGCCATATGACAGGCCATGCACTTAACTAAAGTTTTCAAAAGTTTGTAACATAGTCTCTGAGGTAAGGAGGCCTCTGGCGGACCCGAACAGGATGGGGCCCAGGCTGCAGAGGCTCGGCCAGCGCATCTGGTTCAGGGTGATTCCCAGGCTGCAGAGGCTCGGCCGGCGCATCTGGTTCAGGGTGATGCCCAGCTGGGGTCCCAGGCCGTGTACCTGGGAAGTCCCCATCTGTGTGGCGCTGATCAGCTACAGTTGCCTGGTGCGAGGTGGGCGGTGGCGTCACCTGTCTAAGGCGACTGGCATGCCAACGTGAACCGTCGGACAGGCGAAAGGTAGCTGGTCCCAGCTGTGCCGTAATCTGCTGTGGCGCGGACCAGAACGAGAGCAGCTTGTGGGGCCGACTGGGTCGACGGATTCTGACCCAATCCAACACTGTGAGTGCAGGGCGTTTCACACGATGCTTACTGTCGAACCGCTGTTTCATGCTGCGTTGCCGCTCTGCCACTCTGTCGCCTGGGGAAGGTGTCTCCGCCTGAGTGTCCTCCACTGGAGGGCGTAGACGGTCCAAGGGAAGCTGCAGCTCACGCCCCAGCATCAGGAGGGCTGGAGAGCTGCCAGTCGTGGCGTGCTGTGTTGCTCGGTAATGGAGTAAGGTGCTCTGCAGTGCCGATGAGAATGGTAGGCCGTCTGCCATGTGTGCTCTGAGCCCGTTCTTGAGAGTCTGATTAAACCTCTCCACGCCGCCATTGGCCTGAGGGTGGTATAAGGCGGTTCTGATGTGCTTTATCCCCCTCCCTTCCGTGAAAGCAGCAAAGTCGGCCGAGATGAACTGGGGTCCGTTATCGGTGGTGATGGCGTTGGGCACACCCCAGCGGGCAAACAGGGAGGAGAGGAAGTCGATGACCACCCTAGTGGTGACGGACCCGCTGGGCAGCACCTCGGGCCATTTGGAGTGAAGGTCATAGGCCACAAGGAGGAAGCGCTGATGCTACGGGGTGCCATAGAGTTCACCGCAGATGTCCACCTGGATGTGGGTCCACGGTGTCTGAGGCCACGGCAGAGGCTGCAAGGGTGGAGGCGGGGGCGGGCCAGTCTTACCGCTGGTGAGGCAGGCTGCACAGTCTTTCACCATTGTCTCCACGTCTCTGTCGATACCCGGCCACCAGACCAGGCCCCTGCAGCGTTGCTTGACTTTCACAACGCCTAGGTGGCCTTCGTGAACCATGGTCAGGATGCGTTCTCTCAGGGCGCTTGGGATCACTGTGCACAGCCCCCTCGCCACGCAATCATCATTCCAGCAGGAGAGGTCGCTCTTGACTCGGTGGCTCTGGAAAGCAGGTCTGCCACAACGTTCTCCCTGCCGGGCGTGAACTGTGTGGTGAAGTTATATGCCTGCAACCTCTCAGACCACCGGTAAAGGCGCAGCGGCTTGTGTCCCGATCCAGTCGTTGCCAGCAGAGCTGTGAGGGCCTGGTGGTCTGTCCGCAGTGTAAAATGCCGCCCATACAGGTACATATGCCACCTTTCAAATGCCCAGACGCAGGCCAGCGCCTCCCTCTCCCCCACCGAGTACTTCTGCTCAGTTGGGGTAAGTGACCTTGAAGCAAATGCCACTGGGCACTCGGCCCCATGCTGGAGTTGGGACAGGACCGCGCTGATTGCAGTGTTAGAGGCATCGCAGGTCACCAACGTTGGGCTCTGCAGGTCGAAGTGGGCGAGCACAGGCGGGGAGGTGAGCTGTGACTTCAGCTGGCTGACTGCGGCGGAGCATGCAGGGGTTCAGGCCCAGGGTGCGTCCTGCTTGAGGAGGGCGCGCAGCGGTGCAGTGGTGTCAGAATAGTGGGGAAGGAAGCACAAATAATACGCAGTCATCCCCAGAAATGACGAGAGCTGCGCGGGGCAGGACGGCGCAGGACGGCGTCAACGTTTGATTGGAGCGGGCTCAGGCCGTCGGCAGTCAGGCGGAACCCCACGAACTCGATGACGGGCATTGCAAAGATGCATTTCTCCCCGTTCAATGTGAGGTTGTGGCGGGTGAGCACGTCCAGCACCCTGGAGAGGAGAAGGTGGCGGTGCCTACCATGCCGATTTTAGTGTGTCCGTAGCCGTACAGCTCCTCCGCGCCCGCCTTGATCGTCTGTCGGGGAAAAAGCAGTCAGACTGTGGACTCACTGAGAAGAGACCTGGAGGCGGCCGTGTCCAGTAGCAGTGGCAAGCATATGCCGTCCAGCTCCACTGTGCACCACGTAAATGGCTTGGCGCCCGAGCCCACAGAGTGGATGGTGGTCGGGCTTGCGGGCGGGACGAGCGGCGTCGGGGTCTTGCGGAGACGGGTGCCGGCGCGCGAGTGGGGTGAGAGGAAGAGCCACAGTTCCCACAGGGCCGGCGTGCCGTTGCGTCCTGGTGTCCCGCATACATTAACCTCAAGTCCGTCGTGAGATGAGGTGGGGCCGGGAAGCTGAGCGACTGGGGCCACTGTCTGTGCCAGTGGGGCCGGGAAGCTGAGCGACTGGGGCCACTGTCTGTGCCAGTGGAACAGAGTGTGAGGGGGCCGGGTCTGAGGCCGCTAGCTGCGATGCTAACCGAGCAGCTGACTTGAGCTGAAAAGCCATTTCCAACGCCTTGGACAGTGACAGGTCATCCGGCGACATGAACAGTTTCTCCCGCAGCTTGGGGTCTGCCATGTGCTCGGCTAGCTGGTCTCGAATCATCTCCACTGGCCAAACTTACAGAGGCTCGCCAAACACCGGAGGTCAGTGACATAATGATGGACAGACTCACCCGGCCGCTGTCGGCGCTGGCGGAAGACAATCCGCCGGACTATAACGCTCTGTGGAGCAGCGATATGCCCGGCCAATAAGGCAACACAGTCTGCGTACTTCTCCGCGGATCCGAGAGTACGAAAGATGCGTTGTCCCTCGCTGCCCAGGCTGTGGATCAGCATAGCCTTCAGACGCGCGTCGCTAGCGTCCTCGCTAGCTCCAATAGCCATCATAAACATCTGGAAAGACTCATACCAACGGGACCACGGGATCGGCGGCTCACCCGGCAGAGCGAGGAACGGATGCAGAGGTGAGAAATGAAATCCCTCCATCTTCGTCGCCAATGTTATGTCCAGTTATACACGGACACTGACTGTGCTTATTGTGGCGTTTATTGTAAGACCCCGCACCGGCGGGAAACAACACACTTTACAACAGCGCCCTTTCCGGCCTGACGTCACACTGTCGTGACTCCCAACTACAGCCTATGGTGGTATGCTACAGTGCCCACCCACATCCATTGTATGACCTAAACGGTGGTAGAGCAATTATCAGACTATCTCAAAAGTGCTAGTTTTGTCAACGTTTTGATCTGAACCATTGTATATGATCATAAGTAACCTTAAAACAGGGCTAAACATGTATTTTCCCTTTACTTCTCCTTTAATGGTCTCCAGTCTCTTCAACATTGCCCTCAACTCTCGATCCACCTGTTCCTTGGTCCTTGCTGAGTCAGACTCCTCACTCTCTTCTTCACTACTGCTACTAGAGTCTTTCATAAGCAACTCTTCCCCTCTTTTCAGCTCATGCCATGATCTCTCTGATACGTTCATCATATCCTCCGATATTCACTCCTCCATCTTCAGAAGAATCACTCTCGCTTTCATGCCGTCCCTTTTTACTTTTCTTCTTTTTCTTCTTGTCAACTATAGTCAGAGGTTGGGCTAACTTCCTGGTTTTGCGCTTCGCATCAGGATGGGTTGTGATGGTCGTTCTGGCATTTCCAGAGTGGCATTTGCAGAATGTCGTCATTATCATCTTTGAAGACATATCTTTCTTCATTAGCACGGGTAACTGTGGATAAACCTTAGTAGATTCCCTCTTAACGTCATAGGGAGGCGGGGTCAAAACACTCATGTTTCGAACAGTCTCCTCATCAAAACTCCCTGATGACGGCCAAGGATGTGAAACACCAGATCTCCATGCCCAACGTTTAAATATAGCACCAATGCCCTTCACCAGTGGATAATCACGTTCAAGTTGTTCCACTGGTGTAAGCACGGGCACATTAACACCTATTTCAGATGGCATGTTGAATTCCTCAAAAATTGATAAACTGTTAAAAATTCAAAACGACATGTGCGCCAGAGGACAATCCCCTCATTAACCGCTGTTATGCCAGAAAATAATAAATTAAAATAAAAAGGTTTTGACATAGACATCAAAATGTCTACACCACTTTGCCTGTCAGCAGGTTGAGTCCCACTGTCCGTCCACTCACAGTCCTTTCACACCACACACACAATATGCAAAGCGTAATATGTGTATGCATGTATATACCACTCTACTAAAGCAGACCCATAAACCAATGTTTACTCTATCAAAAACAACCAAGACACCTCTAATCCAAATACCAAACAGACCACCAGTCACGCAATAATTGCAAAATTCCACATAAAATCATCTACATCCATTAAAAACTAAACACCATCAAAACCACTTATATCCAATATCAGCAAATATGCTCAAGTAGAATGAAAATGATAATAAAAAGTTGCATAACTATAAATAATTAATCAAGCAATCAATAAAATATTGAATAATTAATCAATTATTGAACTAACCATTTATCCTTATTATTAAATCAAATAACCAAACCAATCAATCACCTATCATAAAACAGCAAGCCTCAAATACATATCAACAACTCAAAATAATTAAATCAGCTGATCAGTCTAGTTCAATTAATGAGCATTAATCAGCAGTCAGGCTTACTTTTCAGTACAGGTAATGGATGGTTTTGCAAAGAAGTCCCTCTAGGATGGATGGTCTGAGATGGGTGACTGGTAAGGACAAAAAACTATTACGGGTATAACTGCAACAAATTTACTTAAGCAAAGGGGAAAGACAACAATTAATCCCAAAGCAATAATGCTTAAAAATATGTTTGCCATCAACAACCCCTTTTTCTAGAAATTAAAAGACTGCCATGTATAAAAACCACTAGATGGCAGCATTAAACAACCTAATATATTATACCTGCAGTGTATCATAACAACCACTAGAGGGTGACATTGGACAACAGATTTAAGAAGGATGGAATGCTATCAATTATCCCTAAAGGTTATAGCTAAAAGCTACACCCCGACTCAATTTATGGAGATTGAGAAAGGGTTTAATTAATTGAGGATTTAATTGACTAGTGAACACTGCTAGGGTTTGAGTGCTGATTATCCGCAGTGATCAGTAAAACTGATATCCCGGAAAGTGCCCACCTGGCCCTGATTCAGTGTCCACTTATGAAATTATGAATAATCAAAAAGTATAAATGATCATAATCCAGTTGTTCCATACACCGCACAACCCACTGGATAAATTAAACTTTCCCTAATTTCTAAAAACAGGAAAAGAGAGAGAAAGAATGAAAAGTAAAGAGCGAAAGAACAAGAAAGAGAAAGAGAGAAAGATAGGATGACGTCACTGTCCATTGCCTAAAGCTAAAACCCCCTTTTGGCCAATGACCGCGTATCACTGACCCCCCTTCTACAGCCAGCTGTTTTGGGGGGAGGGTTATTTAGCTGCATGAATGAAGACAGTGTGCACGCACACCCATGGGAGAGAGAGAAGGAGGGGGGGTCACAAATCCATTCAAATTCCTGTGGCTACGCAGAAAACAGGAATATCAACAACTAATATCTACATTGGTCTAGACACAAATATACAATGGACCCAATAGACAAATACAAAGCCTCAGCTTCACTTAGAACACAAAAGACGCAGGATGCATCAAACAGCCAAACATACAGTAGGCCTATATGCCAACGAAACACACCCGTGGATCTCCGGTTTAGCCGGGAACACACACCCAGGAGCACTTTTACTTTTCCAACTATACTACGATGCAAACATATGCCTTTAATTTAACCGGCTTTCTTTATAGACGTTGAACATACAAGTCTCCGCTAAACTTGCGCAAATATATGCGTCTTCATTTACAGACTTGAACATACAAGCCTCGCGCAAACATATGCATCTTCATCAGTTTAAAGACCTGAACATACAAGTCTGCGCAAACATATGCGAATTAATTAAACAATTTTAATCTCTTCTCCTTATTTATCGGAAGTTCTTTATAGCAATAGCAATTTTCCTGTCAAGACAATTAAGTTCTATAACTCAGATCAACAGCAGTCGCCTCCCAGCTCGTGGTCTCTTCTCTGGGCGTCCCCAGGGAAGCAGAGCTTTGGTCGTTAATCCTGTCGAAAAGAGGCAACAATCCGTTGTCTTGTCTTTGCTATTTAGCTATCTCATCCCCCGTCGCTAAAAATGCAGTGTATTGAAACTTAAGGCAATACTGAATTTACAGTGTCGTGACTTTTAAACTGTCTTCAGGCCAGGAATCACATTACAAACACATTTGCATACAAAGAATGTTCATCAACACCAGATATGGTCACAAAAGATCAACTAGTCTTCTGAATGGTCAATGTATCAGCTGATCTTTGCCCCCCCTTCGGACACGGGGGCTGCTTGGGTCCTTCCTGGGTCCTTCCCTGGGTCCTTCCTGGGTCCTTCCTTGGGTCCTTCCTGTCCTCATGTTACAAACTGTACTCACTTCAAAGGTGACCATTAGGCCACGCTGACTCAGAGAGAAAGACAAAGGCCCTCTGTTGAGCCTTGAATTAACACAGTTCAAACTAATTTGAGATTTATTCATTATTCTATAAAAATGATTACTACATGAGAGTAATACAGACATGTGATTAATGTAATACAGTATAAAAATATACTACAAGTTCAAAATGATTAAAAGAGTTGTAAATCATTATTAGTCTGGCCATGTTGAGAGCTGCAGGAATGCGAAGTTCGAGCGAGAGTTAGTTCTGTAAGAGCTGGCATGAGGGATCGGCTTTATAAGGTGAGGTGAGTGGTGAGTGTCAGCTAGGTAATATTAGCTAACTTGCGAGTTAACCTGGATGATTCAAATGTATGTTTTAAATTGGCAAACATCATATGTGATAGTCATGGCACAATTCAATCGGGATCAATAAATTATTTTTCTCACGCCGTTCACTTACCATTGATATTTTTTCTGATTTAAGGTCCCATGGCGGTTTTCTCTTCCTGCATCCGCTTACGCACTCCACTATACCACAATGCAATGCTGCCATGTTTTACTGAAGGAGAAGAAGTGAATAAGACAGTAGCTATGTGGCTAAAGCAGTTAGCTAACGTAACGATAATTCCTGTAGCTGTTTTGCTGCTAATGCAAGTTTGAGTTTGTCCTCCGAATTACACCAAAGTTATCTCGGTGAGTCAAACGTTTTATAATATGCTGGAAATAAGGTCCAGGTTGTCGAAAAAGAGCATTCTCCTTTATGCCGGGCTCACACTACAGGATATTTAAAATCCTAACCAATTTCGAAATCAGGTTAAATCATGCACATTAGGAGAATCTTAACAGATATTATTCTTGCACATCTCAAACAAGCACACACAGCAAGATTTGAAAATAACGGCTCATCACACACTACAGGATCTTATCGTGCCCGAGGGAGCAACGAACCACTGGTCTCGCCGTCTCACTTGTAAAGTCGGGACGTAATAATCTTAAATATCAAACATGTTTGATATTATCGGGGCCTCCCCGATGGGTCTGCGAGCCGATCGGGAGGTATAAGATTGGATCTGTAAACCCCTCACATTACAAGGCCCCGACCAACATTCCAGACCAGATTTCTCCTCCGATTGTCGGGAGGGGTGAATCGGGGATAAATCGGCCCAAAAATCCTGTAGTCTGAGCCCGGCTTTAATGAAAAGGCATGATCCCAGATCGGGATTTGGCGACCCTACATGGACTTGCATGCGATCGTAGAGGTAACCCTACTAACACACGCAGGTTGCGCAAACGTTCTACATACGGCCGCTATAGGTGACGATTTATCTGCGCCACGTGTGGAAATTACGCGGCCATTTACGGAAACGCGAGATCTGCCGATTAGTAGCCGCTACATTAGAACAACACGTCATTCAGAAGTTGCGGCCGCGTGCAAAGAACGCACGTGATCACGTGGGCAGGAACTTCCGTTATAAACTCACTTTGCTGACTCTAGATTTACAGGTATTTATATGACTTGGTCTGCACGCATTTTTCGCACGGTGCAAATATGGTTGCGGCCGCGTGCAAAAAACGTGGGCAGGAACTTCCGTAATAAACTCACTTGGCTGACACTAGATTTACAGGTATTTATATGACTTGGTCTGCACGTCTTTTTCGCACGGTGCAAATATGGTCACTTACTTACTAAACCCTGACCACTGGCTATATTTAGCATTTGCAGTACCACTGGCTATATTTAGCTTTTACCAGTACAAAAACGAATTAATGCTATATGGGGATATAGCAGCAAGCATTATGATACAAACCAATATAAGACTGAACACCATCAACAGTTTAGAACATTTTATTACACAAAGTACATTACAAATTAAAAGTATACATATTTACAAGGATGAGGTTTACGGTCTGTCACATTACGCATAGCCAGAAAAGCAAAAAAAAGTATGTACAAGCTCTGGCTAGCAACCCATTATCTGACAATTGCAAAAGTTCTAAAAACAAAAATGAAACAAAGTGCGCATTCTGTGGCAGGCAGACCGGGAACAGACCGTTGTATCCCACAAAAAAAAAAGAGTTAAAATTTACAAAAACTTTTTACAAAAAAGGCATCCATCCTGGCAGGCTGGAAAGGCAGGTTTAGGGAGACGGGCTGGGCTGGAGGTCACCCACATCTGAATCGAGGGTCTGGGCTGAAGAGGTCATCCTCATCTGAATACTCCACTGTGGTCAGGGCTGGAGCTGCGGTCAGGGGCTGGGCTGGGGAGGTCAGCTGGGCTGGAGCAGATGCCTAAGGACATAATGAAATGGCTGTAAAAGCAAGTCGCATACGTTCATTGGAAGCGTGCCATGTCACTGGATACGAGAAAATTAACTGCCTGACATCACATACCTTTTTGCATCGAGCAGGGGCATGTTTCAGCATCTCCTGCAGCTGGGCAGACACCTCCGTCACAGTGGTGCTTGGCTTACAGGCCATAACTGCACCTTTTAACCAAAAAGGGAATGGTTTCAATGCACATGGCATGAAGCAAAGACAATGTATTATTTTGCGAAAATATGAACAATCCCTTACGTAATATGACATTGTAGAGGGTCATATTCTTCAGAGGCTTCTTCCCCCTCTTCCCATGGACGCTGTAGACACACCACACTCTGTGTATGGCAATGGCTGACAGCACCCGCCGGACCACATCTGGCAGATCTTTGCCACCAATGGAACTCAGATATCGTGTCTGCAAAACATAAAGACAATCATTTACTTTTACATTTCCTTAACACTTCCCTGCAAAAATAAGGAACAAAGTTCTGCCCTTAAGTTACTCACCATCTTCCTTTGATGATCCTTGTCCTTCAGCTGCTCCTCCAAGACCAGCAGCTCCTCCTCCGTTTTAGCAGGGTGCAGGTCATCCAGTACTGCTCCCCGATAGCTGTCTGCAGACTCGCCGGACAGTCTCTGCTCCAGCCTCTGCTCCAGCCTTATCATTGTCTGTGCCATCTCCCTCAGACTTTGCATGACGCTGGAGAACTGCTGACACATCATCCTCTGGAAGTCTGGATATTAAACACAAATGTGGCTATAAGTAATTGTACGGTCCCATAATGGATATTCAACTCAAAGTATATCCCTACATGCAGCATGAAGTAGTTCACAAAATTCAGCATACCAGCATCTGCAGAGCTTGATGGCAACACTGCTGGAGCTGTTGGTCTCACAGGCGATGGCATCAGAGAACTACCTGAAAACCAGAGGATAAAGGGATGAGCAGGAAACTATGGTGCTGGCGGCATAGTGATTCTGGCATAAGGGGAAGAATCAACTCGACATGAGACATGTCAGACCCTGACCTGGTCTGGCCGGGGTGCTAATCGCTGATGCATGCTGCTCGTGCCTGGACGTCTGAAGGGCTGAAGGGCCTGGGCTCACAGCGCCTTGGCTCAAAGGACCCGGGCGATGAACATCTACTGCCGAGTAGTGAGATGTGAGATGAGCGAATTAGTGAACTGAGTACATGAGTCTTCAGAAAGTCCTGAGTTAACTGTAAGTGTGCAAATATGCATAGACATTTCACCAACACAAACATGCATGGATACCTGCATTGATAACTGGCAGAGCAGGCCTTCCGGCTCTGGCACCTGGCATAGCTGGTCTGGTCTGAGTTCTGCCGACCGATTGCCTGGGCACTGGAACATATAGTAGAGGTAAATTAGCTCAGATTAGTCAACTCAAGTAGTACTCTTTTGGGACTGTTGAATGCACTTTATTATATTACCTTCGTCACTGGAGTCATAGCGCGTGTTGCGCTGTCTCTTCCTTGTGTCTTGGGAGTTAATCCATTGATGACTGCTGCTCAAACACCTTCGCCAAGGCACTGGCTCCTTCATAATGCTCTGTGTGTTCCTCAGCAGAGACAGAGGTTGTCATGGCTCCTCTTGATGTGCTTGTGGAGGTAGATCTGGGATGTATAGGAGAATGGGCACTCAGAGCAGGAGAACACCTAAAATCATCTACATCCATTAAAAACTAAACACCATCAAAACCACTTATATCCAATATCAGCAAATATGCTCTTCCAATGCACTCAGAGCAGGAGAACACCCAAGTCTTGCACAACTCTAACATCACAGCTAGGAGAGCGAATGAGAGAGACCATTAAAAAGGATTCTCTCACCTGTAGTACAAGTTCAAATATAGAGTGATTATACGTCATTGTAAATGAGAGCTTACTCTCAATTGATTCACGAGGTTAAATAAAGATTGAATGAATATGTAGCTAGTGGGGGGTAACAACCACACAACTGTGGAAAGAGAATGAGACACTTGGTTCCCTCCTCTACTGGTGTTCATGGCCATGGCCACACACCTGGAATACTCCAACCCCGATTTAAAGGCATAAAAGTGGGGAACACATTCTTGAGACGGTTCATAAAACTGGAGGGAAAAAAAACGGGAAAATGATCTTCCCTCTCCTCATCACTCACTTCTGCATGGGGCTGAGCTCTACCCTGTCAGCAGTGGCAATACATGGGATAGCGGCTCAGCACACAGGAGAACTGCACAGAGAGGAAGGAGGAGAGAGAAAACCAACAAAAAAGGCAAGAAGGGTTAATAACTGAGCGAATCTTGCAAGTTTGCACTACAGGGAAGCAATTGCTCAATTTCCCTGATATTGTGGCGTCACTGGCGTCAGTGATGCGTCTTATGAATCTCACATGTCTACCGCTAACATTAACTCAATATCAATATTCCCATTTGTTTATCCCGTCTATGGAAACGTATGTGCATTTGTACTTACGTGTGCCTGCCTATATTGATGATCAGGTGTTTCTCCACCTAAGGGCTGGCCAGACAGAACCATCAGAGACCATTGGGCTGAGCTGAGGAGAGAGCGACATGTTAGAGTGTATGTGTGCATATGTATATGGTGCTCTTCTGTTAATACTCATGAGGGCATTCAACTGAACAAGACTCACAGAGCCTGTGGTGCTGTCCCAGGACTGCCCCTGGCCATGCCTGTCCCCGTCTTAGCGCCTCTTCCTGTCCCGCTCACCTGCTTCTTGCTCAGTTCAAACAAGAACTGGGAGGTTGGCAACTGAGAGCATGGGAGGGGAGAGAGGGAGAGAGAGAGAGAGTGGGTGGGTGACCCTCTCGTTGGCTTACATGCACACTCCACAGGACCACGTGATTTCTGACACGTTTAGAGGAACAGGGCAACATGTCTACCACCCTTCACACTCAGTAATTAAAAAAATTAAAAGTCCACATCATGAGTACCTTTTATGCTAAATTTGGATTTGTATGTGAGTGAAAACGTAGTACACAATTCTTTACCCGTTTGACAACATGAGCAACCATTTCAACAGTTAAGAGTAACATGAAATCACATCCCAAAACCACCATGATGGCTGCTGTAACCAAAAAAGCCAAGATGGCTGCTATAACAAATCCTGCTAGCTAGCCTAGCTCCGTTGTTGGGGCTTCTAGTATTCTGTTAACGTTAACTTCGGAAAAATGAATGCCTAAAAACAAACACATACTAACGGTGTCGTGGGTTAATGCGAAATCAATGAGTAAGCTAATTATCGCATTTTATTCCAAGCGATGAAACAGTACGAACGTGCAGGAGCTCGCGCGAGCCTGCTAGACTCGAGAAGACTCCACCATTGCCCGTAATTAGGAAAAAAATGGCCCACGACAACACTTCATAAAAGTTATAGTGTACACAACTGAAATATTCTCAAGTTGCCAAGCCAACATTATAATTTAAGCTACAATTACACAAAAGCGAAAGTTATAACAATAATTGCGACAGAGTAATTTTACGTAGGCTACTTAGCTAGCCATGATGTACAGAAAAAGGCTAATCACGTTAGCTGGCTAGCTAGTTAGCTAACATTGGAAGAGAGCATCTGCATATAGATAATCATTACAAAAGGGTAGCTTGCACATAACGTTGGTGTTTTATCTGGGACGATACCAAAATACATAGCTAGCTATGTATACATTGAAATTGAGATACTTACAGGATCTGTGTTGTCGCGGGGACAATCGTTTCTCAATCGTTTCTCAATCGTTTCTCAATCGTTTCTCAATCGTTTGTTTCAAACGGAGCGGAAATGTAACCCGTCTTCTTCTTCTTCGCTGGGTTTAGTGGCGGATCGCAAACAACTTTAATGTGCATACAGCCACCTACTGTACCAGAGTGTGTAACTTGTTTGTCTAGTTCTTCAATTGTGTCACCTAAGAAAGTAGCCCAATGCCTTGCATTCTTTGTTTTACGTTCACTGCTCAGCGTTCATTGCTCACATTTAGGTTGCAAAATTAGGACTTTATTCATAGGCATATTTTTTATCATTATTTTTATTAGGCCTAGACTGCAAATCTTTAGTGTTAATATTAACTGTAAATTAGAAATTACACACAAAACAGACATGCAGGATTTCTCCTCATTATTACAATTCTGTAACTGTATGACTTCAAAATTTATTTTAAAACCTAAGTAATTTACAAATGTTCTGACCCACTGTGACACATTTCCAATAAAGTCAGATTGGGACTGTGATCTAACCACATTGTCACGTTATTTAATTACATCGTAGTTACGGATTTAAGCAGCAGTGGCGGCTACGTTCCCTTACAGTGTCCTTGAGGACGGCTATTTTGGTTATTTTGCGACTGAAAAGGCAAGTGTCAGCTAGGTGTCAGCTAGGTCCGCTGCTGGTACCGTCGCAAAGTTACCACAATACCACCAATGTGTCCCGTCAGTTTTACGTACTGTGTTAGTAGGGAAGCTTGCATTGTCCGTAACTGGTATGCGTGTGCTGGTGCTGAGCAGTCGTGGTGTTTTCCGGTAGGCTGGGTTTATAGTACACGCGGTTGTGGTGATTGGATGGACGGACGAATGAATGGGGTGTGCCCTGTGATATTTGTGGTTCTAGTTACCCATGTGAGCGGTGACGTGTGCAGACGCAAACGTCCTGGGCGCTACAGCGCACTGTGTTAACCTCTACTTGTCCCGATACCTTGTTCCATATGAGTTACCAGACATAGACCTGACGTCAGATACAGAGATAGATACTGTAATTAAATTACAACCAGATGGAGAACAAGGAGTTTGAGAACAAGGTAGGCTCATCTAATGTGCCAGACAAGGCTACAGCAATGGGTCAATGAGTAGTATTACTACGCCCTCTATGGGCATGCGAGCGGTGGTGCAGAATGCCGCAGACGGTGAGATCCTACGGGTAAGATTACTACCCCCCAGGACTCACTGCTGTACATACCCCTCTGCTGTCTATGGGCATATAGAGATCAATTTTGTACTTAGCTGTGACATGAGCAAGGAGTAAGTATCTCAAGAGTCCAAAGTCTGTCAAAATTTCTATGGACTGTTGTATATGATCGTAAATAATCTTATAACAGGGCTTATGATGCTACCAAACTACTCCTTTAAATAAAAATTTAACTTTCCAAAAGCAACATTCAAAAGCCACTGATGCACCATCAAAGATATACAAAGGAAACAGATTCAGCTTTTGGTGTGTTTAATCCAGTAGTCCAACAAACAGAGTTCCCTCCATGCCTCTGTGATAGTAATATAACTGATCTAGTCAAAAAGGATTTACCAAGATTCGTTCAAAAGGTTAGGTCTGGTTTATTGTGAAAAGCATACGAGCGCAAGGACTTCCTGAAAACGCAACAAGGGTGGTTTAGTCAGCGAAGTGCCCGTTTGGTCTTCTGCTGTGGCTTATATGCAGTCAAAACACAGGTAAGGTCTTTCCAGGATGTGATTGGCTACTGCATTGTACATCATATGAAATGGCAGGCGTGGCCAAGAGTACAGACATGTGACATGAGAAAAAGGGCGGCAATTGGGGACAAAGGATGGTTATTCTATTGTAGACAGATGGCCTTCTGGAAGCCATTTTGTATGTTAGCACAGCTATGTGAATATTTGGGGGAGGTGATGAATTACAAAAGGAGTGAGAGGACAAAGGTTTAAGGTGTTTGGATGTAAATTCCTGGGTGTTTGGATGTAAATTCCTGGGTGTTTGGATGTAAATCCCTGAACAATCCCCCATTTGTGCCTGAACAGGTACACAAAAATAAAATATAAAATCCAAACACAAAGTTTAAACATTCAGCTATGCTATACATGTGGAAAGGAAACAATCTCTCCACTAGGTGAAAAAAAAGAAAAAAAGATTTTCTTTCCACGTGCAAAATCACGCACCAAAACCCCTTGTTTCAGAAATTTGACAGGAAACAAGGTAAAAAAGATGACATGATTATACTATTTATAGTCTAAGAGTGGACAACCATTCACCAAAAAACCTTGATTTAAAGTTTGAACAAGGCAAAAAGATAAATGGTTACCAGTGTAAGAAGGGCAAAAAACCTCTTGGTCAATTTAGAGGAAAAACCCAAACTTATTTATCAACTCATGTTTCAACCATTGTAACTCTTGTAAACAAATATGATATTTTTCAAGATAATTTCAAAGTTCATTCACTCTTGTTGTGAATAATCGCATGTAATTTCCTCTGGATCATAGCTTCCATGTTTGCGTCTCTGAATGTTTAATGTAGGTTCCAGTGTGTGCGGTTAGAGGTGCAGTCATTGCTGTTGAGATTTTCCACGTTGTCATACCACAACCACGAGAAGGAGGTGACCGGCAAGGTCAGTCTCCGATTGCTCATCAGAGGAGAGGAGAGTGTGGCGGTGACTGTCAAGGTCACTCTCCGATTGCTCATCAGAGGAGAGGACAGTGTGGCGGTGACTGTCAAGGTCACTTTCCGATTGCTCTTGAGATCTCTGGTTCGGCTGCATGGACCGTCCTCTCAGCTACTTTTGACAGCTATTCCACACAGGCCAGAATGTCCTGGTGCTGATTGTTCCATCTTTGACGGGTAGGTTCCTCCCGCAACATCTACTTCTCTTCCATGTTTTCTGGCCTGTTCTCAGGCTGCTCATTTGCTCCTGGTAGTCTGTCTTCCCATTTGGCAGGTCTGCATAGAGCGGTCAGCCAGCGAGCTCTCGGAAGGTGAGGAGGGAGTCCCTGTCCTGGTCCAGCAGGGTGAAGGTGCGCAGCCAGGGCGCCAGCAGCACGTACAGGCTCTTGAACTGAACCCGGTCCACACGGTACTGCTCCACGTAGGGCCGGCCCGGGTCGTGCTGCTGGAGGGCCACCTCGGCGCTCCCGCTCCCCCAGTACAGGCTGATGAAGTGCTCCGTCTGTGGATCCACAGATGAGAGAGACAAACAGAGACAAAACAGAAGAGAAAAAAGGAGAGTCCTCTGGTCTGGTTTCCCTGTTTCCCTCTTTGGTCAGGAACGGTTATCAGCAGTCTTTTGGGAGATACTCAGAAACATGGTTAAGTGCAAGCTCCTGCTTTGGGGAAAAATTGTGTTATTCAGTCAGGAAAACTTAAACAGGGTGTCTGTTCCAAGTGTCATTAGAGCCAGTCTGCAGTAGCCTACAGTGACATCAAGGGCAGTGTTAGAATGACTTTAACACGCCCAGTCCCCAGTCATGATCAAGGCAATTGGATTTGGCTCTAGAATTTCTCTTGCGATTTTATGAAATACAATAAAATAAACACATTCTTGTCTCAACAAAATAACCCCCCCCCCCTAAGGGTAGAAACAAAATTTCCTGAAGTCAGGATAAAACAGAGGTGGGGGAAAAAAAAATGCATCACTCAAATAAAATGACACTAAAATGAACTGGCTTCATTTACAATTAAGAAAACATCAATTATCAATTAATCAAAAAATCCATCAAAGCTTCATTTGTATAGCTAAAAATTGTATATCTAAAAACTTCCCTCTTCTGCATTTGAGGACAGAGTATTGGGCCCGCTTCGGACAAAAATGGTCTCTTCCCTATGTCATACTTATCTGTCGCTCACAGTGAGTTGGTGACATGGCGTTGGTCCTGCATCTCACGAACCACAGATCGCCCATCTGTAGAGAAACAGGCCGGTAACCCCCATCTCCACCTCCGGTCCTGTGTCGTCTCCTGGTTCGGCACTCACCCATCACTCCCGGAACGACAGTTGTCTGTAAAACACTCAGAAAAACACTCAGCCCCGATGAATGTGCCTCAAACTATAAACATGAGATATTTAACATAAACATTAAAAATATATAATTGGGTTAGGAGATGCTGTATTCAGGTTAAGACACTGGCAAACATTATCTATCCCCCCCACTATCATGTACAAACCTTACGTCCTCAGCTACATCTGTCTCGTCCTGTTTATTTACCTTAAAAAAATAAGTCTATATTTGCTAGTTAAAATCTACCTTGTGGGTTATTCAAGGGAACCCCAGCAGGTGGCGCCGAATCCCAGGTTGCAGGATTCTCCCTTTCAATTTTCCTGCGGTAACTGCGACAGTTCCTGATCCAGTGACCAGTTTTACCACAGTGAAAACACACGTCAGTTCTGTCTCCGTTTTCGTTTCCCTCCCTCGGTTTCATTCTGTAGTCTATTCTGTTTCTATACCTACGATTCTTGTTCGTGTGACGACCCTGTGGTCGTTGTTGGTTGGGAGCAGACGGAAAAACAGAGTTGGGAGGCGGGGCAGCAGCTGCGGGTGAACCAGTCATAGTTTGGGAAGGATGTGTGAGCTCTGAGTGCCGAGTCGGCGTGATAGAGTTCAAAACGGAATGACTAGGAGGGGGGAGGGACTCTGAATATTCCTCTCTCTGATTAACTTCGTCAGCTACGCTTCTTTTTGACTTGAAAAAACACTCGTGTGCGAGTATTTCCCACTTCCTGAATGCATTCCAATCTATCGCATTTCCAGGCTCCCTTCCTAACCTAGTCATCTCAAACGCCTGTAACTGAGCCCTAACAGTCGCTAACTCACTAATATTGAGTGTACCGGACAGGGGGAAATCAGAATGCTTCGCCCAGATCAAATACTGTACACAAGCATCATCCCAAAACCTTTGCGCAACAATCTTAGCTGGCCCAGACAGCGAACTAGTATTGGTATTCATAATTAACACAATACCCTACAGCCTATAATTCAAAACTAACGGTGAAAAGAAAAGTATAGTTAAACACAGGCGGGAAATAAACAAAGGAATACAATTTCGAAAGAAACAAAGACACATTAAACCGCTAAATAACTCACCCAGTCAACTGGTCCTTTGTTCTCTGGCTCGATGGCGGATCACCGGGAGAGCGGAGTGGTGTTTTCCTGCGTCTCCCAGACAACCAGCTAGCCTACTGGAAATCTAGCAGTTACGAATTTAACAGTCTAAACAGTGTACAAAATACTTACAATACTTTACCTGGATCCATGGCGCGCTTAACAAACAATACAAGGCAAGAGCCGAGGCTCAAACAGTAAACAACAAACTAACAACCCCGTGCACATACAAGACAGAGCCGAAACTCCAACAGTAAAACAGCAGACTAACACGGGGACGCAAAACAAAGAACGACCAAAGATGACGAAAAGAGGACGAACACACGACTTAACACACGACAAGCATGCCTGGCTGCACCAGCCACTTAGTCAAAGCTAAACTTAGTTTAGGTTGACTAAACCACCCGGGATCAAAGGGACAAACGCTTCTACCAGAAACGCGGGTCGGACTAACATACCAAAACCACTCCCTGTAGCTACCTTCGTTGAGAAAACAACGGCTCTGCGGTTTTAATTCCACCCGCGACCGGCCAAAGGGAAACCTGTTCTGTGCCAACTCTTTGGCGTATTAACTCAAAAAACCCGTTCTAAGCTGCAACCGATAAACAACCTGAATTGTACATCAACTACAGGGGAACAAATTCACGAGACCAAAACTCACACTTCTTCTGAACTGTTTATACCCTCGTAACGAAACAAGGACGAAATCAAAGGACAATACAATATATAAATATATCTATTGCTGTTCACAACTTCCTTAGATAGTTACTTACTAAATACGTACTAAATACCCACGCCGGGGTTTCTGTTTTCAACAATCCAGACCAACACAATCTGAACCAAAACCATGGCAAATAACAAGCATAAAAGGATTCGTTTTTCAACGTACCGTGAGTTTAGCCGAGTGGAACCAACGGCGGACTTCTCCGAACCAGTGCGCATAGACGCAAAGAGAGAAGTTCCAGAGCGGCTACCGCTCCGCACGTCTGCGTCCTTTGGTTCCACTCCAGGCGAACCCCACGGCAGTAGATCCCATCCCCGTCGCCAACTGTGTTGTAATATAACTGATCTAGTCAAAAAGGATTTACCAAGATTCGTTCAAAAGGTTAGGTCTGGTTTATTGTGAAAAGCATACGAGCGCAAGGACTTCCTGAAAACGCAACAAGGGTGGTTTAGTCAGCGAAGTGCCCGTTTGGTCTTCTGCTGTGGCTTATATGCAGTCAAAACACAGGTAAGGTCTTTCCAGGATGTGATTGGCTACTGCATTGTACATCATATGAAATGGCAGGCGTGGCCAAGAGTACAGACATGTGACATGAGAAAAAGGGCGGCAATTGGGGACAAAGGATGGTTATTCTATTGTAGACAGATGGCCTTCTGGAAGCCATTTTGTATGTTAGCACAGCTATGTGAATATTTGGGGGAGGTGATGAATTACAAAAGGAGTGAGAGGACAAAGGTTTAAGGTGTTTGGATGTAAATTCCTGGGTGTTTGGATGTAAATTCCTGGGTGTTTGGATGTAAATTCCTGAACACCTCTCTACCTGGCTCTCTCATGGTCTGGTAAAAAAAAAAAACAGCATCCTCTCAGCTAGGTGCCCGCCCCTACCCCAGCTACACACCCACCTCACTTTGGCCTGAGTGAGGGGCCCCTAGTGCCCAATACACAATTAAACCAAACACATACAATCATCAACACAACAACTGATAATGAACCAAATAGTGAAATGGCTCCTTCGCCCACCTTGGCCTGTGGTTCCCAGGCCCATTCTGGATGTTTGGTTCCGTGGGAGGCTGGTTGATGGTTCCAGCACCAGGACAGACTGGCGATGCCTTTTCCTTGTCTGGCTAATGTACAGTAATCACTAGAGATAGACCGACAGTATAGAGTAGACAGACAGACAGCTAGACACCCAGACAGACAGACAGACAGACAGACAGACAGACAGACAGACAGACAGAGATAGATAGATAGATAGATAGATAGATAGACAGACAGAGAGAGAGAGAGAGAGAGAGAGAGAGAGAGAGAGAGAGAGAGAGAGAGAGAGAGAGAGAGAGAGAGATAGATAGATAGATAGATAGATAGAACAGGCTCTCCCGTGCCTTGTTCACCAGTCCGCATTGTGGTCGGTCAGAGTGTGCTCTCGCTATTCAATGCGGGTTCAGCTCACTGCTTACCGGCGCGAACAGCTGTGGTACAATGCAGGATACAAGTTGTATAAATGAAGCCCTGTTGTTGCATGAAGCACATTATGAATGACCTCTACACTTTGTTATGCTGGGCCGTATTGGCGATAATCCGACCTCTCAAGGTAGGGCGGGAATAACTAATTTATGGAGCAGCGAGGTAAAGGAGCCCTGGCGTCTGGCCGGTCAGTCTGGTGAACAGGGGGGGGGTCTGGAAATCCCCCTCTCCTTCTTTTCTAATGGTTTCTACCACTCAGGTCCCGCTGAGCTGAACCTTTCACTTTTTGGGCACCTTACCTGGCATTGGCTCTCCCTCCTTCTCCACCCACTCAACACCACACCAGGGTTGGCTGTGCAGACTGCCCATTTTAATGGTGGTAACATCATCAATGCCACAGATTGATAGATATGTATTTTATAGAGACGTTTGTTTCCCTGATAGAAGTAGTGTGTGAGGAACAACAGGAAGCCCCAGGCCTGGTCTGCTCTGGCAGCAGGGGGATTGTGTTGCCCTGGGAAACGGATGTATCCTCACATTGTTCAACAGGGAGAATTGCTGGTGGCCGTCAACACAAACAATAAACACACCGAGACAGGAAAACAATGGTGTGTCACACTGACACACTTATTTGTCGTCACCATTGTCCGATTCCTAATCATGGCGTATGAACCTAGCTTTCCTGTCCGAAGCCTCACGTGCTCGCGACGTTTGGCCGCGTCAAAACAGCCGTGTGACGCCACCAGAAATAACTTTATGACTCTGAACAGACGGACGACAGTCTGCACGCTCCACACCGTGATTAAAATCTGCCTTCCATTGTTGCCGCTGGGAGGGGATGTGAGGGCACGTAGGAGCAGCACAGTCATTCTGTGTGTGTGTGTGCGTGCGTGTGTGTGCGTGTGTGTGTGACAAGATGACTCACTGCATTTATTAATAAATGTCTACGACCCGACAGAGGAAACATAGTGAACCCAGTCACATAATCTGAGCATGTTATTACTGTTATTACTGAGCACGTTATTACTGTGTTATTACTGAGCACGTTATTACTGTGTTATTACTGAGCACGTTATTACTGTGTTATTACTAAAAACTTTATTACTGTGCGTTATTACTGATCACTTCTCGAACTCAGTGTGTCAAAATCTGGAACTCAATCTCTACACTCAAAGAACTTAGTACAGGGGTACAACAAGGCACGGTCCTGGGGCCAATCCTCTTCAGTCTATACATAAACGATCTACCATATTTATGTCAAGACTGTGAAGTAATTATGTATGCCGATGACACCGTAATTTTTGTGAAAGGTAAAGACCACTCTGATGCAGACTCACAAGAGCCATGGTTAAAATATCTGATTGGTTACATAACTGCTGTTTACAACTCAACAACACTAAAACTGTTGCAATGTTCTTTGCAAAAACAAACAAAGTGCACAGAGAACCGGATGTCTTGATTGCAGGACAGAGGATCCAAATAGTAAAATAATATAAATATCTAGGTATTGTAATTGACTGTCACCTCACATTCAAAAATCATATTTCAAAGATCTCTAAAAATCTCAAGTTCACTCTGGCAAATTTTCAGCATCTCAGGAACCACATGTCCATAGAGGCATCTCAGGAACCACATGTCCATAGAGGCAGCGAAAATGTACATGTTCTCTCTTATACTATCCTATAAAAACTCTGGCTGCCTGGTCTACTGTCTACCCATCTGGTCTACTGTCTACCCACCTGGTCTACTGTCTACCCATCTGGTCTACTGTCTACCCACCTGGTCTACTGTCTACCCATCTGGTCTACTGTCTACCCACCTGGTCTACTGCTAACATCACCACAATAACACCGGTTACTTCTCTATACAAACAAGCACTCAAAATACTAGATTAAAAAAACAAGATTTTCTCATCATTGTGCAATTTAACAAAAATATAGACTATTAAGTTGGGAAAACCTTGTTCTCTTTAAGAACTGCTGCCTAATGTACAAAATGCGGCATAACTTGGCACCACCTCCACTCTGCAATCAAGTCCATTTCCGCTCCTCTGTAACTGGTGCTACTGGAGGGGAAGCCAGAGTCCCCAGAGGGACAGCCAGAGCAGACTGCAAAATCCCATTTAGAAAGAGCGCATTTGGGCAATCGGTTTTCTCTTATAAAACAGCGCCTGAGTGGAATAACATCCCACAGAACATTAGAGAGTCCATTTCATTCAACGCCTTCAAATATAATCTTAGGAACTGGTTAATAGATAATCAAAGATGTGAACACTGATGTGTATACTATGTGGGGATGAACTGTGTATATTGCAAGGGTTGAATTATATATGTTATATGTTATTGATAATGTGTTTGTACTTGCGTTTTAATCTTTTTTTGTACTAGCCCATTATTTCTGTCCGGGGGACTGCCAATGTAAACTAGCCTTTTGGCTACAATTGGGTACATTTATTCTATTTTATAAAATATATCTTAATGTACGTTGTCCCTCTCTAACAAATAAAATAAAACTGAAACTGAAACGTTATTACTTTGTTATTACTGAGCACGTTATTACTGAGCACGTTATTACTGTGTTATTACATTGTGACACAGCACACCTCCTTTAACACACTCGTTTAGACCTTACAGTGAGCTATATGACTTTGCTATCAAAATATACCAGCAGGGCCCAAAACAGCAATGGTTGCTATGGAAAGGTGTGGCGCAGGACAGTTATTACTGTGTTATTACTGTGTTATTACTGAGCACATTATTACTGTGTGATTACTGAGCACGTTATTACTGTGTTATTACTGAGCACGTTATTACTGTGTGTTATTACTGAGCATGTTATTACTGTGTTATTACTGAGCATGTTAATACTGAGCATGTTATTACTGTGCACTGGTATCAGGAGAGAATGTTGGTGAACCAGGATCCACTCCGCTGGTGCTGAGGAGAACACAGTGGATGTTTGGGACAGGATCCCATCCACAGGGATGGATAAATGAAACATCATTCTGGCACTAACAGTTGCCAGCTCCATAGAGATACAACTGTGTGAACCCAGATTGTAATTCAGCATTCCTTGGATTGGATGGTTTTGAGTGGCATATCAGTTGACTCCTCCTTCCCTCCCTCCCTGTCAGCTTGTCAGTCCTCCATGACTGTAGTTCTGCCTGTCCCCCATGCCTGTAGTTCTGCCTGTCCTCCATGACTGTAGTTCTGCCTGTCCCCCATGACTGTAGTTCTGCCTGTCCTCCATGACTATAGTTCTGCCTGTCCTACATGACTGTAGTTCTGCCTGTCCTCCATGAGTGTAGTTCTGTCTGTCCTCCACGAGTGTAGTTCTGCCTGTCCTACACGACTGTAGTTCTGTGTCCTCCATGAATGTAGTTCTGTCTGTCCTCCATGACTGTAGTTCTGCCTGTCCTACATGACTGTAGTTCTGCCTGTCCTCCATGACTGTAGTTCTGCCTGTCCTCCATGACTGTAGTTCTGCCTGTCCTCCATGACTATATGGTGCGTTCGTTTATAACTGGGAGGTGGCAAATTGCGACTTGCTACTAGGAATTATTAAATAAAACACCGCATGAACTCGCACTTCCTCGTCGCAAATTCGGATATGTTTCTCAGCCCCCAGTTGCTCGAATGCACTAGATATAACTAGGTAACTGTGATATAATGGTATATAGCTCGAATGCACACAGGTCGGAGGTAGGTATTTTGCCACTTGCGACTTGCCACCTCCGACCACAAACGAACGCACCAATAGTTCTGCCTGTCCTACATGACTGTAGTTCTGCCTGTCCTCCATGAGTGTAGTTCTGTCTGTCCTCCACGACTGTAGTTCTGCCTGTCCTACACGACTGTAGTTCTGTCTGTCCTCCATGAATGTAGTTCTGTCTGTCCTCCATGACTGTAGTTCTGCCTGTCCTACATGACTGTAGTTCTGTCTGTCATCCATGACTGTAGTTCTGCCAGTCCTTCATGACTGTAGTTCTTTATGTAAGTTTTGACTGTACTTTCTCTGTTTGTTCCCTTCAGTAAACTACGTCACCAGGCCCAGAGCGAGAGGTTTGGGTACAGAGAGGTGAGTCTGTGGCCACATCCCAGACGGGATGGTAAAGAATTATCACCACAAAATGAAATTATATATTTTCAGTTAAAACGTTTTCTCAAAAGGCTAGGCGATGAAGAGATGTTCTCTAATGAGATGTCTGGCTCTCACAGGTGGTTTTGAAAGGAGACCCTAAGAAGCTGAACCTGCATGGGGTAAGAATGGACTAAAAGATCTATTCAATGAACTATCCAGTATCAACCTACTGTTCTTGTGACATAACTCTCTCTCTCTCTCTCTCTCTCTCTCTGTCCCCTCCTCCCTGTCCCTCTCTCTCTCTGTCCCCTCCTCCCTGTCCCTCTCTCTCTCTGTCCCCTCCTCCCTCTCCCTCTCTGTCCCCTCCTCCCTCTCTCTCTCCCTCTCTGTCCCCTCCTCCCTGTCCCCTCCTCCCTGTCCCTCTCTCTCTCTGTCCCCTCCTCCCTGTCCCTCTCTCTCTCTGTCCCCTCCTCCCTGTCCCTCTCTCTCTCTGTCCCCTCCTCCCTGTCCCTCTCTCGTACATCAGACCTGTGCCGTCTGCCTGGAGGACTTCAAAGTCAAAGATGAGCTGGGGGTGTTGCCATGTCAACATGCCTTCCACAGGAAGTGAGTATCCAAATCAGGTGACAGTTCCGTACATCCCCACCATTCATCCTCACTATGGCCGCCAGCTCAGCCTGCCTCTCTCCCTGTGTGTGTGTGTGTGTGTGTGGTGCAGGTGCCTGGTGAAGTGGTTGGAGGTGCGCTGTGTCTGCCCCATGTGTAACAAGCCCATCACCGGCCCGCCCGAGCCGCACCACAGCTTGGGAACCCTGCTGGACGAACTGGTGTAACCCTGGCGACCACACCCAGCCCGGGCGGGAAAACTGAGGCCCTACGACCCTCCCCCCCTGCCCCCGCCCCCCAAAAAAACCCTCTGCCTGCTCCCCAGCTGGAGTAACCTATCAGCTGCCAGGGACAGAGGACACTGAAACATGGAGTAACTCCGACCAGTTGATAGTGAGCTGCCGTAACCTAGTAACCAGCTGGAGATGACTTGGAGGGATGCTGTTACCTAGCAACAGGTCCTGAGCTGCAGATATGACATCTGGTGGAGTCTGACAGACTGTTTCAGCCACCCACATGTCACGCCCTCTCTCTCTCTCTCTCTTTGCTCTCTTCCCCTCCCTCTCTCTCTCTCTTTGCCCTCTATCTTTCTCTCCCTCTCTTCCTCCCTGTCTCTCCCTCTCTCTCTCCTTCTCTTCCTACCTCCCTCTCTGTCTCCCTCCCTATCTCTCTGTATGTCCCTCCCTCCCCTCCTCTCTCTCTCGCTCCTTCCCTCCCTCTTCCCCCCCTCCCCCCCCTCTCTCTCTCTCTCTCTCTCTCATAGCCCTATTATGATGAACATTAGGTGGCGTGTGGAGATCACGGTGAGAGGAGGACAGCTGGAGGGGACTAGAGGACAGCTGGAGGGGACACACATACATGCTCGCGAGTGTGTGTGTTTGTTTGTGTCTATGTGTGTACGGTGTTATGTATTCGAAGTTGCACAGAGAAATTGTTGTTTTTATTATCAGTTTTTAAACATGCTTGATCACATGTATATTGTTATAACATCATGAAAATCACAAAAATGTGAATTTTGTTAACTCCACCCTCACCACAGAAGCCTGGCTGAGGTGTTTTCTAGGTTTTTCTATGTCGACGTACTGTAGTTGTATTGCACAGGTGTTCATGTCACGAGTAGATGGAGCGATAGGTAGCACATCATTTCAAAGTCGGTGTGCGATTTGATCTGAAGAATAACTGACTCAGCAGAAGACAGAAGTCAGGAATATCAACCACTTTTATTTACAGTATGTTAAATCCTCTCCCTCTCTCTTTGTGGTGGTTCTGTTTTTACAACCCAATGAGGTTGGATTTGGAGGTTTCTCTCAGTCTGAGTGCTGCAGAAGCAGACCGAGCAAAGCACTGCCCAAACCAGCACACAACTCACCAAGCACAACACCAGACCACGGCTCAGTACTGTGTGCATGCATGTGTGTGTGTGTCTGTGTGTGCGTGTGTGCATCACAAGTGACATCTCTCCCAGATGAGATTGTTGCCATAAGAGCGCTGACCCCAGAGTGTG
The DNA here is from genome assembly GCF_949987555.1 of Borostomias antarcticus. NCBI lineage: Eukaryota > Metazoa > Chordata > Actinopteri > Stomiiformes > Stomiidae > Borostomias > Borostomias antarcticus. Next base: position 12,323,688 of record NC_140239.1, on the reverse strand, counting down.
CTTGCTGCCCCCGGAGACCGAAGCAGGAGAGCCCAGCCACGCCTCCCTGCAGCCTCTCTCCTCCTTCACAACTCAGCTGAGGTGAAACATTTGTCCTGACTTGAAAACATTAAACTCTCTGTTTACAAGCTGCTTCTTCCTGCTGTGATTCGTCCATGCATGACAGAGCTCTCTCACTGGCGCCCTCCTCAGGAGGGAGGAGGTAGTTACATCTGAATAGTGTGCAGCTGCTAGCGCTCTCCTGGGGTTGAGTACCCATACTACTTGACCTCCTCTCTCTAGAAATGAAACGTTTGAATAATGCACTTATCTAATGAATGGTACAATCAGTATTAATTTTATTCAGTTATTCATTTTATTCATTTATCGTTGACATTTTATTGATCTTCTGCAGAACACGATCCATTAGAACACAATGTAGCCTTTATTTTACTATACTTTTATCACGTTTGGATAACTTTGAATATTATTCTAAGTTCTAAGGGATATGTACAGCCACATTTACGCTTTGTAGCCAGTGTGTGTACTTAGGAAGGATAGTTTGCCAGTGTGTGTACTTACTGTAGGAAGGATAGTTAGCCAGTGTGTGTACTTACTGTAGGAAGGGTAGTTAGCCAGTGTGTGTACTTAGGAAGGATAGTTAGCCAGTGTGTTTACTTACTGTAGGAGGGATAGTTAGCCAGTGTGTGTACTTACTGTTGGAAGGATAGTTAGCCAGTGTGTGTACTTACTGTAGGAAGGGTGGCAGGCTGTGGTTTGAGGCCACAGAGAGCCCATCACAGAGAGCCCATCACAGAGAGCCCATCACAGAGAGATCATCACAGAGAGCCCATCACAGAGAGATCATTACAGAGAGACCATCACAGAGAGACCATCACAGAGAGATCATCACAGAGAGACCATCACAGAGAGACCATCCACAGAGAGACCATACATTCACTGTTCAGCTGCAGGCCACTCATTCTGTTTCATAGGGGAACAGTGTCTGAGTGCTTTAAGAGGAATTCAAGATCACAACGAGCCTGTTTGAGATCTGAGAGATTCCAGCTAACACACATGGGCTCTCGCAGAGGGAGTGTGTGTGTGTGTGTAAGAGAGAGAGAGAGAGAGAGAGAGAGAAAAGGAGAGGACTGGGGTAGAGGAGGGTGAGGTAGAGAGTGCACTCAGCAGTACAGCCAGTCAGGACCCACTCTCTCTCTCTCTCTCTCATATCTGAGGGCAGGGCAGGGCTCTGTGCATTAGCTGAATAACTCTGTGGGATCTGTACGAAGGAGCGTCTCTGCCCAGCAGTGTGTGGTGAGTAAATACAGAGACCTCTCCATCTTCATCTGTCCTCCCTGATCAGCTGGTCCAGGCTGGTCTTGTAGAGCTGTGCTGTGTTGGAGCGTCTGTTTGGTCTGGACTGTTTCTCCCAGCTTGCAGTGAGTGTCTATCAAAATTCTCTAACAAAAAACAAAACAAAATATTAAATGAATGTTTCTCTGTCATGTTGTGTTTGTGGTAGGGTTCGTAGATGTAATATCTACATCCGATTCCTGAGTCATGGGGTGAAGCTTGAACATCTTGATCACAGCCTGATTCATTCATCTAGAAGCTGGTATTCTGTCAGGGGGTTTATCTCAGCCAAGATTGCAAATATAAGCATATTTCCCAGGCCTTGTGAATAAGCAGTGCATGAATGTAACAGCTCAGAAAGTGCATGAATGTAACAGCTCAGAAAGTGCATGTCGCTTTAATGAATCCCCTAAATAGGCCTGCAGACAGAAAACTGAACGTAACAGTAAAGTGTCTCGTTAGTACGGACAGGGACAGACAGACAGACAGACAGACACACATACGCACACACATTTTCTCACAAACACAGTCACACTCACACACACGCACAGTTTGGGTGGACCTGGAAACATAAGCAGCTCTTTCATGAGTTCAGTCTCTACCTGAGCAATAAAGGGTCAACTGTGCTGTGAGTAAACTTTGACTAACGCCACATGCTCTCTCACACACACACACACACACACACACACACACACACACACACACACATGAACACACATGCGCATGCACACACACACAGATACAGAGAGAGGCTTGTTTTCGTGGCTCTCCTGGAGAATCTATGGTCAGGTGCTTCTCTGTACGTCCTCCAGCTCAGCCAGGCGCTGCCTCTCTCTTCATCACTCTGCTGGCCTAGGGTAGAACACATACATTCTCCTCTAGAACCTGCTGGCCAAGGGTAGAACACATACGTTCTCCTCTAGAACCTGCTGGCCTAGGGTAGAACACATACGTTTTCCTCTAGAACCTGCTGGCCTAGGGTAGAACACATACGTTCTCCTCTAGAACCTGCTCGCCTAGGCTAAAACACATACGTTCTCCTCTAGAACCTGCTGGCCTAGGGTAGAACACATACGTTCTCCTCTAGCACCTGCAGACCTGGGGTAGAACACAGATATGTTCCTCCTCTAGAACCTGCAGACCTGGGGTAGAACACAGATATGTTCCTCCTCTAGAGCCTGCAGGCCTAGGTTAGAACACAGATATGTTATCTAGAGCCTGTAGTCCTAGGTTAGAACACAGATATGTTCTCTAGAGCCTGTAGGACTAGGTTAGAACACAGATACTGTATGTTACTCCTCTAGAGCCTGTAGTCCTAGGGTAGGACACAGATATGTTCTCTAGAGCCTGTAGGACTAGGTTAGAACACAGATATGTTCTCTAGAGAGCCTGTAGGCCTAGGATAGAACACAGATATGTTCCTCCTCTAGAGCATGCAGGCCTAGGTTAGAACACAGATATGCTCTCTAGAGCCTGTAGTCCTAGGGTAGAACACAGATATGTTCTCTAGAGCCTGTAGGCCTAGGGTAGAACACAGATATGTTCTCTAGAGCCTGTAGGCCTAGGGTAGAACACAGATTCGTTCTCTGTGATTGGTTAATTCATTGGTCCCTGGTTGTGCCAGCCTGACGCGGTGGCATTGGACTTAAAAGAAAGTTCTGAAGCTCCAGCACGTTGTTCCACCATGTAAACGATAGACGTTCCATTCTTCAAACTCTTATTATCGGGTGGTTTGTCAATAGGCTGTCAGCCCACTCTGTGGACTGCAGGAAGGCCAAGGTTAACCCTAGGCTGTGTGGAGCTGGATTAGGTTCAATCAGAAACATTATGATTAAGAATACCAGGCTTTTCATGTATTGTGAGGGCAACAACACACTCCAGTGACTTACTGGGATTCTCTGAGATACTTTGAGAGCTTTTCATTCATGTTACTGTAACTAGACAACCCCTTCCGTGTGGTAATCGATATTGTTCATAACTGATGCCGTTCACCGTTCCAGACACGTTTAACCAGGAAGGGATGACCTTTGAACCAACCCAGACACGCCTTGAAGGACGCCCGCTGTGAGAGGGGGGTGTGTCCGAGGACCGGCTGTGAGAGGGGGAACCCGGTGACGGACCCCAGATCAGCGCAGACTCACAGCGAGTCACTGCTCTCTCGGATATGACTCCACTTTAGACTCCCCAACCCCCCCTGCCAGACTCTGGCTAACCCTCATATTCCTCTGATTGAAAACACAAATAAACAACAACAACGAAAAACATGGACGCCGGAGGACAATTTCAACTCTCCCCTTTAGAAAAAAAGACCAGCAGATAAAAGCTTGCGGGTTGTTTGAGTGTTGATGGTGGTGGGGTGTGAGTGTTGATGGTGGTGGGGTGTGAGTGTTGATGGTGGTGGGGTGTGAGTGTTGATGCTGGTGGGGTGTGAGTGAGCGCTTGCCATGCTGCAGAGATGGCTGCTGGCCCTGGGGGCCCGCGTGGCCCTGCTGGCCCTGGCCCTCTGCTGCTGCCTGTCGCTGCTCTACCTTCTGGCCTGTAGGCCGGGCGGGGGGCGGAGCCCCGGGCCCCAGGGGGCTGTGGGCGGCTGGGCTGGGGGCGTGACCAGCCGGGAGGGCTACCTGGCCCTGCTGCAGGAGAGAGAGGACACGCATAAGCACTACATCAACAGCCTGAGCCAGCAGCTGGGCCAGCTGAGGGAGGCCCTGGCGGAGCGCAGCCAGCAGCTCCACGACGCGCTGGACAAGGCCAAGGCTGCCGGGGTGGACGGCCCGCACAACACCCACACACACACCGACCTGCAGGTACACACAACCACATACACACCGAACTGCAGGTACACACAACCACACACACACACACACACACACCGACCTGCAGGTACACACAACCACACACACACACACACACCCACCTGCAGGTACACACAACCACACACACACACACACACACTGACCTGCAGGTACACACAACCACACACACACACACACACACACATACACACACACACACACACACACACACACACACACACACACACACACACACACACCGACCTGCAGGTACACACACACACACACCAGTGGCGGCTGGTGACTCAAAAAACTGAGGAGGACAGGAGGAAGAGAGGCGAACCGCCCATGGGCGCTGGGGGGCACTTTCCTTTAGTCAGTTATTATTTGAAATATCAGCTTTAAAGTGGATTTACAGTCAATTTTAGCATATGAAAAACTGAATAACACTTTCTTTTTCCCTTTCATTTTCTACTACATGCAGCATTTATTTATCATCATAATAAAATATTACAAAACAACAATAAAACATTGTAAGCAATAGTTGTTGTAATGGATTGTACTCTTCTCTAAAGAGAGAAAATAATTGATATTGGTGAGGTGCTGGAGAGGTTAGGTGATATATGAAAAATGTTTTTGATTAGGGGACACTGAGGTGTGCTGGCTCTCAAACAGTTTGTTGGCAAATAGATTTTGGGTTGCTGTCAAAGCTACCACTCTTATGTAGCCTACAATTATCAGAACAATATGAACATTCAGTTGAAAGTTTTCCATCCACCCATCCATCACTGGATGAGGAATAAGCACCGCAAAGCGATCAATTCTCACACAAGCAGGAGCCAGGCTGTGGATTTCTCCGATCCGGTGTTGCGACCCAGTCTCTAGAAATGTTTTGGACGAGTTGCCGACAGTTTGCGCTTCCAGCCAATCTGCACGCCTGCCTATGCCGTAGCCTGACGTGCCCCTCGTAGCTAACGTTACCGGCTATAGCCAGCCAGTGGAACTGTCGTGTTCAGACGGCTCTAGCTCAAAAAGTATTTATGTCAGCTTAGATATTTAGATGGCTAGAATCAAGATAAATAGACGAACAGTTTGATGTATAATATGTCCCATAATACTTTCGGATGTATTATATTATGGAGCTACGAACACACAAAAAGTCTCCAATGGCACAGGGAAGACAAACACAGACATCAACGCCGACCCAATCGGCCTTCACTGTGGTAAATCTGGAATCTGGAATGTGATTGGACTAACAAAATGTCAATATATGAATCCTGTTCAGACACGGCCGGAGTACTACTGTCCTCCCTTGCGGTAATTTTTCCGCGTTTTGGCCAATCACAAATTAGCAAGAAAAAAGGCATTACATTGATTTAAGAAAAAAGAACCCGCCCTAAGGGAGGCTAGCCTGCCTTCCATAGATATCTATGGGTCCTCCAGCTGCAAGTTATCACTGTTGGAGCTTTAGAATTTCAATAATGGGTTTTTATCCATAGGGAAAACCTGCTTTATGAACAAAACTGAGATAATATTAATTATGAATAAATACATTCATATATTTATATTTTAATCCCTCTCTTCTCTCCAAAAACTGAGGAGGACTGTCCTCCCCTGCCTCAATGGACGAGCCTCCACTGACACACACACACACACACCGATCTGCAGGTACACACAACCACACACACAAACACGCACACCGACCTGCAGGTACACACACACACACAGACACACACACACACCGACCTGCAGGTACACACAACCACACACACACACACATACTCACACCGACCTGCAGGTACACACAACCACAACCACACACACCGACCTGCAGGTACACACAACCACACACACACACACACACACACACAACCTCCAGGTACACACAACCACACAGACACACACACACACTCACTTACCTCCAGATGCACACAACCACACACACAGACACACACTGACCTCCAGGTGCACACACACACACACACACACACACACACACACACACACACACACACAGGCGTCCAGGTACACACACACACACACACACCAACATCCAGGTAGTGGAGCTGTGAGGATGTATGGACCTCATTACATTACATTATATTACATTACATTACATTACTTTATATTACATTACATTGCATTACAGTCATTTAGCAGATGCTTTTATCCAAAGCGACGTACAATAATAATAATAATAATAATAAGCATTTAACATAGGAAGTCAGTGTACTACTACTCACCAGAACTCACAAGTGCATCTCCTTTCTCCCGTGGTCCTCCGTGTCGTCCAGGAGTTCTTCCAGGCGCAGCTGAGCAGGGCTGAGATCCACTCTGGTGAGAAGATCCCCAGCGAGTACGCTGTGGTTCCCTACGACAGCTTCACGCTACGCAGGTACAGCAGTAGACTACCAGCCACCAGCCCCTCTGACTCCCCCCTCTGACTCTCTCCCTCTGACTCTCTCCCCTCTGACTCTCTCCTCTGACTCTCCCCCCTTTGACTCTCTCCCCTCTGACTCACCCCTCTGACTCTCCCCCCTCTGACTCTCCCCCTCTGACTCTCCCCCTCTGACTCTCCCCCCTCTGACTCTCTGATTCTACTGTACATGGGCTCTCACTACACACACAACACAATGGCACATATATTGTATATATAACCAGGCCAGGTCCAGCCTGGCTATGTGCATGGCTGGCTTGTTTCTGTTCAGGACTGGTAGGACGGAAGCTAGTAATGCCACTGAAATAGCTGTGAATTGAAATGACATGAAATAATGTCTGATAAATGAAGAAAGGTCTTGTCACCTGGACACATCAGTTCCAATGTTTCCAATGCTAATCCAGCACAATAAGAGCAGAATAGCCAGTTAGCTCATGAGCTCACAATAACTAGCAGCAGCTTCCATAACATTAATGGTAGCGGTCAGTGGCTAAAGCAGTTACACTGATGATTCCTGTAACGTTAGCTATTTTGCTGCAAAGGTAAGGGATAAACCCAGATAACACAAGGCTAGCGGACTTACAGCGGGTCCCCGATGGACGAGCTGGTGGACCTCCGGCCGAATCCGCTGGCCATTTGCACATCGAGTGGCAAGCGGACCTCTGGCGGATTATTAGCGTCAGGGACAGCGGTCCGCTTGTAATCCGAAATGCTCCCGCTATTGCTCCACCACCATTCCACCGGTTGATTTATTGATGGATTTAAAAACACAAACAAGAATCCAAAGGATAACATGAGAAAGAGAAAACCCTTATTTCCATCATGGTCCGAGGGGCTGTTGGGCCACAGCAAAAACAAACATGACATGACATAAAAGCATACATTTAAAACATTAGAAAAGCTACCCTATAGCTAAAATTGTACATACTATAATTACTAAACCAGGCCAGGTCAAGCCTGGCTTATGTGTGTCGGCTGGCTTGTTTCTGTGCGGGACTGGTAGGACGGTAATGTCTGATAAATAAAGATGGGTCTTGTCACCTGGACACATCAGTTCCAATGCTTCCAATGCTAATCCAGCACAATGAGAGCGGGATAGCCAGTAAGCTCATGGGCTCACAACGACTAGCAGCAGCTTCCATAACATTAATGGTAGCGGTCAGTGGCTAAAGCAGTTACACTGATGATTCCTGTAATGTTAGCTATTTTGCTGCAATGGGTTCAACTTTTGTTTCTGGATAAAGGTCATGACTTGCTGTTTTGCACTTCCCTTTAGGTGGTGAATAAGTAGACCCAGGACACAGTGGGTTATTTGGACATCTACTAGGATCTTGATATTATATTGATATGAAGATATGAAAGTAAAGTATTTGTCCTTAGAAGTAAATTGTAATTAAAATGCTTCTTAGCTAAGTAACCTAAGTGTAGGCAGACTTAAAAGGCCAATTGTAATAATATCATGAATGAACACTTGTAAACATAGTACTCAAGAGAATAGGTAATACTCAAGTCTTGATTGCTTTATTAAACATACAGACGTACACATTAAAAGTAGCCATAAGTTGTTATTTTGCATGTGCTCTCAGGACATGTGACCATCTTTGTAAAGAAGAGAGGCATGTAATGCACATGTATACAGTAGAGAGTCAGTTGTCTATTGTATAGACAGGGTTGGGAAGGTTACTTTTAACACTAGAATAGCTGAGGGTGGGTCAAGGTGACCCATGCAACTACATAAAAAAATAATTCTCTGCAACCGTTCAAGTTACAGCGCCCTGCTTTCATGACTTTTCCTAGATATGTGCGTTTTACGTGTCAGTGTTTTTGAAACTTCGAAATCCCACCAGGAAAAGGTAGTTTGGTCATTTTTTTAGTGTATTCTGGCTAAAAGCCGGTCGGCCATCTTTTTTTACCTGACCTGAAGGCTGCAATGCTACTTTCTCCCAGCAGATGTCGCCTAGGTTCATCAATATGTTTTTTTTTTAATAGGAATCAAGGTTGAATGAATAATCCATCCTTACATATGGATATAAGAATGTGCACAGCAATAATATTTTTGTGGTAGACTATATGTGATTTCAACAATGAATGCAAAAGGTTACACTCACACAATGGCTCATTTAGATAAAACTATGTTTAATCTCAAAACGTATGCTATCAGCTCAACACAGGTCAAATGTCTTCAAACGAATAGCACTCAATAGTCTATGATGCAAATGTTGAATTTTGAAATGCTGTGAATGTCTTGAAAACACAGCCTTATGTTTATGGATGTGAATGCTTATGTAGGCTATTGAATGAATGCAAAATTACTAGGGGTGCAGGCTATTCAACCCTCTAGACCGTTTGCATTGGTTCAGGGAATAATATGTTACAATGTTGCACTTGGCACTTGGATCGTTTTTGTTCAACTGGCAATCTGGACAAAGCAAATATATAATATAACTGGGAGTATAATATAATTATAATTATATAGGAGCATTGGTGTGAGTAAAAAGAACTGTGCTTTATCCCTCTGGAGTCTGCGCCCGCGGTGGCGTCGTACGTTTTTATAGATTTTTCCGCCATATCAACACGCACAGAAATCATATACATAATTTTACACCGTTGTTTTGTGTATAAGACGTCTGTTTCGTGTCTTGAGATTTACAGCGTTTATGATTGGTTCCTGAAGGCCTACGCCGCCTTCTCTGAATCTCCATTGGTTGGCGCTTTCCCCATGGATTCAGCTGTCTATCAGTCTCAGACATAATAAACCAATGACCATCCACATTATTCACCACTTTCTATCAAGAGAGCCCCCCATTGGATAAAACTGGGCCATGTGGTTTGCAAACAACTAGGGATTATGTTTTGAATCCGGCTGGGCTAACGTTACCTGAATGAACTTAGGCTACCGGAGAAGATAAAATGAGCAAACAAACACAAAAACAGGAGATGTGTTGAGGTTTGAGAGGCTGTCTTTGAGTCCAGTTCATCAGAAGAGGAGCTTGGGGGATCTGGAGACGTGACAACAATTTGGATCTCGTCGATGATGTAAGTTTGGCTAGCTTCGCTAACGTTAGCCCATTCTTACCCGTAATGTTGATGTTACTGTAATGTTGCCGACTGCTTATGTTAGCTAGCACTGTTTATGTTAGCACTGTATGTTAGCTAGCTCTGTGTGTTTATGTTTTATGCTTAGCCACTGTTTATGCACACAAAATGATCAATCCTACTGTAAGTTACCTCATGAACTTATCAAGAATAAATATCCGCTCATTATATTTGTGCGTAAAGGGAGTAACTTAGGGTGGTTTCACACATAAGCTGTGTTCGGAATCGCTCCCTCGTTCAGCCCAAAATGGCTGACGCCCTATATAGTTCAATATAGTGAATAGGGAGCGATTCCGAACACAGTTTGTGCGCACCAAACGAGCTTTGGGCCCGAGAGCGCTCTGTATGGGCCTGTGTGAACACAACAATCGCAGACAAGTGTGCACTAAAACAGCCGCTCCGAGACCCTCCTGAAGAGGTGTTTTCGGAGCGGTCACAACCGATTTCTAGGGCGCTCCAGTTGTGTGAAACTGCCCGTTCTCGGACGGATGTTTGACCTAAAAAGACCCCGTAGTCAGATGCGCTGTGCATTGTGGGGCGCACTGTTTGTTTACTTGACTCTCCAGTGGAGTGCGAGCTAGCTATCGAGCTAGCGCAAAGGTGATGAGGGACTGAATAACTGAAATATTATAACTGAAATAACCGAAATAAGAGGACAATATACATGAATAAGCACTAGTGCTATGAGCAACAGGCGTTGTAACATCTCCATGTTTACTTCATCTCCAACGTTAGCAGCATACCTAGGCTAGTGCTTAGGCTAGTGCTAACATTACTCTGTCGCCATGAGTGTTATACGTTCTGCTTTTTGTGGTAATTGTAACGTTGAGTTGGCAACTTTGAAACATTTCAGTTGTGACCGTTTCTGGAACTTTTGTGAGACCTTTGTTCGTTGGCCACCATTAGGCTGCCTGACGCAAATTCATCTCGGCTAGCTAGTTTTGGCAATGTAATCGTCGTCTGATTGGCTATAAGCCAATCTTTAATCATTTTGAGAGAGAACAGAATAGCTCACTGTCCCAAATGCTCTGGCAACGTCTGTGAAAGTCCCCATGTTCATTTGGTCAATGAGTAGGCTGTGCTAGGTAGGCAGTTGGCACTACTAGCTAGCTAAGCTATTATTGCTAAAATTAGCCATCTTATTAGATTCTGCAAAACTTCCGATGTCTATCACAGGCTGGACAGTCATATCAATGTCTCTTCTGTGTGCAGTATTTCTGTCTCTTTCACTTTGTTAATTGTCCTGTCTCTCCCTCCAGCCCAGGTGGCCTATGGGCTCTGGCACATCCAAACTGGAAGGTGCCAGAAACTGGGAAAAACTCGAGGTGATGATGCAGGCGAAGGGCGAGAGGAGACATGAGGACCAGTACAGAGAACAGGTATGGAGACCAGAGTAGAACCAGGATGTTACTGTTATACTAGCACAGAACAGTGAAGATTAGCACAGACCAGCATATTCATGGGTTTCAAATGTAGTCCTAGACCTGCCATATTGGGGACCAACACAGGTGTTTCAATTGATCTTATGCAGTAGAACTAATTCATTAATTTGAAACACCTGTGTTGGTCCGGCAGGTCTAGGACTACATTTGAAACCCATGAATACGTGCAGACCAGGTACTCTATAGCCGGGCACTTGGTCTAGACTTTATCTTAATATTATTTTAAATATTATTATAGACCACCTACTTTATCTTAATATTATTTTTTATCTTATTTTAGACCACCTACCTTGGGGCCCGAACATGGGACTCCACGCCACATCGTCCACAAACCACAGCATGCGACGCCAGTTCTTATGGTTGGTGTTTGTTTTTTCTGACCTGTTCACATTTTTTTTATTATATATACTTATCAAAGACCAATTCTTTCAGCCATTTACAAAGTCAAATTTATATTGAATTCTGTGTTTTAGATCGGCCATGACGTCTTGACTACACACAACCCCCCAGGTTATTCTGCTTTTGTTGTACAGCCATCAGACTACTGTACACCTGAGTTGTGTGCACAGTTGTGTACAGTTACAGTACCAGTCAAAAGATTGGACACCTTTGCATTCAACTGGATGAGAAGGTGTCCAAACTATTGATTGTTACTGTACATGCCATCTGTCTAGAGTATTTATATAGCCTACCATATGTCTAGTGTCCATCTCCATAATGTCATATGCTGTTCATACTGTACTATATGTATGCTGATATATGTTATGTAGCCTACTGTATGTTCGTTATGCTGCTTTTGAACATTTTCTTTACTGTACCTGTCTCCTCTTACGAGTATTGCATTAATCTGTGTTATATTGATGTGCTACTTTAAATAAAATTTAAAAAAAGTTCACACATCTGTTCTCATTTATTGAATGCATTATTAGCAATATTACATGCATTAGCATAGCAACGTATAGAGTGCATTAGCATGCAGTGTGTGGGGAGGGTGGTGCAGTGTGAGCAGCAAGCCACCAACGCACTGACGGAGGACGTAGGGCCGCCGAGTTGGTCGTCAGCGGGCCGCTGGCTGCCCACTCATGATCTGCTAGCTGGGCAGAGTCCCCCTGGCGCACAGTGTAATGGGCCTGCAACTTTTGGAGGATTGGAATGATCTGGCCACAGGTTGGGTTTCTTTCACTGGAGACACAGAGTGTGGATGTGTGCAGCACACGCATCGGCTCCACAAACTCCTCTGCCTTCCTGAAGTCCCCTGTGTTCATGCTGTTGACTCTGTCCTTCTCCACCTACTTCCTGAGCTGTGGGTCCAACTGACAGGAAAACACAAACAAATCACACACAAACAAAATTAGTCACCCAAAATCTATCAATTTACTAGCATTAATTTTCGTATAGCCTAACTGAGTGAATAACATATTGTATGTTGCTGTTATCTTTAATGACAAAATAATAAAAAGCATGATTCAAAAAACGATAAATTAGCATTACACTTTAATATCATTCATTTTTCAATCATGCATCTATAATCAAAAGAATGTACTGAGATGTGATCTCACTGAGCAATTGCTGCTTCTCCTTCAAGACCACTTTGGCCTTGTGGGACGTCTTCATCCACACCACTGTGGCACGGACCCTGGCTGCCCAGTTGGACTTGTAGATCTTCTGAGCGGCCATGTAGAGAAGGGTTTGTACTTGAGGTTGAGAGCCGCTAAAGCCTCCCTATAGAAAATTGCTGTGGGAATGAAGCAGAACTAACATTTCTTGGTAGGGCTGTAGGCTAACCAAAAGCCATACCTTGTAGCCCTCCCCAACCCCCACGGGTTTACATTGACATGCAAATAGGCCTAGCTGAGGAAACCCATGATGGTCTCATTTCATTACAGGCTACCATTTGACAACAGCGCACGCTGAGGGAACCAGTTGTCTCATTTCACTAGTGCTAGCTAGCAAACGTTGATGTGAAGCTAGATACCCCCCCGCTTCAGTATGTACGCCAAAGAGTTTAGAATAACTCATGTCATACAATAACAATAGTCATGTGGTTGAGCTCTATCACATATTTCACATTGTCAAACTTGACAGAACATTTGAACATTTTAAACATAAAGCAACAACAAACAAATTATAGCTTGCTTACCTGACTCACTCTGGAAATATGCTGTGGTAGGTAGGATCGCTCCAGTCACCACGTAACGTTAGCTTAGTATTGTGGTTTCTGCAGGTCAGTCAGGTGGGCGGGTCACGGTGCAACCATTTTTTTCTCTATTTAGGGCAAAGTTAATTGTAAACTGGTGAGTAAAACGTTTACATGAACTACGGAGAAATATCACCAACATTTACAATCAACATAAAAATAAAAAAAAAGATTAATTGCCTACAGTTAGGGTGGCAACTGGGTTGGCAAGGCATTTTTCAGGGGTGGCAATAAGATGATGTTTACTTTAGTTTATGTGGCATCTGATCTCGCATTTTATTTGAACATGTATGTTTTTATAGGCCTATCATCGTATCACTTATCACCCAATTTAATTGGTTTCGGTGTAGGTAGGGGAGAGCCGGTTCAAAATTCGCATTTTTTGGTTTGATTCCATCTACAACGAAAATAAGATAGAGATTCCAAATGTTATGACACAACTTGTCCTTCACTATTATCAACTGTAATGTTCGTGTCCTATCTCTGTTTTTTGGGCATGTAATTCTCGTTACTTTCAACAAATGTATTATTAGACATAATATCATACTAATATATAGCCTTCCTGAGCTGCCTGCCTGATGGTCTCAGGGCTAAAGAGACCGCGCGTCGTTTTCCTCACCCTAACTAACCTCCCCAACCCCCACGAAATTCAAATTAGTTTGAGCATACATTGACATGCAAATATGCCGTCTGTCTGCGGGTAGCGAATGTCAAAAGACAGGGAGCAACCTTATATTACAGCCAACTCTGTGATAAGCTGATGTGTACTTTTTTTACATTTTATGACACACAACTTGCACATGTTCTTCACTATTATCAACCATATCATAATAATATATAGCCTTCAATGACCTACAGAGCTGCCTCACTCTTGTTTGTAGCCCTCTGCAACCCCCACCCATACAACAGTATACTACAACTAAATAACATTGGTTGGATAGGCTAATAATAGCCTAATAAAAAACTGTTTGAGCTACCTAACGTTACCTACCATTAGCTCAACCGGGACAGTTTCCAGTTAGCGATGAGAGGCAAAGTCCCAAGCCCAGTTGATAGCCTCCATCGTGGTATGAGGGTTGTGCAATTGTTCACAATCCAGTTTCATACACCCAACGTTAGGCTAGCTAAGCTAGCTAGCAAGCAAGCAGTTGCAAAGTTGCAAAAATGATGCCGGGGCATATCTCTCGCTAGCTATGCATGCCGTATTATATTATTTTAAGAGTTGGCCCCAAAACACAAAAACGTTAATTTGAAGTTAAAAGCAAACAAAAGCTGGGGCCGTATATAAACTAGGCCGTCTCATTCATGACGGCGACAGGCACTAGCCCGGCAGACTGCATCGAATAGTTATCAAACAAGCTTGGGAACTAACGTTAGCTGGTATAATCCAATAATTCCCCCAAAAGAACCCCTCCACTGCACAAGCTTTTTACCAAACCTAGCTAATAAGCACAAGCTACTGAGTGCAACGTTAGCCCTGCTAACGGAGAGAACGGATTTGGAGGAGAGTGTTGCAGCTGGTGCTAAATGAGGCAAAGGAACATGTCAAATAGAATACAACAAACATGCGGAAAATGTAATCACTTCTTCTTACGGCCAGTGTCGATGCAACTATTACTGCCCTCCACAGAATGTTGCTACATACGTCACGTCCGGATGTAAACAAGCCGGATTACCAGATTGGTGCTGCAGCCCCAACGAGTGCTCCAAATCCCCCCAATGCGATAAAAACCCGCCCAAATATTATATATTTATTTAGTATAATATATATCTATATATCATAATACATGTTAAGAAAAATGCCTTTCTGCTCAAATTCCCAAAATAATAACTAATGTGGTAAAACTGCAACACAAGCCTACCGCAGCGGCTTGGCTAAATCCGACCGGGCCTGAGTAAACATGGAATTCATCCATAAATCCATCTATAAATTGCTCAATAGGTGAATAGTCCTACATCATACTGCGCCAATGTGTTCTTATTTTTCAAGTGTTATCAGTGATATGCTTTCTATTTGATAATAGGGCTTGGGAAAACGTAGTCCCAGACACGACCATCTTATTTCTAGACAGGTGTATCTATTTTTAGCCCAAGCCGATACAGCCGCATTTGGTGTCACAAACACACACACGAGCGCCATCTAGCGGCCATTGTGTGTCAATAACAGCCTCCCATTCTAAAGACTGCGGGGGCATTTGACCCACCCCCCAGCTATGCTGGTAAGTTTCAAATGCTTGGCGCTGCTAGTGTTAAAAAGTAATCCCTTACAGTTACAAGTTACTTGTGAAAAATTGTAGTCAGTAACGTAATCCGATTACCACAATTTAAAAGTAAAGTAAGGGATTACTTTCAGTTACTTTTGGATTACTTTAAATAAAATGTACTGTGTATTTCACCAGATATAAAATGTACTGTGTATTTCACCAGAAAACCTACATTATTTATTCTTTTTCTGTGTTCTAGAGCTGACAACATAGCTAAACAGCAGTTGCCCAGCGCCCGCCCAGTTAGAGCAAGTGTTATGGTGCGTTCGTTTATAACTGGGAGGTGGCAATTTGCGACTTGCTACTAGGAATGATTAAATAAAACACAGCATGAACTCGCACTTCCTCGTCGCAAATTCGGATATGTTTCTCAGCCCCCAGTTGCTCGATGCACTAGATATAACTAGGTAACTGTGATATAATGGTATATAGCTCGAATGCACACAGGTCGGAGGTAGGTATTTTGCCACTTGCGACTTGCCACCTCCGACCACAAACGAACGAACCATTAATACCAAGAGGTTAGGGTGTGTGTCATCTTGCCTTGGCTAGTTAATTGCAGTCTGCAAAACACGACACTCGCTAATGTAGCTAACGTTAGGTGTAAACGTCGGATCCAGCTCTCAACTCCAGCTCTAATGCATTCTAAGCAGCTGTGATTGGCGCTATTCAGCTATACAGCTTGCCAGTGGACACACAGCCTTATATATTATGGATAAAGCACCCACTGACCAGTTTTCCCAGGCAGTTAGTTATAGCTCTTGAATACACCGACAGGCACTATTGAGTGAAAATAATCTGAATGGGCGCTTGGGTCTGGTTTTCTGGTTGAACATTAGTGCTATACTGTAGAAGCCTACTGCTAGTGTAGTTGAGAAAAATGAAGTATTTGCCAAAGCCCAGGTTCGCTCCAAAAAGGTTCAGTCAGATTTATTAAGAAAACAATACGATTGCAAACGGACCTCAAAGTAAAACACAGAGTGGTTCACCAAAATAGAAGTAACATGAGCTCGCCAGATATCCTCCTTATATCTGCTCAAACCAAGGATGTGGTGCAGCCGACATTTGATTGGCTGAGTCGTCTATACGTCATCGTAAGGTGACGGATATCAAACAGTGGTCGAGGGATGAAACGCACTTTGAATATGTGACCGCCGCTGGTGATTTGGTCCTCAACTAGGCATTTTCATTTTTCAGTTTTTTACAGATTATGAAAGTGCAGATTGTAAGCTTTCAAATGAGGTCTCATACATTGAAATCTGAACATATTTGAAGAAGATATGCTTATTTGAATGCTAGTACTGCCAAATCAATCAAGAAATCGCCCTCCAAAGTTCTCCAACAATTTCACACCTCTGACTGCCAGGTAATGGGCGTGAACAATAGCCTGGTAACCGCACCCCCAGCCACTCCCCCACTGGACGATCTGTCATTATCTGTCAGAGTGGCTGTCAACTTGGGGTATTACCTGAGAGTGGGGTGCTCTCTCACTGATTACCCCACACTCTTTGAGTCAGTATTAATCTTGTGTTGTGAATGCAGTTAAGAACAATATAAGATGAAGTTCAAATTTAACGTTCTTTATTGTCAAATACATGATATACATTACAAGCATAAGTAGTAAAGTGTACAAAAAAAGGCAACAGTCTAAGTGTTAAAGTGTACAGTCAGTTGTATAGACAAGGTGCATAGTGTTCATTGTGATCAAGTGCACAACAAAGTAATAAGGTGCATAGTGTTCAATGTGATCAAGTGCACAACAAAGTAATAACAAGGTGCATAGTGTTCATTGTGATCAAAAGTGCACAGCAAAGTAATAACAAGGTGCATAGTGTTCATTGTGATCAAGTGTACAACAAAGTAATAACAGTCCCCAGCTCAATACTCAAGGTAATAACAGTACTCGGCTCAGTATTCAATATTCGAACAATGCAGTCTGTGCAAGTGTGCGCAAGTCTGTGCAAGAGAACACGCAATGCTTCAGTATACAAAAGGAAAAGGCTGTGGCCTTTCTCCTGAAGTGCTGTCCATCCTGATGATCTGCAGTGAATCTACAAGCGGACAGTCTTGTTCTGAGCTGCTGTGGAGTTTGGCGGGGGACATGTGATGTCTCGTCCCTCATCAGAACAGAACTCTCTGATCTTGTTAAAGAGATACGTCTGTCTGGCCATGTCCAGTCCGGGTGGGGCTTGCACAGGAAGACCTTCTCTGGGGGGCAGGACATCAGGCTTGCGCAGCAGCTGAAACTCGACTGCTGGTGCATCACGGTGTTCTCTGGCCACAACCATGCCAGGTCTCTCTGCATCAAAACTGCAATAGAATAGAAGGAAGAAAGTACATTAAACTATTGCCCACAGTACTGGCACTCCATATACATCCTGGTAGTCTTGGGCTATGGCCTGGAGCTTGTTCTTGCTCATGCTGTAACCAAAACAAAAAACAAGGTGTCAGACTAACATACCTCTCATGCTCTCTCATTCTGTTTCTCTCTGTAATAGCTACCTAGCTAGCTAGCTAGCTAGATATTAGCTGCCTCGCTGGCTAGTTTAGGAACACAGGGCTAGCTCAGCTAACTAGCATGTTAGCTAACGTTAGCTAGCTAGATATTAGCTGCCTCGCTGGGTAGTTTAGGAACACAGGGCTAGCTCAGCTAACTAGCATGTTAGCTAACGTTAGCTAGCTAGATATTAGCTGCCTCGCTGGCTAGTTTAGGAACACAGGGCTAGCTCAGCTAACTAGCATGTTAGCTAACGTTAGCTAGCTAGATATTAGCTGCCTCGCTGGGTAGTTTAGGAACACAGGGCTAGCTCAGCTAACTAGCATGTTAGCTAACGTTAGCTAGCTAGATATTAGCTGCCTCGCTGGGTAGTTTAGGAACAAAGGGCTAGCTCAGCTAACTAGCATGTTAGCTAACGTTAGCTAGCTAGCCTTTGTTAGTTAGTGCTAGATTTGTTATGCTAGCTAGACTCAGTCACTTGTTTAGAAATGAGCTACTGCTAAACGACTAACGTAAATGTAAACAGCACAGATAGTATAAAGATAGCTTACTCGAAGCATTGTCCTCTTCTTCACTACCACATTCCGAGTTTGTACCATCGTCAACATCCATGTAGTCCTTTAGGTACGAATCCATAAGTTCTCCATTGTCGAATCGTCGAGCGGCGTTGAGCAGATCTTTGTTCAGAGCTTTCGCAAAAGCTGTAGCATCCATGGTTAAACGTGGAACTGAATGTAAACAAACAAAGCGTGCTGTTGTTATGGGCAGGGTGGGGGCGGAGAACCCGGAAGCAATAGCCAATGAAAACAAATCATGCTAATCGATCTGCCCGCCCCCAAACCCGGCTCGAAATCAGCTAAAAACGAGCTTAGTTTGCAGACTATTTAAACGTATTTCGTGAACCTAAAACTGTTGTCTGTTATAGTAAGTAGGTTCTTCACAACTTCAACTTTGGTAATACGCAAAAAAACAAAAAACGAAAAAAAAAGTTTTTTTAGCTATTTTGCCCTCTAGCGCATTTCGGGGTTTGCCGAGTTGCGGACCAAATCACCAGCCGCTGTCACATATGAACAAAGAAAACAAAAGGTCTGAGCCAAGACGGGAAGGACGAAGGTGTGGCCCTTCTGACTTAAACAAAGAGATGAGGAAGAGCGAGGTAGATGAGGTGTTTACAATTACAAAAGAGAGAGAGAAACAAAAGGTTGAGGTGTTTACAATGGCAAAAGGCAGGGGACTGGATGAATAGGTTTTAAAGAAAATAAAAGAATCTCTGAATAGTCTTGAGACTAGGTGTAAAATTCCATGACAACTCCCACATCTGTGGCTGAACAGCCACATAAAATATATACATCAAATATAAAATAAGAAAACTCTATGCTAAACATGTGGAAAGGAAGTAATCTCTCCACTAGGTGGAGCAAGAATAAAAAGAATTTCATTGTGAAATATTTAACAAAAATAGATTATTTTCTTTCCACATGCAAATCACGCACCAAAACTCCCTTGTTTCAGAAATTTGACAGGAAACAAGGTAAAAAAGATGGCATGACTACTAATCTAAAAGGGACAACCATTCACCAAAAAACCTTGAATTAAAATTGACAGAAGCAAGGTAAAAAAGATGAAATGGTTACCAGTGTAAGAAGGGCAAAAAACCTCTTGGTCAATTTAGAGGAAAAACCCAATATTTATCAACTCATGTTTCAACCATTGTAACTCTTGTAAACAAATATGATATTTTTTCAAGATAATTTCAAAGTTCATTCACTCTTGTTGTGAATAATCGCATGTAATGTTCTCTGGATCATAGCTTCCATGTTTGCGTCTCTGAATGTTTAATGTAGGTTCCAGTGTGCGCGGTTAGAGGTGCAGTCATTGCTGTTGAGATTGTCCACGTTGTCATACCACAACCACGAGAAGGAGGTGACCGGCAAGGTCAGTCTCCGATTGCTCATCAGAGGAGAGGAGAGTGTGGCGGTGACCGTCAAGGTCACTCTCCGATGGCTCATCAGAGGAGAGGACAGTGTGGCGGTGACTGTCAAGGTCACTCTCCGATTGCTCATCAGAGGAGAGGACAGTGTGGCAGTGACCGCTTTGGCCTTGAGATCTCTGGTTCGGCTGCATGGACCGTCCTCTCAGCTACTTTTGACAGCTATTCCACACAGGCCAGAATGTCCTGGTGCTGATTGTTCCATCTTTGACGGGTAGGTTCACCCCGCAACATCTACTTCTCTTCCATGTTTTCTGGCCTGTTCTCAGGCTGCTCATCTGCTCCTGGTAGTCTCTTGTCTCCCCATTGGGCAGGTCTACATAGAGCGGTCAGCCAGCGAGCTCTCGGAAGGTGAGGAGGGAGTCCCTGTCCTGGTTCAGCAGGGTGAAGGTGCGGTGGGACACGGTGTCCGTGTGGACCCCACACAGCCAGGGCGCCAGCAGCACGTACAGGCTCTTGAACTGAACCCGGTCCACACGGTACTGCTCCACGTAGGGCCGGCCCGGGTCGTGCTGCTGGAGGGCCACCTCGGCGCTCCCGCTCCCCCAGTACAGGCTGATGAAGTGCTCCGTCTGTGGATCCACAGATGAGAGAGACAACAGAGACAAAACAGAAGAGAAAAAAGGAGAGTCCTCTGGTCTGGTTTCCCTGTTCCCCTCTTTGAGTCCTCTGGTCTGGTATCCCTGTTCCCCTCTTTGAGTCCTCTGGTCTGGTCTCCCTGTTCCCCTCTTTGGTCCTCTGGTCTGGTCTCCCTGTTCCCCTCTTTGGTCAGGAACGGTTATCAGCAGTCTGTTGGAGATACTCAGAAACATGGTTAAGTGCAAGCTCCTCTTCTGCATTTGAGGACAGAGTATTGGGCACGCTTCGGACAAAATGGTCTCTTCCCTATGTCATACTTATCTGTCGCTCACAGTGAGTCGGTGACATGGCGTTGGCCCTGCATCCCACGAACCACCGTCTCCTGGTTCGGCATTCACCCATCACTCCCGGAACGACAGTTGTCTGTAAAAACACTCAGAAAACAACTCAGACCCGATGAATGTGCCTCAAACTATAAACATGAGATATTTAACATAACCATTTAAAAATATATAATTGGGTTAGGAGATGCTGTATGCAGATTAAGACACTGACAAATATGAACCTTCTGTTCCTTTTGCACAGCTGTTCTATCTGACGGTCCCTCCTGGCCTAGTCATGACTGTTATGGGTTGTTCACTCCAGCAGGTGGCGCCGAATCCCAGGTTGCAGGATTCTCCCTTTCAATTTGCCTGCGGTAGCTGTGACATTCTCTAATCCAGTGATCCGGTTCACCACAATGAAAACATGCGTCAGTTCTGTCTCCGTTTTCGTTTCCCTCCCTCGGTTTCATCCTGTGTCCATTCTGTTTCTATCCCTACGATTCTTGTTTATGTGACGACCCTGTGGTCGTTGTTCTCTCTCTGGTCTCTCGGACTGGTTTTCTATCTGTTCCAGTTGAGCGGCTTGTAACTTGGCTGTACCCAACTTAATTTCTTTCGCCTCCCTTTGT
Source organism: Borostomias antarcticus (assembly GCF_949987555.1). Taxonomy (NCBI): domain Eukaryota; kingdom Metazoa; phylum Chordata; class Actinopteri; order Stomiiformes; family Stomiidae; genus Borostomias; species Borostomias antarcticus. The sequence continues at coordinate 12,302,107 of NC_140239.1, read as the reverse complement.
TCAATGTGAACGCGAAGTCGCTCCGCATACCGGAAATGGTCAACAACTTCCTCGAGCGAAGTTGACTCCCAGGTGTGGCAACACATCCTAACTTGGTCAGACAAAGAGGAGAGAGAGTTATTCATCAACTGTTGTTTTAGAATTTTCTTATAATCGGCATTCGCTTTGTCCATGCCACTGTGTGACGCGAAGACTGATTCCAGTCTTTCCCAAAATTTCTCGAACTGCTCATCGGATTGTTGTTTACAATATGTGATACGGTCCCAATCCATTTTCTTTGGGAATCGAGTTTTGATTCTGTTCAACAGCGCAGTGTTTTGGTCGGCAAAATCGGCATGAGAAAAAGGCAACGTAATGTCAAACGGATCTTTCACATCGACCCATTTTAACCCAAGACATTGTCTCATGATCATGGCGATTTCCTCTGCGTGAGGCTCATACATTCGAACTAAACTGTTAAAAAGATTTTCAAACTCGTCAATGTCTTTGGTTGGATCGGGCAAGGTTCTAGCTACATCACGCAGTTCATCCGAACGCCATGGTCTGTACACTCTGATCTCGGGGGTCCAGGCCGCGTGGCCATCTGCATCATCTATCTGAGACGGTCGGGGATTAGGATTCGGGCATCATACCATTGGGGCTAGGAGTTGCGGTTCCTCCAGACTATTACTAGCTAGTTGTAGTTGTTCCAAATTTAACTTAGCCTCAGATATAGCTCTAGCCAACTCTTTCTTCCTTTCCTGTTCCAACTCTTTCTTCCTTTCCTGTTCTTGCTTAGTGTAACATCTAGTCGAAGATGCGATAGCATGGACGGGAGAAGAGGGTGGTCCTGGAGGTACACGTCGGTCGGGGGAAAGGGGCGCATTTAATTCGTATTGCGGAGGCGCCTGCATGGCCGGGGAAAACAGATCGGGTGGCGCAGAGGCAATACTGTGAGGGGATACGGCAGAGAGAGAAGGGACGTGGCTAATAATGGCGGGGGCATTGTTAGGGGGTGTGATCACGGCGCAACGAGTCGAGGGGGAAAAATCTAGGTCAGAGTGATTCGATGGGGGAAGCGGCGGAGACGCCGTTGGCTGTATAGCTTCATTGTATCTTTTCTCTGACTTCAAAAAACCTTCCCGCGCTACTGACTCCCAAATTTTAAACGCTGCCCAATCGATGGCATTACCACTTTTCTTACCCAACTTAGTCTTCTCAAACGCTTTGAGGTGTGCCATTGCTATAATGAGTGAGGGCCTATGTTTAGTACAACCAGAGTACTATAAACGGACAGTCTTCTTCTGAGCTGCTGGTTGGCAGGGGGCTTCTTCCGAGCTACTCTTTGGCAGGGGGCAAGTGATGTCTTGAGCCTCATCAGAACAGAAGTGAACATGTGACACCTTGCATCTTGTCTATACAATAGAGAACTCACTCTGCACTACTGTATACTACTGTACAGTATACTTGACATGTTATGTAATTGCACTGCCTGTATCATGGACACAGTCACAGCCATCCATGATCAGATACTGCTGTCTGGCCATGTCCAGGCCGGGTGGGGCTTGCACCTGTAGACCAACTTTGGGGGGGCTGGACATCAGCGTTGCACATCAGCTGACACCTGACTGGTGTTGCATCACGGTGTTCTCTGGCCTCAACCACACTAGGCATCCCAGCATCAAAGCTGCAACAGAACAGAAGGGAGGTAGTGCATTAAAATAGTGGCCAAAAATAACATTTATATAATGCCTTTTTTGTGTCGCGTGGACATACAGTACATTTAATCTGCATAGTAACATGATATGGTAGTGAATAAAAACAGTGGTCAGAGCAGATTCCTGGTGCCACAGCACATGTGGTGTTGTAGTCAACTGAAAATATTGATCTAGTGATTAGTCAACCCATTGCTAAATCACAAACTACTAAGCTATCCCATAGGAATAAGCCTATAACCATACCAGCTGGGCAAGCTGACTTTGCTAGCTACCTAACCTAGCCCTAATGATATTGTCCTGCTCGATTGCTGTGCAACATATCAACTGACCAGTTGTTTAATGTATTTCACAACACTGGTTATTCTACTGACGAGACAGTCCCAGTCAGCTGACGTTGCTTGCTGTGTAAATAGTTAAGCTATGTATGTTGTGAGGCAAGTGTTGGTGACAAGGACTAGCTAGCTTGTAGGAGCTAACCTTAGCTAAAGCACTTTGAGAGAACGTGCACAGTATCTCCAACTCCTCGGGCGTTGAGTTAGGTAGCTAACACTAGCTAGCGTGTTAGCTAGCACTAGCTAATGTTAGCTAGTTATCATTGGGCTTCATTTCCTGAACTTAGCTTTAGCTTAGCGTGCAGTCAGGTTATGGGTTACTGTTTACTTCAGATATTACTCTACATTTCAACTAGCCCAGTCCCGTTGACGCATTCCGCTCGCTCATGCCAGACAACAGTCCTTTGCTGATCCATTCACTTTGCCGTCAAAATAAATCGGTGTCAGCCTAGTTAGGAAAGGCGCTCATATTTACAAGTGTCAGATAAACATGAAACTTCCCTTACCTAAGCAAACGGGTCTATTTTAACAAATGCTGACAACGGGATCCAATCCAATCTGATTGATGAAAACAACCATTTAGCGGCCGAAAATAGATTTTTAGAAACTGCATTCTCGGTGCCCCGATCACCGTCATTACATGGATATACTGGCTCGCGCTGGATTTTAAATTTCTTCTACAGGCCTCCGAACTACACCAAAGTGATCTCGGTGAGTCAAACTTCTTATAATATGTCGTAAATAAGGTCCAGGTTGTCAAAAACGAGCATTGCCCTTTAAGGGGAGACACCCCAGGTGAATAGGAAAAACAAAATCCTTAATAGGTATCACCATCAAACTCCCCCAGTTTGTTAGGTACATTAAGGAGCATCTTTTTTGTATTACAGGTTTTCTGAAATCTTATGGATAAATATGCAAATTAGGCATTATATGCGCTAAATATGCACTAATTTGCATAATTTCGGGACATAATTTTTTTGAACTGGTTCAAGCCAGATTCAAAATTCTTGTTTCATTTTGTTCACATATCCCTATTCAAACTTTGTCCAAGGGGGATTTTTGATATCTCTTTTCTTCACTTCAGAAATCAGAAAATACTGTCAACAGTCATAAAAAGACAAATTTTCGCCATGTTTTAGGGATAAACTGTTATATAAATCAGGCTATGAATGAAATTTAAAAAATCCCCCTTGGCCAAACCCTTCAGAATATGGATTGGAACAAAACTGGAAAGTTAGGTGTATGTAGGTGCTACTCAAGTGGTGGTTTTGATGTCCTTAAGATGAGAAATAACTCATTTTGAGAAAACGGCCTTTGAAAATTGTTATTGTAAAAAACCATACATTTGCATTGTAAACCAATATTTACAAACACAGTATCCAATCACATCATTAGTAACAACATTACACAACATCTGAAAACACATAGAAACTGAAAACTGAATAACACAGCATGTTGTGGATTCAGAATAGTCCAGGAGTAGACATTTTGTATAGAGAAGCAAGACCTGTTTAGTTGGAAGCCCACTCACCACGTCAAGGTCCAGCCCACGAGTGGGATGTTAGTAAGACGAGACTAGAGACGAGACAATGTTAGTAGGGAAGAGAACATTCCCTTTTAGAAAGCTTGTATTATTTTGTTAAACAGATCATGGCTAGTTGCAAAACTAGAATGGAGAAGTAAGACGCCTCCTTCCCTCCACTAGTCTGGGGGTCCACCTTGGGCAAGTGGTAGTACCCCCTAGCCCCCCTACCTGGGGTTACTGGCAAAAACCCTGATGACAAAACAACCTAAAGGAAGAGAGACCCGGCCCGGAGGGAGCCCGGGGCCCTCGTCTGGAGCCAGGCCCAGACGGAGGGCCCGCCTGCGAGCGCCTGGTGGCCGGGCTTACCACGGAGCCCGGCCGGGCCCAGCCCGAATAAGCAACGTGGAAGCACCATCTCCTCCTCCATCGTCCCGTGGACCCACCACCCACGGGAGGAATTGTCGGGGTCGGGTGCGCTGCTAACTAGGTGGCGGTGAAGGCGGGGGGCACCGACGGACCGGACCCGGGCCGCAAAGGCTGGCTCTGGGGACATGGAACGTGACCTCGCTGGGGGGGAAGGAGCCGGAGCTTGTGAGGGAGGTGGAGCGATACCAATTACACCTGGTGGGGCTAACCTCCACGCACAGCACCGGCACCGGAACCAAACTCCTGGATAGGGGTTGGACCCTGTTCTTCTCCGGAGTTGCTCACGGTATGAGGCGTAAGGCAGGTGTGGCTATACTAGCTAGCCCCCAGCTGAGCGCCTCTGTGCTGGAGTTCACCCCAGTGGATGAGAGGGTCGCCTCCCTGCGCCTTAGGACTGTGGGGGGGGGGACTCTGACTGTGGTTTGTGCTTATGCACCGAACAGCAGTTCAGAGTACTCGACCTTCCTGCAGACCCTGAGTGGAGTCCTTTTGGGGGCTCCTGCAGGGGACTCCACTGTCCTACTGGGGGACTTCAATGCACACGTAGGCAATGATGGAGAAACTTGGAGGGGCGTGATTGGGAGGCATGGCCACCACGATCTGAACCCGAGTGGTGTTTTGTTGTTGGACTTCTGTGCTAGTCACGGTTTGTCCATAACAAACACCATGTTCGAACACAAGGATGCCCACAAGTACACCTGGCATCAGAACACCTTAGGCCAAAGGTCGATGATCGATTTCATTATCGTATCATCTGATCTGAGGCCATGTGTTTTGGACACTCGGGTAAAGAGAGGGGCAGAGCTGTCCACTGATCACCATCTGGTGGTGAGCTGGTTTCGATGGCGGGGGAAGCTTCTGAACAGACCTGTTAAACCCAAGCGTGTAGTGAGGGTGAACTGGGAACGTCTGGAGGAAGAGCCTGTCCAGAGAGATTTCAATTGCCACCTCCGGCGGAGCTTCTCAGGCATCCCTGTGGAGGTTGGGGACATCGAGCATGAGTGGTCGGTGTTCAAAGCCTCCATTGCTGAAGCTGCGGCTGGGAGCTGTGGCCGGAGGGCCATAGGTTCCTCAAGGGGCGGTAACCCTCGGACACCGTGGTGGACAGCGGTGGTCAGGGAAGCCGTCCGACTGAAGAAGGAGGCCTTCCAGGATATGTTAGCCCGGGAGACCCCAGAAGCAGTTGCAGGGTATCGACTGGCCCGGAGGGCTGCGGCTTCGGCCGTGACCAAGGCAAAGCAGTGGGTGTGGGAGGAGGTCAGAGAAACCATGGAGAAGGACTTTCGGTCGGCACCAAAGTGTTTCTGGAAGACCATCAGACACCTCAGGAAGGGAAAGCGGGGGACCATCCAAGCTGTATACAGGAAGGAGGGGACACTGCTGACCTCAACTGAGGAGGTTGTTGAGCGTTGGAAGGAGCACTTTGAGGAACTCCTGAACCCGACTAATCCACCCTCTCCGATCGAGGCAGAGCCGGAAGATGATGGGGGGTCGTCAATTTCCTTGGAGGAGGTCACTGAGGTAGTCAAACAACTCCACAGTGGCAGAGCCCCAGGGACTGATGAGATCCATCCAGAAATGCTGAAGGCGCTGGGTGTAGAGGGGCTGTCTTGGTTGACACGCCTCTGTTACATTGCGTGGAAGTCTGGGTCAGTGCCGAAGGAGTGGCAGACTGGGGTGGTGGTCCCAATATTCAAAAAAGGGGACCAGAGGGTGTGTGCGAACTATAGAGGCATCACATTACTCAGCCTCCCAGGGAAAGTTTACTCCAAGGTGCTGGAAAGGAGGGTCCGCCGATAGTCGAACCTCAGATCGAAGAGGAACAATGCGGATTTCGTCCTGGTCGTGGAACTACCGACCAGCTCTTCACTCTCGCAAGGATCTTGGAGGGGGCATGGGAGTTTGCCCAACCTGTCTACATGTGTTTTGTGGACTTGGAGAAGGCTTACGACCGGGTCCCTCGAGAGGTCTTGTGGAGGGTTATGCGGGAGTATGGGGTGAGGGGGTCCCTACTTTGGGCCATCCAATCCCTGTACACCCAGAGCGAGAGCTGTGTCCGGGTCCTCGGCAGTAAGTCGTCTTCCTTTCCGGTGGGGGTTGGCCTTCGCCAGGGCTGTGCTTTGTCACCAATCCTGTTTGTGATTTTCATGGACAGGATATCGAGGCGTAGCCGTGGGGAGGTGGGTTTGCAGTTCGGTGAGCTGGGGATCACGTCGCTGCTTTTTGCAGATGATGTGGTCCTGATGGCATCAGCTGCCTGCGACCTCCAGCACTCTCTGGATAGGTTCGCAACTGAGTGTGAAGCGGCTGGGATGAGAATAAGCACTTCTAAATCTGAGGCCATGGTTCTCAGCAGGAAACCGGTGGCCTGTCCGCTCCGAGTAGGAAATGAGTCCTTACCCCAAGTGAAGGAGTTCAAGTATCTGGGGGTCTTGTTCACGAGTGAGGGAACCATGGAGAGGGAGTTTGGCCAGAGAATCGGAGCAGCTGGTGCGGTTCTGCAGTCGCTTTACCGCACTGTTGTGACGAAAAGAGAGCTGAGCCAAAAGGCAAAGCTCTCGATCTACCGGTCTATCTTCGTCCCCACCCTCACCTATGGTCATGAAGGATGGGTCATGACCGAAAGAACGAGATCACGGATACAAGCGGCCAAAATGAGTTTTCTCCGGAGGGTGGCTGGGGTCTCCCTGAGAGATCGGGTGAGAAGTTCAGTCATCCCCTAGGGAGGTGTTCCATGCGTGTCCGGCTGCGAGGAGGCCACGGGGTAGACCCAGGACTAGGTGGCGGGACTACATCTCCGCACTGGCCTGTGAGCGGCTAAAGATTCCCCAGGCAGAGCTGGTTGATGCTGCTAGGGAAAGGGATGTCTGGGGCCCCCTGCTGGAGCTGCTGCCTCCGCGACCCGACTCCGGATAAGCGGATGAAGATGGATGGATGGATGGATGGATCATGGACAAAGATAGACACATTTGACGAGGACATGCATGAGAAAACAGATTATCTAACTTTTTGTGTTTTTTTAAGCGTTTTACATGGAGAAAACATGAATGAATGAATGAATGAATGAACATGAAGAGTAAGCTGATTCATAAATACACAGGACAAGATGTGGTAAACAATGCAGGGTCAACACCAATAGAAGCTAAATATAGATTGCCAAACAAACAAGTGATATAACCATCGTCAAAAGCAACACCATAGGAGACATCAAGCTACGCCGTCATAGGTCTACAGAGTCACTCCTCAGATGGCACCACACTAGCTATCCACAAAACTGTTCTAGGCAGCTGGTTTGTAGAACCCACTCAGCTGCAGTCCACAAAACTGTTCTAGGCAGCTGGTTTGTAGAACCCACTCAGCTGCAGTCCACAAAACTGTCCTAAAACCACAATATGTTCCTGGTGCGCATGGGGTTGTCATCAGTGAAGCAGACTACCCCATATTGCCGCCTTCATGTTGTCCACTGAACGCTGGTTATTGAGAATTATTGTAATAATTCTCAATAACTAATAATTTTGTAACATTTTGCATTTATTGGCAGTCAGCTTACCTACCTCTGGGTCCACATCTGCATATGCCTGCCTAATCTGCTCTCTGCTTCTGTGCAAGGACTTCAGACCTCTCTCTATTTCAGCAACTGAAATTAAAACAGTTTATTTGGTCAGTTTATGGATGCATGTAGAAATGCCACAGGTAGAGAGAGGGAGACTACTGTGCATATGTATAGGCTTCTGATATTGGCTAGAGAGAGAGAGAGAGAGAGAGAGAGAGAGAGAGAGAGGGAACACGTTTCAATAGCCTACCTGTCACCCTCTTGTCATGTTTCTGATACGTTTTCAGATGAAGCCCTGGGATCCCTAACACTTTACTAATCTTTTGGAGAGCTGCATACCCCAACCCTAACTCGTGCGCTAAGAGGACCATCCTCACATTGACATCAAATGCAACATCATTCCTAGTTGTATCATGAAGCCGAGTCGATGTGTAGACACTTTTGCGATAGCCATTTCTCACAAAGACTGCACTCTAAGAGCAAAGTACTACAGAACCCACTATTCTGAGGATCTATGTTAATTTTAAGACCAGTCCCTGCACAATTAGGACAAATCAACCCAGTTATCAGCTCATTCAAACGCGCCGCATCTCTCTGCTGCTCACTGGACATGCTAACGCTAGCCTTATCTCCCTGCTGCTCACTGGACATGCTAGCACCGGCTAATGACAACTTGCGCGAATAGGCACTTTATATCTCATAAATGTAAACCTTTCCATTTAGTTTCTCTTGTTTTCTGTTCAACCTTGCGGGCAAACACCGTTGTCGTTGTTGCTTATTACGTTTAGAACGCTTTACAGATGGCATTGTTTGGATTAGATATAAGGAAGTGGAAACGTGTCACATGACGCGCTGAACCAATCACGTTCTCAGAAATCAACAACAGCCAATGAGATTTCACGGTTAGCATCAAACCCGCCTTTGTATTTCCACGATTGGTTGCTGATACAAATGAAACTATTAGGTTTGGTTGCAATAACATTGAGCTAGAGAGAGAAGCCAATCCAATGATACCCGGCATGACCCGGTCCAGACAAAAGAAACGCTGCGAGACGTTGTGAAAAGATGCTAACCTTTGGTGATTTTAGGAAGAATCTACAGACGCAAACAGACTAAATGAAGTAAAATAAACATCTAAATGCGTATTTTTGATGTTTTATTTCCACTAGTATGAAAGAAGACATGTTATGGAAGCAAACTAGCACAAAATTTCAAATTTGACCAGGGCGTTGAAAAACGATGTTTTCACCTACCGTGTCTCCTCTTAAATAAAGCAAATGAAGGGTAGTTTTTCATAGTTTCAGGTTGGAGTAGACAATGTGAAGTCTCTATATAAGAGGAACTAGAGATAAAACAGGCTATTAAAGCAATACATAGCATTTTCTCGGATTTGCGCCCCCACAGGCTCTGCGACTAAGTGCATGTCGTACTGTCGTAACGTTATCAGATTGTCTTTTTCTTTTTCTGTCTTCCTCCGTGATGTTTTGCTTCGGTTTTCTCACCTCCGCCATATCATTGAGCTAAAAAACGCATGATATCCATAGACGCCGGAATAGTTACTATTCTATACTAGTCACAGCTACTACTGTGTTGTTTAAGCACAACATTGCGCATGCGCACTTCGAGTGAATGCTGCGTCCCGGGGGCGCGAGTTTTAAAAGGTAGATTCAGATTACTTTTAGTAAATCTAATTGGAGAATTAGCACCAGACATCTTTGTAAAGGTCCAAATATCGCAATGTTTTGCTTTAGCTTTAAGATGGAAAAAGTGAAGCTCGAGGTGGAGAAGTAGGCTTTAAGCCTACGGGGAAAAAGTAGACTATTTAAGAAGGCCAATAACGTCATTGATTGTCAGGCATTGGTGCTATCACAATTCAATTAAAATGTAGCCTACTTCTCTTTGTTCCTAGGAACGGGAGGCTAGTCTAATAAATCAACACTAAAGACTTGAACATTGAATATTGAACTGCATTATGTGTTGTTTTTTTGTTATGTATTGATGTCTGTGGTATATAGGTGTATATGGTATATGTGAACACACACCAAAAACATTCCTATCAACTGTATTGTTGAAATGGCTAAATAAACTTGAATCTTGAATAAAAAATGAATTGAATAAAAAAGTTTTAAAAAATTGCTTGGTTCTCCGCATCACCCACAGCCTACACGAAACTGCAGGTAGACTAATATTTTTTATTAAACCTTTATTTTACTAGGGAAGTCCTGTTGAGACAGAGGTCTCTTTTACAAAGGAGCCCTGGCCAAGACAGCCACAAACAGACAATTCAACAAACATTAAAAGCACATAAAAACACAGCAAAGCATTAGCACACACTGTTAACATATATTCTCTATGCGTCTATACTACTGGCTATACGGTATTCTGGGTTGCCCTCTCTTGGCAGGAAACGCATGCACAGTCAGTCTGATGTCGGCTGCTCTTGCTGTTGTAAACTGGAGTTAATAAAGTAAAGGGAAAATGCATGTTTAACCCTGTTTTAGGGTTACTTGTGATCATATACAATGATTCAGATCAAAACGTTGACAAAGCTAGCATTTTCGAGAAAGTTGATAATTGCTCTACCACCGTTTTGGTCATACAATGGATGTGGATGGGCATCTTGAAAAATCATTCAAAAACATGTTCAACTCTCGATTTCAAAGACAAGAAACTCACCTAGGTGTTAGTTGGCGTTCTGGCATATAATTCGCCATAAAGTAAGATTCTAATTAATCTGGAAAGGCTTTTTAAAAATATTTAGCATCGATCATTTAGTCGCAGCACATACGTGTGTAAACTTCCACTTTAACTGATTCCGATATTGCGCAACGCCTTGATCTCGCGGTAGGCGACGTCTGTGGATTCCGGCTCAGCTTCCTTATTTGAAAAGCTAGCTGCAACAAGACAGGCTTGTGCAAAGCATTTGTTTGGGATCTCTACAATGACACGCTATTGTGCCGTTGCCAATTGTGGAAAAATCCGTTCATCTGTAACTTGTCATAGACTTCCCTACAACGATCCCGCAAGATTGAAGTTGTGGCTAGAATCTCTTTACTTGGACGTAAACACATCCGTGGATATTCTTCGGGTCTTAGATCACCGTGTGTGCGCTTTGCATTTTGAGGACAAATGTTATAAGCCTAGGCTATTCTCGAAGAAATCTCCCAAAAGGGTCTTCCTCAAACGTGATGCTGTTCATGCCATAGAGGAACAACAGAAGACGAACGAGTGGAAGAACTTGAGGTAAGTTCTTATTGCCAGCTGTGTGTGTGTGTGTGTGTGTGTGTGTGTGTGTGTGCACCTGTGTGTGTGTGTTGAAGCATAATAATAATAATCCCTTTGCTAAGACTAACTTTAGAAAAATAGAATTGTAAGAAGTGGTCTTACAGCATGAAATTATCAAAACTGTAGATTTATTTGCTCGGACATAAATACTAGTGGTAAAAGCAGGACTCACTTTCAACAGGCAAGGAGTCGGACTCATGGACCGAAAGGCTTTCCATGTCAGCTGTTAGCAACAGGTCCCACTCGGTACAGCACAAACTTTCCTCTTCGGTGGGCATCTGACGACAGTGTTTGCAAGCACACCACCAAACACCCGTGGTTCGTGGTATAGCGACAGCTTCATCGACCGTCTCTGGCTCTGCGGTTCGGCGAGCCTCCATCTCATTACATTACATTTTACATTACAGTCATTTAGCAGACACTTTTATCCAAAGCGACTAACAATAATTGCATTTAACATAGGAAGAGCCAATGTACTACTACTTGCCAGAACTCACAAGTGCATCTTCTCTCTAAAACAAGTGACTAAGAGCATAATCTAGTGCTGAAGGCAAAGTGCAAGAATAGCAATCTAAAGTACAGTGCAATATAATATAATACAATAAAATACAATAAGTACTTAGGCGAGAGGATTGTTGTAGTACTTCTTGAAGAGATGAGTTTTGAGCCTGCGACGAAAGATGGGCAGCGACTCTGCTGTCCTGACATCAGTAGGCAGGTCATTCCACCACTGCGGGGCCCGGACAGAGAAGAGCCGTGACCGTGTCGATCGACCGCAGGAGCCTCGGAGTGACGGGGCAACCCGTCGCCCTGAGGTAGCAGAGCGTAGCGGTCGGGAGGGGGTGTAGGGTTTGACCATGGCCTGGAGGTAGGAGGGGGCTGTACCTTTCATTGCCCTGTAGGTTAGCGCCAGAGTTTTAAACTGGATGCGAGCCGCTACAGGGAGCCAGTGTAGGGAACGGAGGAGGGAAGTTGTGTGGGAGAATTTGAGGTGGTTGAACACCAGGCGAGCAGCAGCTTTCTGGACAAGTTCCAGAGGTTTAATGGCTGACGCCGGCGCCCCAGCGAGGAGGGAGTTGCAGTAGTCCAGGCGGGAGATGATCAGGGCCTGGATGAGTACCTGCGCCGTTTCATCAGTGAGGAAAGGGCGAATCCTCCTGATGTTGTAGAGCATGAATCTGCAGGAACGTGTGATGGATGTGACATGTGCGGAAAACGACAGTTGGTCATCCAGGGTCACACCCAGATTCCTCGCAGTCCGAGTCGGGGTCACCACTGTATCTTCAATGGTGATGGCCAGGTTCCGGTGCGGTGCGATGTTACAAGGTTGAGGGCCTCGTTGGGGGAGAGGGAAGAAAAGTGGGATAAGGTGGGGCGAGGAGAGGAGGGGGGGAGCAGGGAGGGGAGAGTTTTGTGCACGGAGCGTTGACCGGGGGAGGGGGGAAAGAGGATCTGATATTGTTAACTTTCTTGTCAAAGAAGTTGGCGAAATCATCAGGGAGGAGTTGGGAGTAGGAGGTGGGGGCTGGAGTAGTGAAGAGAAGGTTTCAGAGTTTTTTAGGATTGGAAGCAGAGGTTAGGATTTTAGAGCGGAAGAAAGCAGGTTTAGCAGCAGACAGGGAGGGGGAGAATGTGGAAAGAAGAGATTGGAAATTAAGAAGGTCCTCTGGGAGCTTGCCTTTCCTCCATTTACGCTCAGCTATTCTCAGGCTCCGTCTATCAGTACGCACTGAGTCCGACAGCCATGGGGCAGGTGGAGTTGGGCATGCAGGCCAGGAGGTGAGGGGACAGAGATTGTCCAGAGAAGAGGAAAGAGTAGAGAGGAGAAGATCAGTGGCAGTATCAGAGGGTAGGAGAGAGAAGGATTCAGGGGCGAGGAGGGCAGAGCTGATGGCAGTGGAAAGGTCAGTAGGGGAGAGTGAGCGGAGATGGCTACAGGCTGTAACCATGTGGGTAGGAGGAGGAGTTACAGGGGAAGAGGGGATGGAGAGGGAGTAGGACATGAAATAGTGGTCAGAGAGATGGAGGGGCGTGACAGACACGTTAGGGGTGGAACAGTGTCTAGTGAAGATGAGATCCAGCTGGTTACCAGCTTTGTGAGTAGGAGGAGAAGAAGAGAGGTGAAGATCGAAGGAGGAGAGGAAAGAGAGAAGAGGTTCCAATTTCTCACTCTGGATGTTGAAGTCCCCGATGAGTTGTACCCATAATCAGGGAAGTGCGAAACTAGTGTATCGAGCTCCTCTAGGAATTCACCAAGAGGACCTGGTGGGCGATACACAACAGCAATGGTGAGCTTTATTGGATACGTGACAGAGACAGCATGGAATTCAAAAGAGGGCGGGGAGAACTGTGGAATAGAGACGAGTGAGTATTTCCATGTTGGGGAAATGAGCAGGCCAGTACCACCACCTCGCCTCACAGCTCTGGGAGTGTGGGAGAAAGAGTACACATCTGACAGGGCTGCAGGTGTGGCAGTGTTCTTTGGTGTGATCCATGGTGAGAGCAAGGAAGCTGAGGGAGAGCAAGGATGCATAGCCTGAGATAAACTCAGCTTTGGGCACCGCCAACTGGCAATTCCAAAGTCCACCTGTCACCACTTGCTTTCTATGAGTTGAGACAGTAGGATAGATGAGGTTAGAGGGGTTACGGAGTCTGGGGGTGACCGAGTGTCTGCGTGACCCCCGGAGAGGAAACACAACAGGAATAGGATGCAAACACATAATGGTAACAAAACAGGTACAGAGGTAAAGGTAGACGTACTACCTTCCTGACAGTCTTACTTGACAAAGTCACCCGGTGCCTTTGGTCGCCCTAGCCTTGGAGCTGTCGCCTTCCCGCTGTCGCCGTCTAAGCCAGCATTGCTTAAGACCTGTAACTGCTGATTGCTAATCGTCTGCCAGGAGAGTAGGCCACTCCCTCAGGGCACTCAACAGGGCAATTAGTCTATCTCAGGCAGAAACTAACTCTCACAATAGAATTGAATAACAAAGCAGTTTCACAACGACACTGACGACTTAGCACTTAGCACTACCTATTAGAGTAAGAAAATTATACTTAGGTTCTAGTTCAGTCTTGTAGATCCAAGTTCCTTCCAGAGGTTAATAGCAATCTGGAGAAGACTTGGGCCTGTGCTGTTTATATATCCTGACTTGCTGTAGTTCCTCCTCACTATATTCAGGCTCGAAACGATAAGCGCTGCCGTCAAAGTCTAATTCCTCGCGATCAAATTCATACTCTTCTAGATCAACCATTTTGATATGCGTTTTCTGAACTGTAGCCTAGGGCTTCCTTGTCTGTGAGCTAAAGAGTAGCGTGAACAGTGAGCAAATTAGCTAGCCTAGCTAACATAAACAATAGCTACCGTAAGTAGAATCACCTCTGCGGATTGATCTACACATCTACAACGGTCGCGTCAATACAAGTCAATGGATTTCATAAAATGATCAATAAAACCCTACAGTAGGCTTGCCGCGGTTTTCGGTGATGCCGGTGTTATCGGTGTTTAGGCCGCCACCGGGGCTCCACCGCGAGTGAAACTCGGCCACAGCGACCACCGGACACCGTCTCTCCACTGTCAAATTTTTTTTTTTTCATTTTCGTATATCAGCGGCAGCGCCTATGTTCATCAAATAATAAAACTTACATTTGTAAAATACTAAGCGTGTTATCTATCTAGTAATTACACCGTTGTTACTGTGTGTTGTCTCCCCATCCGCCTGTGCACTACTCACAGGCAGGCACCTCGCTGTCTACTAATTAGGCACTGATGTCACGAGAGCAGGAGAGAGGTTAGACAGAGTTTGCCTAGGTTACGAGAGACGATGGTGGAAGATTTGATGTCAAAGCCCTCGGGAAAAGCGCCTATTTGGCAATATTTTGGGTTTAAACCCAATGCCAACAGGGAACCTGAAAACCTCAATGAGGCAATCTGTAGACTTTGTCTGATGAAGGTGGCAGCAACTGAAGGCAATACCTCCAATCCACACACGCACCTTCAAGCCCACTACAAGAATGAGGCTGCAAAAATGGGCCCTGGAGCGAAAGGTAAAGTACGACCGGAGAGCCACGCAGCACACGTTGCACAGCCATCCATAATTGGTGCGTTTGCACTAAATATAAGAAGGACAGTGTGAGATGGAAGACATGCACAGATGCAGTGACAAAATACATCTGCAAAGAAATGCTGTCTTTCAACACCGTTGAAAAGCAGTCATTCAGAGACTTGCTAACCACACTCGACCAGCAGTATGAGGTACCAGGGCAAACATATTTTTCCCAAACGGCCATCCCGCAAGCCTACACCCGTGTCCGGAGTGAGTTGCAACAGGCCATCGCAGCAGTGGAACACTTTCCCCTGACAACAGACATGTGGTCCAGCACAAAAATGACACCGTACATGTCACTGACTGTACATTTCATAAACCCTGAATGGACCCTGTTATCCAAATGCTTGCAAACTAGCTTCTTGCCAGAGGACCACACTGCTGCAAACCTGGCCGATGCCTTGCAAGAGGCTCTGAGAGAATGGGGGATGGACGAGGCTCAAGTGTCCTCGCTCACGACCGACAGTGGAGCTAATATAAAAGCAGCCGCTTGAAACTTAGGCTGGCCCTGGTTGAGCTGCTTTGGGCACAACCTGAACCTCGCTGTAACCAACACCGTGGACAAGACGGAGAAAGTGCGCACAGACCGTGCCCTGGCAGTGTGTCGCTCAATCAACGGCATGTTCTCTCACAGCTGGAGAAGGAGAAGGGAGCTAAAGAAAGCGCAGGTCGAGCTTGGCCTACCAGAGCACTCGCTGATTGCGGTAAGTTTGTTATTAAGTCAAGTAACTTTTATTTATATAATAGCACATAAGCACATTTTAAAACAACAGCAAGTGCTTTGCTTTCTCAGTCATTAGGAACATGTCATGCGTAATGCACAATTACGCATGACATGTATTAACAAATACAATACGAGGCAGATGGAAGTAAGCCTATACAAGTAATAGCCTAAAAGTAATAATTATTGTAGGTCTAGGTTTACCACACCCTAAGCATTTATTTTCGCCCAACAGGACTGTGTAACTTGCTGGGGTACCAAGCAGAAAATGATGGAGAGGATGCTGGAGCAGAGCCTGGCTATAAATCGAGTCATTTCAGAGGACCGTAAGGCCAACGTGACCCTCGAGTGGAAATACAGGGATGTGTTGGAGTCCATGAACAACGCGCTGAAGCCAGTGAGCGAGTTCACCGACATTCTGTCTGGGGAGAATTATGTCACCGCCTCATCTCTGCTCCCTGTGCTCCGTCTGATTAAAGAGGACACATTGGCCCCATCAGATGGAGACACTCCACTGACACGCGACCTGAAAGCCGGCATAATCTCGACTCTAGACGAGAAATATGCAGCTCTGCCGCAAACAAGCCATGACCTTATGCAAGGCGACGTTCATGGACCCGCGCTACAAGGGTGACTACGACTCAGATGTCGACGAGGGCAAGAAGATGATCGAGGAAGAAGCAGTCATCCTCGGGCAGAGAGCGCTCCCCGGGAGAGAAGAAGGGGGTGACGAAGATGGGGGAACCGCAGCAGCCGCAGCCGAGCCGCAGCCAGCCGAAGTTTGTTCAAAAGAAAGGCTAGCACTGCCACAGCCAAACCCGCAACAGTTCCTGAGAAGGTAAGTGTGGAGATGGCCATGTATATGCAGGAACCCACCGTCAACGCAGAGCAGGATCCTCTCCTGTGGTGGAAAAATAATGAAGCTAGACTTCCCCTGCTGGCAAAGGTAGCCAAAAAATACCTTTGCGTATGTGCCACAAGCTGCGCGTCCAAACGGGCCTTCAGCACGGCAGGGAACATAGTCACCCCCAAAAGATCCCTTCTTACGCCAGAGATGGTTAACATGTTAGTTTTCCTGGCAAAGAACATGTAGGCTAGGCCAGGCTAAAGCCTTTTAACATTTGCCGACCTATGGTAGTGTTAAGGAAATTACCTCTTGGTTTAGTTTAGATTGTCAAAGAACACGCTGAGTGGTCGATCAAGCTGGTTTTAAACAAAGGCAATAGTTTTATTCTGTTACGATTCTGCAGAGTCGGACTCAGCACAGGAAGTGATATCCAGGCAGAGTGAGTTCACTTGAGGACAGGTCTATAGGTTATACAGTGAAAAAGGAAGTGACATAGGTTCAGGATGAAGAGGACAGGGAAGTGATGTCACACAGGGAAGAATTTGTAGTTCTAACAGACTGATCTATGAGAACGAACTACAAAGTTTAGAACAACAGTCAAGGGGGAAAACAGAACACTTTGTTGAGACTTGAAATTCATTCACAATTCCCCGCTTTGTGGATTAAATATCCACAACTATAATAGAAATGAAAGAATCAACAATGTGGAATCAAATTATAAAATATCATAAAAAATAATCCAGCATCTTTGGCAAAAACCTAATTCTACACATATGGAAAGGAAGCAATCTATTTCTCCACTAGGTGGAGCATAATAAAGATTAATAACCTCAAGGTTATTTAACACACTAAGATCATTTTCTTCCCATATGCAATCACGTACCAAAACTCCTCACTTTAATTTGGCATAAGCAAGGTAAAAAGATAACATGATTATTAATCTAAGACATCATATATTCATGACTTAGTGGGAAAAAACCTCTTTCTTCGTTTTAGAGGAAAACCCTTAAATTCAAATTAGAACCAACAGATTATGTATCAAAATATTCCAAATATTCAATGTCAATGGCACAGACATCATTAAGGTCTTGAATTGAATCAATAGTAAATTTAACTTTTTCTATCATCATTAAGGCAGCATAGGCATATCTGGAACAGCAGTTAAAACATACACTTAAGAATATTTTAAAAAATAATAACGATGAAAAACATACATACAAATGATACACACATTTGAAAATATCCAGGATTTGAAAAAGCATTCCATTTAGGAACATTATTTAAGATCTGAATACCTTTATCGTTTGCTTCATAGAACTCAATGTAGCATTTGGATCTGAACTAAACGAACAGCAGATATAGCCAGTATTATCTCTAAGGCAGGGGTGGCCAACCCGCGGCTCGCGAGCCGCATGCGGCTCTTTGCCCGTCAATGTGCGGCTCCTCCATCCATCCCCCCAAAAAAGTTTGCTTGCAGCTCTTCCATCCTTTCATTAAAAAATAAATTAATTCATTCCATAAGAACGTTTCTCTCTCTCTAGTTTCGCTGTGCATTTCTTCCCGCCCATTTTAGTTTATTGCCGATTTGTCATAAAATCATGATTCGTTTCGCTGGTGAGGAAGTCGCGTGAGAACCACTTCAAACCAATCATATAGGTAGCAAATCACCTTGGTAACAAAATTATTAGGTGCGTTTACATGGACAGTTTGAATTGGTTTCAAATAGGTTTGGAAGACCAAACCGATTGAAAATATGTCATATAAACACCTCAATCCGACTGAAATGCCCCAACCCGATTGAAATTCCAATCGCTTTCAAGGAGGTAGTTTAAACCTTTTTGAAACCGTTTGGTCCGTCATGTATACTACCTTGAAACGGATTGATGCTGCGTTCTGCGTTCATTTTGCGCATGTTCAAGACTTGACTAATCAAGGCACGCTCGACAGTTCCGTAGTCAGCTGTTTGTAACCATCGTAACGCAATCAGTCACGGCTGCGTGCGCGTTCGAAACATTTGTTTCGTTGTCGCATGTAAACATCCAACCAGTTTACTTTGTATCCCATGTATACGCTTGAAATCTACCAGATTGAAAAATATTTGTCATGTGAACGCACCTATTGTAAACAACATAATTTGCTTTGCGTGACGACAAAAGCTACGTAGCCTAGGCTACTGTACACAACCAAAGAATGGCTGGAAAGAAATGCGCAGCTAAAAGAAAATATGAAGACGAACACAGGACATTTTCGTCCTCATATATATATTTTCAGCCTAACCCAGCCCAGTCCAGCCCAGCCTAACCCAGCCCAGTTCAGCCTAACCCAGCCTAACCCAGTCCAGTGTGAAAGGATTTTTTATCCTTGTTTAGTTAGATTGTCAAAGAACACGCTGAGTGGTCGATCAAGCTGGTTTTAGCAAAGTACAATAGTTTATTCTATGTTACGATTCTGCAGAAGCGGACCCTCGCACCGGAAGTGATTCCAGGCAAGAGTGAGAGTAGGTGAGGAGGGGTCGGGGGTTTATACAGTGAAAGAGGAAGTGACAGTTTCAGGGGGAAGACAGGGAAGTGATGTCACACAGGGAGGGATTTGTAGTTCTGACAGACTGATCTATGAGAACGAACTACAAGGTTTAGAATTACAGTCCAGGGGGAAAACAGAACACTTTGTTGAGACTTGAAATTCATTCACAATTCCCCACTTTGTGGATTAAATATCCACAACTATAATAGAAATGAAAGAATCAACAATGTGAAATCAAATTATAAAATAGGCCTATCATAAAAATAATCCAACATCTTTGGCAAAAAACCCTATTCTACACATATGGAAAGGAAGTAATCTATTTCTCCACCAGGTGGAGCATAATAAAGATTTAACAAACTCAAGTTATTTAACACACCAAGATCATTTTCTTCTCATATGCAATCACTTACCAAAACTCCTCACCTTAATTTGGCATAAGCAAGGTAAAAAGATACCATTATTATTAATCTAAGACATCATATATTCATGACTGAGTGGGAAAAACCCTATTTGTTTTAGAGGAAAACCCTTAAATTCAAATTAGAACTAACAGATTATGTATCAAAATATTCCAAATAGTCAATGTCAATGGCACAGACATCATCAAGATCTTGAATTGAATTAATAGTAAATTTAACTTTTTCTATCATTATTTAGGCAGCATAGGCATATCTGGAACAGCATTTAAACATACACTTAAGAATATTTAAAAAATAATAACGATGAAGAACATACAACTGAAAACACACATATTTGAGAATATCCAGGGTCTGAACTAACCGAACAGCAGATATAGCCAGTATTCTCTCTAAGGGAAGTCTATTTTGTAGCACAATCTTTTCCATGTAATTTACTTCTGTAGCTAAGGCTGAAATTACTTGGTATTGTGCGATCATGTGTCATGCGTTCATGAGAGAAATAATATACTGAAACTAAATTGAAAATTCGAGACAGCTCTATGGTGTCTAGTTTGATTGCTGATGAATTCCCTGCATTTGAGTGTGATCAATCTTCTTACTCCTGGACATTACATGAGCAAGATAACATTCATATGACACTGTTGCAATTTAAAGTTGAATACGCTATTTCCCTATAGCTCAAAAATACGCCATTTGGAATGGCTCTCTGAACCTTAATTTCACATCTCATAAATCTGCTTAAACACTAATTTGTCCTAATCTATGTGTTGTATCTGAAAATATTAATACATGCTGTGATATATTGAAGAGGTCACTTCAAATTGTTTAACTCGCTTTTCAAGTTCAGCCCTGTGGATGCAATTCTGTTAGGCTTCATTTTAATACTTGGTTGATGTAGTTAGGTGCATAGCAGTTAAACACAGTTAAACACAGTCCCCTGAGAATAGTCCGGAACAGCTTCTACAAAGATCAACTTTATAATTATGAATTTTCAATACTTCTATACCCACTCTAAACTAAACTCCAGTCACAGTTTCAACAGTATAACCTGGAAATCTCTGTTGCTTTCAAATCTTATATATGCAGAATGTAGTATTTTCCATTCATCTTCGTCTCAACAGTCAAGTGGAGTGCAACATTCAAATAGGACAAACGCTTGTCCACGTTGCCATAATGATCCTGAGAAGGAGGTGACAGGCAAGGTCACTTCTTTCAATAGCTCCTCCTCAGAGGAAGCCACAGTGTGGTGGCCCATGATTGTGTTTTGCTGAAGTGGCGCTCAGAGTTGTCATCCTGACAGCAATGAGGCGTTACTCTTTGTCTGATTCCTCATCTGAGACCAGAGAGTGAGCTTTCGCCCTGGTGGTGACACAGGATATTGCATCTTGGTTGTTGGAATTCTCAGGCCGGGTGGCCTCGTCCTGGTTTGGAACCAGCCTGCAGTGGCTGGCGTGTACCCGCAAAGTCCTCTCTGCTACGTCTGAGTTAGCAGCAGGAACTGGTACGGGCCCAGCCAACGGGCACTCTGGTTTCAGGTCTCTGCTCACAACCCATTGGCCTGGTTGGAAATGATGCAGGTCGGCTCTCTCAGGTCGGCAGACCTGTGAATCCACAGATGAGAGACAGCATAGACAAAACAGGACCGGACCGCAGCTTTTAGCAGCGGAGTTAGCAGCCATACTGGACACAGGATCAGAGGTTTCAATAGGAGCTTGGCCTTTGCCACCATCTTAAAATATTACACATTAAGTTTCTTCTTCAGCTCTGCATCTCGTTCTTTCAACTACTTCTAATTTCCTTCAACTACAACCTCCTCACTACCTTCAATTCAACTTCCTCACTACCTTCAATTCAACTTCTTCATTACCTTCTTCACTACTACTAGTCTGTTTCATTAGCAACAACCAGTTAACTTGATAACATCCTTTACTCCCCCTCTTTTTTGAAACATGATCTGGTCAGTGTGCTAATTTGAAAACATAATGAAAGCATGGAATATGCAGTATAGGTTATGCTAACTATGAAATGAGCATTCATTCACATTCAAAATCAGAGTGAGAGGAGAATATCTGAGAGGTTTGAGCGTGGCTTAATTGATCTCGGTCAATATGTTGAGTCATGTCTCTCTGCCTTCTGGAGGAGGAAGCAGAGTTAAGAACAGTGCATCTTTGAAATGCACGGTCAACAGTTCATTCTTATTAAAGCAGCAGCCACGCTGTGTGTAGGTGCGATGTAAATTATGAATAGTCACAACATGCAGGACATGGATAAAATCGCTTGCGCAATGCTACTAGGTCTAAAACAGCATCAGTGGTAGTTGCCACTGGTTTCAAGTAGGACCCAAGTCCTTTTAACAGAGTCAAGTCTTTTTAGTCAGAAATACTTAAACAGAGTGCATTAGTCATCGTTAAAACCAGTCGGGCTCGTCAGTCCATGTAATCTTGTCAAGTGGAGCTAGCTTTTGTCTAATGAGGGTTGTCTGCTAAATCAGGGATAGACTCTGCAGTAGTCTATTCCCAAGCAGTGCCTTTGTTTATTTATCATTATTAAGTGACCAAGGTAATTAACCTGCTCACGCACCAATTAGATTTAGGTCTTAGAAATTCTATGGCCATTTCCTAAAATAAAACAACATATTCGTATCATCAAACCATGAGTCCTTGTTTCTAACAAGAAATTGTTATTCAAAATAATCATTTAAAAAGGGGAGCGCCAACACATTATGTAAAACAGCGCCCTCTAATGGTGAAAACAAAAATTCCCTTAAATCAGGGTGAACAAATGGAAAAAATGCATTACTCAAACCAAAAACAATAAATGAATAGCATCATATGGGGTTCTCAAACCATGAACAAATATAATTTATCTAAACCGCTCTCAAAAGAACACTAGGGGTGTTATAAGTTGAGCTCAATTTCAATAACCACATTTCTGCGTTTGAGGACAGAGGGTTATGAGCACGCTTTAGGACGTGATGGTTCCTTGGGTCTGACAACCACTTGGTTACTATTATCTATCTCTTACCCACAGTCAGTTGGGCAACGTGGGGGTGAGGCGTTTGACCAGCGTCCCCACGAACCAAGGTGTCAGCCCATCTTAAATGGGAAGTCGGTTACCCCGGTTGTATCCAATTCTTGGGGCAGCCTCCATCTCTCGTCCCGTGCCTGTGTCTACTCTGTAACCAAACTTCAGAAATAATACGTGACACATTTGTTTTACCATGCAGCTGTCTCTGTGGGCCGTCAGACGCACAGACAGAGCTGCATGGGCAGTTTACATACAATAAAAGACAGACAAAATAAACGACATTTCAATTTCTCACCACTCTTGTGGGTAACACCAATTCTTAGAAATTATGCGCCGGAGGCACATAAACATAACAAAATAAATCAAAACAAAAAAAATTCAAGAATATGTATCTGAGCATATTAAGTTAACATGACAATACAGTGAATTGAGTTTGAAGTTAGCAACATCTAACAACTTTAAGTGGCAGTCATTTCAAATTATTAAAATACTTGCGGTTCCAACCGGTTTGGCATTTATCCGGTAGTCCAGGAACGTCAATTCTCTGTAAAACTCAAAACCAATGAATGTGCATCTGAAATCAGTAAAACATGAAATCTTAAACAAAACAAAATTCTCAAAATTGGGTCGTCAGACAATATGTATCAGACTAAGATATTGGCAAATATGAATGATTTTTATCATCATTTTTTCTTTCTTTCCACCCTGTCACATACACCCTCACTCTCCCTAGACGTCCCTACAGAAACCTATCTGTCCCATCTAGTCAGTATCCATCTCCCTGTGGAGAACTGACAGAGACCCCATTCGGGGGTGCTGGACCCCATTGATCAGGGGGAGACTTATGCTTTTTAGCGTATAGTCTACACTCCCTCCGGTAGTGCCCTTTGCGGCCGCAGTGATGACAATGCTGATTAGATTTGTAAATCCTGCTGTTTTGTTGTGAATATCTCTGATTCTCTCTGTATTCCCTTGATCGTTGCAGTTCACCCGTCTCTGGTTGCTCAGTGCGAGCGTTGTTGAAGTACCTACACTGTGCAGCTCGTCTCACAGAGTCCCTTCTTATCTCAGCTTCACATTGTTCACTTAGCAGACGGATTATTGGCAAGCATAGTTTACCAAACTCATTAGCCAGATGTTCAAAAGAATCAGCAGAACCTGGACGGTCAACTTTAGAAGCAGAAACAAAGGGATGGGGCAGAGACACTGAATTGTCAAAATGGTGACATGGGGTCACAGAGAGACCAATTTGAGACACAGCAGGAGGGTATGAAATAGAAGAAGCAACCTGCTGGTCAATGAAAGAGGAACCAGAGGGAGGTGTGGGGGCCGTTATTTCAGACATCCTTGTTTGGGGTAAGGGCGTTATCTGAGAGGTATCAGGCGTAGAGATAACATTTGGTAGGGACGTTTGGACAGGAACGGACGTGGCCTGAACCAACAAAACTGTTGTTTGGATAGGTGTCACAACAAGGAGGGGCCAGTATTGGGGGTTGGTTGAAATAGTTTACATCTGCTTAACAAGGGACATGGCCTGAAACAACAAAACTCTTGTTTGGATAAGAGGTCAGAACAGGAAGAGGGCCTATCTGTCCCTTCACTTCTCACACACATGCTTCAGTGCACTAAAAATAACTCCCATTTTAAAAGAAAATATGAGAACAAACAATGTAATTAAAAAGTTACAGAAAAAAACTAAACACGTTCAGTCAACCAAATTACTGCTGTGCTGAGAGATACTTGTTTTGTTTTTTTTATCCTGTTATATATATTTTTTTTTTTCCCAAGATGGCAGTCATCAGAAGCCAAATTGGTTGACCCTCGAGAAGAGAAGAGGGAACAGGAAGTCTCTTTTTTTTTTTCACACAAGCAGCAAAACAGGAAGTTTAACCACGTGTGCACAGAGGATAGAAGGAAGTAAAACACATGGGCTAATCAACATGTGGATGAGGCAGCCAGCACCTTGCAACAATAGAACAGAGAAGATAGCTAGTTGTAGCTAGTTTTGAGCAGAACAAGAACAGTAGCCTAGCTAGAATGCAGCTAGCATGAAAATCAATCACAAATGTACACAAACCAAAACCCAGCATAACCCCAAAACACCCAGCATAACCATGGGTTTTACCAGTAATACAGGACCTCAAATCCCAAAACAAAAACAGATCTACCTTGGCGTAGACTCAAACATACAATGGACCAAACATTTAAGAAGCCTCAGCTTCACATGAAACACAAAACGCAGCACAACACACATCCAAGTCTACAAACAAAACAATAAGGATTACATCGTAGGTACGACTACCTAGCTAACCCCCCCGGGGATTCCAAATAATCTTTCGAAGTGAAACAGCCATCTTCCTGTCGTGCTCCTTCACAACAAGAGTAAACAGAAATAAATAAAAAATAATGAGCCCAAGATAAAAGCTCTCTCGCGCCGCGGCAACCCCCCACAACGCGGATCCCAAAACAATCAAAAGAGAAGGCTTTCCGAAAGTGAGACGTTGCGTAGTACTAAACACACCCGTTCTCAGAAATGCACACTTACAAAACCAACCCTGGTATATTGGCCTTTTAGCGAGCATGCGGTTCAACAACCGACTTTCTACCCAGGACACGTGTGCGCGACACCGGCTCGAATAAACACTATTGTCTAAGTTTTCACACAGCTGAACAAACAAAGGGACCACTCTTAAACTAGGTTCAAACAACGTACCAGACTCCAGCAAATTCCAGGCTGATTCGGGCCTCGGGGGAAAACCGCACCAGCTAGGATGTGTGCGTCCCCGAGATTGAATTCCCCCCGGTCTTTGAGAAAGGAACGTCACGCGTCCGTGAATTCAGCCCAAAACACACCGAAGTCCAGCAGTCGTTCCCATTTAGAGCATTGTCGTCGCCATATTGTGAAAGGATTTTTTATCCTTGTTTAGTTAGATTGTCAAAGAACACGCTGAGTGGTCGATCAAGCTGGTTTTAACAAAGTACAATAGTTTATTCTATGTTACGATTCTGCAGAAGCGGACCCTCGCACCGGAAGTGATTCCAGGCAAGAGTGAGAGTAGGTGAGGAGGGGTCGGGGGTTTATACAGTGAAAGAGGAAGTGACAGTTTCAGGGGGAAGACAGGGAAGTGATGTCACACAGGGAGGGATTTGTAGTTCTGACAGACTGATCTATGAGAACGAACTACAAGGTTTAGAATTACAGTCCAGGGGGAAAACAGAACACTTTGT
Organism: Borostomias antarcticus; assembly: GCF_949987555.1. Taxonomy (NCBI): domain Eukaryota; kingdom Metazoa; phylum Chordata; class Actinopteri; order Stomiiformes; family Stomiidae; genus Borostomias; species Borostomias antarcticus. The sequence continues at coordinate 12,276,418 of NC_140239.1, read as the reverse complement.
TGAGACTTGAAATTCATTCACACCAGCCCAGCCTAACCCAGCCCAGTCCAGTCCAGCCTAACCCAGCCCAGTCCAAAATATATTGTCAGAAAATATCTTGTTGTATGTATTCATTTTAAATAAATTAACTTTAAATGTATATTTAATGGACAATAATGTTTTTCTTATTTTAGACTGGGGTGCCTTGGGATTTTAAGTACTTATGAAGGGTGCGGTGACTGAAAAAAAGGTTGAGAAACGCTGGTATATATGGTGTGGCTCTGGGTGGTACCAGTGTAATTTTTGTGGCTCTTAGTCTCTGACTGGTTGGCCACCCCTGCTCTAAGGGAAGTCTATTTTGTAGCACCATCTTTTTCATGTAATTTACTTCTTTAGCTAAGGCTGAAATTACTTGGTATTATGCGATCATGTGTCATGCGTTCATGAGAGAAATAATATACCGAAACTAAATTGAAAATTCTCTATGGTGTCTAGTTTGATTGCTGATGAATTACCTGCATTTGAGTGTGATCAACCTTCTTAATCCTGGAAATTAAATGAGCAAAATAACATCCATATGACACTGTTGCAATTTAAAGTTGAATACGCTATTTTCCTATAGCTCAAAAATACGCCATTTGGAATGGCTCTCTGAACCTTAATTTCACATCTCATAAATATGCTTAAAACATTAATTTGTCCTAATCTGTGTGTTGTATCTGAAAATATTAATACATGCTGTGATATATTGAAGAGGTCACTTCAAATTGTTTAACTCGCTTTTCAAGTTCAGCCCTGTGGATGCAATTCTGTTAGGCTTTATTTTAATACTTTGTTGATGTAGTAGGTGCAGAGCAGTTAAACACAGTTAAACACAGTACCCTGAGAATAGTCTGGAACAGCTCTACAAAGGTCAACTTTATAATTATGAATTTTCAATACTTGTATACCCACTCTAAACCAAACTCCAGTCACAGTTTCAACAGTATAACCTGGAAATCTTTGTTGCTTTCAAATCTTATATATGCAGAATGCAGTATTTTCCATCCATCTTCGTCTACCGTATAGACCCAACAGTCAAGTGGAGTGCAACATTCAAATAGGACAAACGCTTGTCCACGTTGCCATAACGATCCTGGGAAGGAGGTGACAGGCAAGGTCACTTCCTTCAATAGCTCCTCCTCAGAGGAAGCCACAGTGTGGTGGCCCATGATTGTGTTTTGCTGAAGTGGCGCTCAGAGTTGTCATCCTGACAGCAATGAGGAAAAGGTAGTGTGTTATTCTTTGTCTGATTCCTCATCTGAGGAGACCAGAGAGTGAGCTTTCGCCCTGGTGGTGACACAGGATATTGCATCTTGGTTGTTGGAATCCTCGGGCCGGGTGGCCTCGTCCTGGTTTGGAACCAGCCTGCAGTGGCTGGCGTGTACCCACAAAGTCCTCTCTGCTACGTCTGGGTTGGCAGCAGGAACTGGTACGGGCCCAGCCAACGGCACGGTGGTTTCAGGTCTCGGATCACAACCCACTGGCCTAGTTGGAAATGCAGGAAGCCCTCTCAGGTCGGCAGAGACCTGTGAATCCACAGATGAGAGAGACAGCATAGACAAAACAGGAGAGCACCGCAGCTTTTAGCAGCGTATTTAGCAGCCATACTACCTATGGACACAGGATCAGAGGTTTCAACAGGAGCTTGGCCTTTGCCCACTATTTTAAAATATTACACATTAAGTTTCTTCTTCAGCTCTGCATCTTGTTCTTTCAACTACTTTCTAATTTCCTTCAACTACGTTCTCATTACCTTCAATACAACTTCCTCACTACCTTCAATACAACTTCTTCACTACCTTCAATACAACTTCCTCACTACCTTCAATTCAACTTCTTCATTACCTTCTTCACTACTACTACTAGTCTGTTTCATTAGCAACGACCAGTTAACGTGATAACATCCTTCACTACCCCTGTTTTTTGAAACATGATCTGGTCAGTGTGCAAATTTGAAAACATAATGAAAGCATGGAAGATGCAGTATAGGTTATGCTAACTATGAAATGAGCATTCATTCAAAATCAGAGTGAGAGAGGAGAACTCGTTCACTATGTTGACAGTCATGTCTCTCCGCCTTCTGGAGGAGGAAGCAGAGTTAAGAACAGTGCATCTTTGAAATGTACGGTCAACAGTTCATTCTATTAAAGCAGCAGCCACGCTGTGTGTAGGTGCGATGTAAAAGAAGAATAGACACAACATGCAGGACATGGACAAAACAGCGTGCGCAGTGCTACTAGGTCTGAAACATAGCGCCAGTGGTAGCTGCCACTGATTTCAAGTAGGACACTTAAGTCCTCTTAACAGAGTCAAGTCTTTTTAGAGTCAGAAATACTTAAACAGGGTGTATTAGTCAGTCTCTGTTTAAGCGTTGTGAGAGCCAGTCGGGCTCGTCAGTCCATGTAATCTTGTCAAGGGGAGCTAGCTTTTGTCTAATAAGGGTTATGTCTGCAAAATCAGGGATAGACTCTGCAGTAGCCTAGTCCCAAGCAGTGCATTTTTATTTATTTATCATCATACGTGACTGTGATAGTATTTTTTAGACTGGTCTAGTCCAAAGATTTACCAAGATACGTTCAAAGGTTGAGTCTGTTTTATTGTGGAAAACATTACGAGCGCAAGGACTTCCTGACAAACGCAGCAAAGGTGGTTCAGTCAGAGAAGTGAAGTCAGTCACTTCTGCCCTGGCTTATGTACAGTCCAAACAAAGGTACAGTGCTTCCAGGATGTGATTGGCTACTGCATTGTACATGAATGGCAGGCGTGGCCAAGAGTATAGACATGTGAAACAAAGAAAACAGAGGTCTGAATCAGGACGAGGAAGACGAAGGTGGGGCCCTTCTGACTTAAACAAAGAGATGAGGAAGAGCTAAGCAGAGTGTGTTTACAATCACAAAGGGGGGAGAGTTGGTGTTTTACATTAGACTGAAACTGGGGTTTGCAGGGGACTTGGGGGAAGGTGATGAAATTACCAGGACAAAGGTTTAAGGTGTGGTTTAAGGTGTTTGGATGTAAATTCCTGGACAATCCCTCATTTGTGCCTGAACAGGCACACAAAAATAAAATATAAAATCCAAACACAGTGTAAACAGTCAGCTATGCTATACATGTGGAAAGGAAATAATCTCTCCACTAGGTGGAGCAAAAAAAAAAAAATTCTTTTTTTTTTTTTATTATTATTTTCTTTCCCCGTGCAAAATCACGCACCAAAACCCCTTGTTTCAGAAATTTGACAGTAAACAAGATAAAAAAGATGACATGATTATATACTATTTATAGTCTAAGAGTGGACAACCATTCACCAAAAAACTTGATTTTACAAGGCAAAAAAGATAAAATGGTTACCAGTGTAAGAGGGGCAAAAAACCTCTTGGTCAATTTAGAGGAAAAACCCAAACTTATTTATCAACTCATGTTTCAACCATTGCAATTCTTGTAAACAAATATGATATTTTTCAGATTATTTCAAAGTTCATTCACTCTTGTGAGGAGGTGACCGGCAAGGTCAGTCTCCGATTGCTCATCAGAGGAGAGGAGAGTGTGGCGGTGACTGTCAAGGTCACTCTTGTTCACAGTGTATCCCAACAGTCATTTAGGTGGCACTTCTCTTTTGGGCAATAGAATGTCATTTGGGGAATGCAAGGCGTCTTCTCTTCTAGATCGCAACTTCAATGTCGCGTTGCTTGAAATCAGTTATGTTCAATGTTAGTGTGTGCAGGTGTGTGTGCGTGTGTGGTGCATCTTGTGAGGAGGTGACCAGCAAGGTCATTTTTCCTCCGATTCCTCGTCAGAGGAGAGGACAGTGTGATGGCCCATGGGTTTGGCCTCTGAGCCCTCTGGTTCAGCTGCATTCTGATCTCCTGGTGTTTGCGATCCCCTGGTGGACCGTCCTCTGCTGCTTGGACCCGTCGGCAATGCTTGCATGGATCCACGAAGTCCTCTCAGATCGCTGTCTGCGTGGTGAGTAGAAACTGGTACGTCCCGAGCCACCTCGGCGAGTTCCAGCTCCTTCGTCTGTGGTCGTGGACCAGGACCCAATCCCCAGGAGAGATGTGATGCAGGAACCCCTCCTTAGCCTCAGGAAATGGCGGTCCTCACTCTGTTGGAGACATCTGTTAACATCTTCCGCCACCCCTGTTTTTGAAACATGATCTGGCCCGTGGGCTAGTTTGAAAGCATAATGAAAACATGAACGAGGTAGTACAGGTTTGTCATTAGGCCCTAGATACAGGTTAGTTTGGTGGTGGAAATGTGCACTTAGTCCTTCATTTCTTTTCTCCGCAGGTGGAGCAGATGCTTGTAGGTCAGAAATGTAGGCTCTTGAACTGAACCCGGTCCATCCCTGTACTGCTCCACGTAGGGCCGGCCCGGGTCGTGCTGCTGGAGGGCTCACCCGCTCCCCCAGTACAGGCTGATGAAGTGCTCCGTCTGTGGATCCACAGATGAGAGAGACAAACAGAGACAAAACAGAAGAGCAAAAGGAGAGTCCTCTGGTCTGGTCTCCCTGTTCCCCTCTTTGGTCAGGAACGGTTATTCAAAATCTGTTGGAGATTCTCAGAAACATGGTTAAGCGCAAGCTCCTGCTTTGGGGAAAAAATGATGTTATTCAGTCAGGAAACTTAAACAGGGTGACTGTTCAAGTGTCATTTAGAGCCAGTCTGCAGTAGCCTATAGTGACATCAAGGGCAGTGTTAGAATGACTTTAACACGCCCAGTCCCCAGTCATGATCAAGGCAATTGGATTTGGCTCTAGCATTTCTCTTGCGATTTTATGAAAATAAAATACGCTATATTCTCGTCTCAACAAAACAACACCCCCTAGGGGTGAAAGCAAAAATTTCCTGAAGTCAGGATAAAAATAGAGATGGGGCAAAGAAAATGACACTAAAATGAACTGGCTTCATTTACAATTAACTAATCAAAGAACTCCATCAAAGCTTCATTTGTATAGCTAAAATTTGTATATCTAAAACCTCCCTCTTCTGCATTTGAGGACAGAGTATTTGGGCACTGCTCCTGTTTCATACTTATCTGTCGCTCACAGTGAGTTGGTGACATGGCGTTGGTCTTGTATCTCACGAACCCCAGATCGCCCATCTGTAGGGAAACAGGCCGGTAACTTCCATCTGCACCTCCGGTCCTGTGCCCGCCTCCTGGTTCGGCATTCACCCATCACTCCCGGAACGACAGTTGTCTGTAAAATACCACTCAGAAAAAACACTCAGGCCCGATGAATGTGCCTCAAACTATAAACATGAGATATTTAACATACTCATTTAAAAAATATATAATTGGGTTATGAGATGGTGCATTCAGATTAAGATACTGGCAACCCTTATCTATTCCCCCCACTATTATGCACAAACCCTTATGTCTTAAGCTATATATCAGAAAGAGAGACAAAACAAACAACAGTTAAACAGACCAATAGCAGGTTCCAATGTCCCCAGGAAGGCATGATCCAGGCTCCTCAAAGACCTGCCGCCCAGGGTCCATAGCACCTGAAAATTAAGACTCAAAACACAGACTGGGTTCAATAGCAGAGGAGAAGGCCTAATGCCAGCTCCTCAAAAAACACATTATCATTATATGAATGAAAATTCATACAGTAGAAATGCATAAAACGAACAGCTTATGGCCATTCATTGACTATTGAAACAAAACTCCTGAATCAAACACCTATTCAACCCTGTCAGACTTTTGAGTTCGCTCTACATCTATTTTATCCTGTTTATTTACCTTAAAAATTAAAACTCTCTATCTTGGCTAGTTTAAAATCACCCTTATGGGTTGTTCAAGGGAAGTCCAGCAGGTGGCGCTCGACTTCAAAATCGGAGGCTCTTCCTTCCGGACCTGTTCGGACAAATACCTCGTAGAAAGAAGGGGCGTGGCTAATGGCGCAACAAGTCGAGGGGGGAATCTAATTTTAAATCAGAGTTATTCTGCTGGGGAAATGGTGGAGAGACTGTTTGCTGAATCTCCTTATCTTTCCTTCCTGACCTAAAAAAAACTCTCTTGTCTACTCTCCCAAATCTTAAAAACAGACCAGTCTAGAGAATTAACTCTACTTTTCCCTTAACCCTCTAGCTGAGCCCGAATCTTAGAATTTAACACTAAAATGTCAGATGTGGATGTAAGAAATCGAAAATGCTTTAGCACATAACGAAATCTGCCACAAACGCTCGCAGAAATATGCTTCAGTGCAACAATCACATCAGGCTAGACGTTTGCAGTAGAATTCTTTACATCCTCTAGCATATCTTAATAACTAGTGTTACAGGGACACCTAGTGGTGATCCCAAAATGTTGCATGTATGACCCGGAAGTTGTCTTTGGCAGCGCGGGGAAATTTAAAGAAACAAATCCCAAATAACTACGACGCAGCCTAACCCCAAAACAGCAATGAAAGGAAACCTTATGGTTAACTCACGGCGGGAAAGAATACAATTTCGAAGGAAACAAAGACACATTAAAATTCGCTTAGTACTCACCCAGTCAGCGAAGTGCTTTGTTCTTTTCTGGCTCAATGGCGGAACACCGCGAGAGTTTTCCTGCGTCTCCTAGGCAACCAGTTAGCTAGCCTACTGGGAATCTAGCAGAAATTTAACAGTCTAAAAGTGTACAAAACAATACTTTACCTGGATCCATGGCGCGCATAACAAACAATAATCAAGAGCCGAGGCTCAAACAGTGAACACATAAGACGAACAACCCCCCGTGCACATGCAAGAGAGAACGTAGCAGACACACGGGAACGCAAACAAAGAATGACCAAACGACGACCAAAACCGACTAATATACGACTTAACACACAAACATGAAACAAAGGCCCACGTTTACAACAAACACTCTCGGCTGCACTAGCAATTTGGTCCAGGCTAAACCTTCCGTTTAGATCCTACCAAATATGTACAGCTTTGGTCAAAGCTAACGCTCGTTAGGTCTACCAATCTGATCAAAGCTAACTTCTCGTTAGGTTTACCAATCTGGTCAAAGCTAACTTCTCGTTAGGTTTACCAATCTGGTCAAAGCTAACTTCTCGTTAGGTTTACCAATCTGGTCAAAGCTAACTTCTCGCTAGGTCTACCAAACCACCCGGGATCAAATGGGAAAACGTTTCTCCAAGAAACGCGGATTGGAAACACCAATCGCTCCCGTAGCTACTATCTTTGCGGTTTTAATCTCATCCGCGACCGGCCAAAAGGGAAGCCTGTTCTGAACACTGCTTATACCCTCGTAACGAAACAAGGACGAAGTCAAAGGACAATACGATATAAATATATATATTGCTGTTCACATCTCCTTGGATAGTTACTTACTTAATACCCACGCTGGGGTTTCCTGTTTTCAACCAATCCAGACCAACACAACTGAACCAAATCAAGGCAAATACAACTCAGAACCACAAGAGGGTTCGTTTAAACGTACCTGTGCGCTTCAAGAATCCAGTGGAAGAACTGAGGAAATAATCTCACCTTGCGCTCTGGCGCAAGAGAGAAAATTGATTTTCCAACGCCCACTATGGACCGACACGTCTGCCGATCAGTCCTATCCACTGGAATCCCGAAGCAAAACGCAGGCAGTGCTCCCATTCCCGTTCGCCAAACTGTGATAGTATTTTTTAGACTGGTCTAGTCCAAAGATTTACCAAGATACGTTCAAAGGTTGAGTCTGTTTTATTGTGGAAAACATTACGAGCGCAAGGACTTCCTGACAAACGCAGCAAAGGTGGTTCAGTCAGAGAAGTGAAGTCAGTCACTTCTGCCCTGGCTTATGTACAGTCCAAACAAAGGTACAGTGCTTCCAGGATGTGATTGGCTACTGCATTGTACATGAATGGCAGGCGTGGCCAAGAGTATAGACATGTGAAACAAAGAAAACAGAGGTCTGAATCAGGACGAGGAAGACGAAGGTGGGGCCCTTCTGACTTAAACAAAGAGATGAGGAAGAGCTAAGCAGAGTGTGTTTACAATCACAAAGGGGGGAGAGTTGGTGTTTTACATTAGACTGAAACTGGGGTTTGCAGGGGACTTGGGGGAAGGTGATGAAATTACCAGGACAAAGGTTTAAGGTGTGGTTTAAGGTGTTTGGATGTAAATTCCTGGACATGACCAAGGTAATTAACCTGCTCACGCACCAATTAGATTTAGTTCTTAGAAAATTCTATGGCCATTTCCTAAAATAAAACAACACATTCGTATCATCAAACCACAAGTCCTTGTTTCTAACAAGAAATTGATCATTTAAAAAGGGGAGCGCCAACACATTATGTAAAACAACGCCCTCTAAGGGTGAAAGCAAAAATTCCCTTAAATCAGGATAAACAAATGGAAAAAATGCATTACTCAAACCAAAATAACATTAAATGAATAGCTTCATATGCGGTTCTCAAAGCCTGAACAAATAATTTATCTAAACCGTTCTCAAAAGAACACTAGGGGTGTTGTAAGTTGAGCTCTTAATTTCAATAACCACATTTTTGCGTTGAGGACAGAGAGTTATGAGCACGCTTAGGACGTGATGGTTCCTTGGGTCTGACAACCGCTTGGTTACTAACCTTAAATCTAGTCTAGGTCATATCTATCTCTTACCCACAGTCAGTCGGGCAACGTGGGGGTGAGGCGTTTGACCAGCGTCCCACGAACCAAGGTGCCAGCCATCAGTATGGGAACTCGGTTACCCCGGTTGCTGGAGTCACCTGGTGTGAGCATCCAATTCCTGGAGTAGCCTCCATCTCTCGTCCCGTGCCTGTGTCTACTCTGTAAACAAACTTCAGAAATAATACGTGACACATTTGTTTTACCATGCAGCTGTCTCTGTGGACCGTCAGACGCACAGACAGAGCTGCATGGGCAGTTTACATACAATAAAGGACAGACAAAATAAAAGACAGACAAAATGAAAGACAGACAAAATGAAAAGACTGTCAAAATAAAAGACATTTCAATTTCTCATCACCCTTGTGGGTAACACCAGGTCTTCTTAGAAATTATGCGCCGGAGGCACATAAACATAACAAAATAAATCATAGAAAACAGTTTTGATAAATTTGAGTCATGTATTTTTTTCTTATTTTTTTCAGTATTTCAAGAATATGTCCAATTTGCTAAAAGCCGTGAACCATGATAATGTAGTGTGGCGGTTTTACCTTCTTAGGTTGGTTGATATCAACTCTGTTGGAGTCACACCTCTGAAAACTAGTTTGCAAAACAGATCTGAGCATATTAAGTTATTATACCAATAATACAGTGAATTGAGTGTGAAGTTAGCATCATCTAACACAACTTTAAGTGGCAGTCATTTCAAATTATTAAAATACTTGCGGTTCCAACCGGTTTGGCATTTATCCGGTAGTCCAGGAACGACAGTTGTCTGTAAAACTCAGAACCAATGAATGTGCATCTGAAATCAGCTATAACATGAAATTTTAAACAGAACAAAAAAAATTAGTTAACAAAATTGGGTCGTTAGACAATATGTATCAGACAAAAATATTGGCAAATATGAATGTTTTTTTTTTTCTTTCTCTTACCTTTTCCCCCCCCTTTCCCCCCCCCCTGTCACGTACACCCTCACTCTACCTAGACTTTCCCTACTGAAATATCTATCTTATCTAGTCAGAATCCACCACCCTGTGGAGTATCAACAAAATACTTTTGAAATTTAGCATATAGTCTACACTCCCTCCGGTAATGCCCTTTGCGGTTGCAGAAATAACAACGCTGATTAGATTTGTAAACCCTGCTGTTTCGTTGTGAATATACCTGATTATCTCTATAGCCTCCATCTTGTTTTTTCTGTCCCACCATCGGTAGTTGCTCAGTGCGAACATTGTTGTTGGAGTGCTTAAGCTGTGCAGCTTGTAGTCTCACAGAGTCCCTTTTGATCTCAGCTTCACGTTGTTCACTGAGCAAACGGATTATTGGCAAGCATAGTTTACCAAACTCATTAACCAGATGTTCAACAGAATCAGCAGATCTAAGATAATAACCTAGACGGTCATCTTGTGAGTTAGAAGCAGAAACAAAGGGATGGGGCAGAGACTGTGTGGAAGTGTCAAAGGGGTGATCAGGGGTCACAGAGACACCAACTGGAGGGCGAGACACAGCAGGAGGGGATGACACAGGGGAAGCAACCATATGGTCAATGGAAGAGGGCCCAGAGGGAGGGGTGTCAGAAGAGTAATAACCTAGGGGGGCCGATATTCCAGACATCCTTGTTTGGGGTAAGGGGGCTCCAAAAATAGTACAAGTTAACGGCAAGGCAGTTATCTGAGACATAGCAGGCGCAGAGGTGACAGATGGCTGAACAACAGGAAGGGACGTAACAGGAGCAAGGGACGTGGCCTGAACCAACAAAACCCTTCTTTGGACAGGAGGCATCAGAACAGGAAGGGGGGCCTCATGCATAGGGCCTGGAGCGGGGGCTGGTTGAAACAGCCTACATCTGCTTAGCAGATCATCATTATCTGATAATAAGTTATGTGCAGTCGTCTCCCAGACAGAAAAGTGAGCCCAGTTAATGTGGTTCTCTGACTTCCTACCTAGCTTAGTTAATTCAAACTCCTCAAGCTGTCCCTTCACTATTCCTAGCAAATTAACAGATAAAGTACCTGACACAGGGGGAAAATCACTGAATTGACGCCGTAATACAATTTGCTCATATACAGTAGGACCACAATTCAATGCAACTACCTTGTTAGTGCCAAGAAAAGTTTCACGCTTTGATGTACTATAAGTAGCTCCCATTTTAAAAGAAAATATGAGAACAAACAATGTAATAAAAAGTACAGAAAAAAACTAAACACGTTCAGTCAACCAAATTACTGCTGTGCTGAGAGATACTTTTCAGTATCTAGATAACAGGTCTATAGGTTATACAGTGAAAAAGGAAGTGACATAGTTTCAGGATGAAGAGGACAGGGAAGTGATGTCACACAGGGAAGAATTTGTAGTTCTAACAGACTGATCTATGAGAACGAACTACAAAGTTTAGAACAACAGTCAAGGGGGAAAACAGAACACTTTGTTGAGACTTGAAATTCATTCACAGTAGCCTCTAATGTGAACCTGTGAATTGAAGGCTTTTTTTCTGTCGCGTCCCGCAGACGACTCGCGGAGCTCCTGCATGACAGTTTATTATTAGGGCCCGAGCACTGGCGGTGCGAGGCCCTATTGAAACTCGAAGGATTATTATTCTTCTCCTTCTCCTTCTCCTTCTCCTTCTTCTCCCCAAACAAATGCCTTTTTGGCGGCCTAAACATCGATTAAACGGATGAAACTTTGCAGATACATCAGTCCCGGTGTAAATCGGATATTTCATGGGTGACGGAAATGGGCGTGGCAAAACGGCTCAAGAGCGCCCCCTGGAAAGTTTAAAATGGCGAGCCCCACCTTTCAGTTTGATGTAGGCGAACGAAATTCGGTGGGCATATGTATTTCATCGAGCCACACTAAAATGTCTTTTGGAGCTATACCCAACATGCAACAGGAAGTCCGCCATTTTGCTTTTAATGTGCCATTTTGTCCTTGTTTTTACCATTTCCATGCCTCGTACTTCAACGAACTCCTCCTACAGATTTCATCCGATCAACTTCATATCGGGTCAGCTTCATCTTAAGGCCTTTGTGATCAAAAGTTATCAAAAAAATTGAGTTTTCACCAAACACCCTTGCCGTGGCGCCCCGCCAAAGTTTGACATTTCGCCATAAAACACGATGTCCTCATAACTCCTCCATACATTATCCGATTTGTCCGATATATCTCACGCTTCATGACGGTTCTGTCCTGAACACATCTATGTGTCAGTATTGCATCATACTTATAGCGCCACCTATTGGTGAAACAGGAAGTCCTCATAACTCCTCCATACATTATCCAATTCGTCCGATATATCTCACGCTTCATGAAGGTTCTGTCCTGAACACATCTATGTGTCAGTATTGCGTCATACTTATAGCGCCACCTATTGGTGAAACAGGAAGTCCTCATAACTCCTCCATACATTATCCGATTTGTCCGATTTATCTCACGCTTCATGATGGTTCTGTCCTGAACACATCTATGTGTCAGTATTGCGTCATACTTATAGCGCCACCTATTGGTGAAACAGGAAGTCCTCATAACTCCTGCATACATCATACGATTTGCACCAAATTGCTGACGCTTCATGAAGGTCACCTTCTGAACACATCTATGCGTCGGTATTGAGTTACACTTACAGCGCCACCTACTGGTGAAACAGGAAGTACTCATAACTCCTACATACATTATCCGATTTACTCCAAATTGCTCATGCTTGATGAAGGTCGCATCTTGAACACATCTGTAGGTCAGTATTGCGTCATACCTACAGCGCCACCTACTGCTTACAGGAAGTCCTCATAACTCCTACATACTTTGTCCGATTTACACAACATTTCTCATGCTTCATCAAGGTACTGTCCTGAACACATCTATGCGTCGGTATTGAGTCACGCTTAGAGCGCCACCTACTGGTGACAGGAAGTTTCTGTCAGTACTGGACACCGAAATAGCACACCCTTTAACGGCGCCACACCCCGACCCGCGTGGGGTGCGAGGGCCCGCTCACTGCTGCTCGCAGCACTAGTTTATTTTGTTACTTACTTTTAGAATTCGTTTATTATTTATTTTGTATTTAAAACTATGTATAGTGTGTACTTGGTTTGTGTTATTTTGGTTATTAATCGTTTTTCTAAAAGTTCAATTTCCATGTTTAATATAAGAGTCATTGCACTTTTATATTTTATTGTTGTTTTTCTTTAAAAAAACAAAACAATGAACCAACCTTCTAAGTGTCATAATAACAAATATTGTTTGTTTTTGTTTTTTAATAACGAAAGAATAAAAATGAAAGAAAAACAAAACAACGGAAAAATAAACGGTTTTACCGGTAATACTGGTGTTGTCCGGTGTTTATTAACTGTTTCCACCATGGCATCCCTACCCTACAGGATTCATACTTTGCAGCGAATTTGATGTCAGAACACCAACGGACACCAATTACACCCTCAGTGAGCTTATTCCCTACTAACACACGCAGGTTGCGCAAACGTTCTACATACGGCTGCTATAGGTGACGATTCATCTGCGCCACGTGCGGAAATTACGCGGCCATTTACGGAAACGCGAGATCTTCCGATGAGTAGCCTCTACGTAAGAACGACACGTCGTTCATAAGTCACGGCCGCATGCTAAAGACGCACGTGATGACGTGGGCAAGAACTTCCGTAATAAACGTACTTGGCTGAGACTTGATCTACACGTGAGCAGCAAGTACCGTCGTAGACTGACTTGGCTAAGACTAGATCTACAGGTATTTATATGACTTGTTCTGTACGTCCTTTTTGCACGGTGCAGATATGGTCACTTACTTACTAAACCCTGACCACTAGCTATATTTAGCATTTGCAGTACAAAAACGAATTAATGCTATATGGGTATATGGCAGCAAGCATTATGATACAAACTAAGATGAGATTGAACACCACTAACAGTTTAGAACATTTTATTAGGCAAACAAAAGTACATTGCAAAACAGATTAAAAGTATACATATTTACAAGGATGAGGTTTACGGTCTACGCATAGCCAAAAAAAAAAAAAATAGGATGTACAAGCTCTGGCTAGCAACCCATTATCTGACAATTTCAAAAGTTCTAAAAACAAAAATGAAACAAAGTGCGCATTCTGTGGCAGGCAGACCGGGAACAGACCGTTGTATCCCACAAAAAAGGCAAAAATTTACAAAAACTATTTATAAAAAAGGCATCCATCCTGACGGGCAGGGAAGGGAGGTCTAGGGAGACGGGCTGGGCTGGAGGTCACCCTCATCTGAATCAAGGGTCTGGGCAGAAGAGGTCATCCTCATCAGAATACTCTGCTGTGGTCAGACGCGCTGTAGTCAGACGGTCTATGGTCAGGGCTGGAGCTGCGGTCAGGGCTGGAGCTGCGGTCTGGGGCTGGAGCTGCGGTCTGGGGCTGGGGAGGTCAGCTGGGCTGGAGCAGATGCCTAAGGACATAATGAAATGGCTGTAAACGCAAGTCGCATAGTAAAAAGTAATCATTTACTTTACACTTCCTTTACACTTCCCTGCAAAAATAAGGAACAAAGTTCTGCCCTGCAGTTACTCACCATCTTCCTTTGATGCTCCTTGTCCTTCAGCTGATCCTTCAAGACCTCCTCCGTTTTTGCAGGGTCCAGTGCATCCAGTACTGCTCCCCGTGCAACCCCATCAGACTCCCCGGATAGTCTCTGCGCTAGCTCCCTCAGACTCTGCATGAGCTCACGAGCATGCTGGTCAAGCTGGACAACTGCTGATACGCCATCCTCTGGAAATCTGGATATTAACACAGATGTGGCTATAAGTAATTGTACTGTCACATAATGTAAATTTAACTCAAAGTATATCCCTGCATGCAACATGAAGTAGTTCACAAAATTCGGCATACCAGGACATGCAGAGCTTGATGGCAGAGGGGTAAGCGGGGGGCTCCGGAAAGACGTGGAGGGCAATACTGCTGGAGCTGTTGGTTTCACGGGCGATGGCATCACAGACTAACTGAAAACTGATGTAGAAACTTAGCTTACACATATTACTGATTAATAATTATTCAAAAGAGAGATTATCTTACTGTATTTTACGGCCCTTTGATAAAGAGGATGTCAGACGAGAGAACGTTAATCCAGGTTTATTGCTTCTAAACACAAGCCAGCAGCTAGCAACAGCTAGCAACAGCAAAAGCTAAAGCTTCATTTTACATTAGTTTCTCCACTTATAAGACGTGGATTTCACATTCCATCAGTAACAATAAGGTTCGGCCAGCAGGCCTGTATCTCTCATTGGTCAGTCTTATCAGTTACAACTTGTAATTTGGCCATTCTAGGTTGCTCCCATCTTGGGAAAGTTAGGCCTGGTGACATTAATCATATTATGCTGCAGTGATCTGGCAATGAATATGGTCCATGAATATGGTGCCAGCACAAGATTAGACATGCTAGGGGACTGGACATTCGGATGTCTCCTATGTCGAGTTGAGCAACTTAACAGCTGTTGTTGCTCCTTACTGCTGACTGGGTCAGCCGAGAAATCCTTCTTTGACCTACCCTCAGACTGGTATCAGAGTCACTGTAGCCTAAGGCAAGGGTTAACAGAGGTTACTGACATTGGTGAAGTTCTGCCCACATCATAAACCACTACAAAACCAAAAAGGATAAAGGGATTAGCAGGAAACTAGGTGCTGGCGGCGTAGGGCTTCTGGCATAAGGGGAAGAATCAACAAGTCATGAAAAAGGGAGACATGTCAGACCCTTACCTGGTCTGGCCGGGGTGCTAATCTCCGATGGATGCTGCTTGTGCCTGGAGGTCAGATGGGCTGAAGGGCCTGGCTCACAGGGCCATCGCTCACAGCGCCTTAGCTCTAAAGGCCTGGGTGATGAACATCTACTGCTAAGTAAAGTGAGATGAGTAGATTAGTGAGATTAGTAAATTAGTCTTCAAAATGTCCTGAGTTAACTGTCAGTGTGAAAATGTGCATAGACATTTCACCAACACAAACATGCATGCATACCTGCATTGATAACTGGCAGAGCAGGCCTTCCGGCTCTGGCACCTGGCATAGCTGGTCTTGTCTGAGTTCTGCCGACCGGCTGTCTGGGCACTGGAACATATAGTAGAGGTAAATTAGCTCAGATTAGTCAACTCAAGTAGTACTCTTTTGGGACTGTTGAATGCACTTTATTATATTACCTTTGTCACTGGAGTCATAGAGCGTGTTGCGCTGTCTCTTCCTTGTGTCTTGGGAGTTCATCCATTGATGACTGCTAATCAAACACCTTCGCCAAGGCACTGGCTACTTCATAATGCTCTGTGTGTTCCTCAGCAGAGACAGGGGTTGTCATGGCTCCTCTTGATGTGCTTGTGGAGGTAGATCTGGGAGGTGTAGGAGAATGGGCACTCAGAGCAGGAGAACACCCAAGTCTTGCACAACTCTAACATCACAGCTCATTTTGTGATCGCCCATGAGACCAACAGCTCCAGCAGTATTGCCCTCCACGTCTTTCCGGAGCCCCCCGCTTACCCCTCTGCCATCAAGCCCTACATGTGCTGGTATGCAGAATTTTGTGAACTACTTCATGTTGCATGCAGGGATATACTTTGAGTTAAATTTCCATTATGTGACAGTACAATTACTTATAGCCACATCTGTGTTAATATCCAGATTGCCAGAGGATGGTGTATCAGCAGTTGTCCAGCTTGACCAGTATGCTCGGTGAGGTCATGCAGAGTCTGAGGGAGCTAGCGCAGAGACTATCCGGGGAGTCTGATGGGGTTGCACGGGGAGCAGTATTGGATGCACTGGATCCTGCAAAAACGGAGGTGGTCTTGGAGGAGCAGCTGAAGGACAAGGAGCATCAAAGGAAGATGGTGAGTAACTTCAGGGCAGAACTTTGTTCCTTATTTTTGCAGGGAAGTGTTAAGGAAGTGTAAAAGTAAATGATTGTCTTTATGTTTTGCAGACACGATATCTGAGTTCCATTGGCGGCAAAGATCTGCCAGATGTGGTTCGGCGGGTGCTGTCAGCCATTGCCATACACAGAGTGTGGTGTGTCTACAGCGTCCATGGGAAGAGGGGGAAGAAGCCTCTAAAGAATATGACCCTCTACAATGTCATATTACGTAAGAGATTCATATTTTCGCAAAATAATACATTGTCTTTGCTTCATGCCATGTGCATTGAAACCATTCCCTTTTTGGTTAAAAGGTGCAGTTATGGCCTGTAAGCCAAGTACCACTGTGACGGAGATGTCTGCCCAGCTGCAGGAGACGCTGAAACATGCCCCTGCTCGATGCAAAAAGGTATGTGATGTCAGTCAGTTAATTTTCTCGTATCCAGTGACATGGCATGCTTCCAATGAACGTATGCGACTTGCGTTTACAGCCATTTCTGTCCTTAGGCATCTGCTCCAGCCCAGCTGACCTCCCCAGCCCAGCCCCGGCCCTGCAGACCTGACCACAGTGGAGTATTCTGATGAGGATGACCTCTTCTGCCCAGACCCTCGATTCAGATGAGGGTGACCTCCAGCCCAGCCCGTCTCCCTAGACCTCCCTTTCCAGCCCGCCAGGATGGATGCCTTTTTTGTAAATAGTTTTTTTAAATTTTAACCTTTTATATGTGGGATACAACGGTCTGTTCCCGGTCTGCCTGCCACAGAATGCGCACTGTTTCATTTTTGGTTTTAGAACTTTTGCAATTGTCAGATAATGGGTTGCTAGCCAGAGCTTGTATATACTTTTTTTTTTTTCTGGCTATGCGTAATGTGACAGACCGTAAACCTCATCCTTGTAAATTATGTATAATTTTAATTTGTTTTTTGCAATGTACTTTGCCTAATAAAATGTTCTAAACTGTTAATGGTGTTCAGTCTCATCTTGGTTTGTATCATAATGCTTGCTGCTATATCCCCATATAGCATTAATTCGTTTTTGTACTGCAAATGCTAAATATAGCCAGTGGTACTGCAAATGCTAAATATAGCCAGTGGTCAGGGTTTAGTAAGTAAGTGACCATACCTGCACTGTGCAAAAAAGACGTTCAGACCAAGTCATATAAATACCTGTAGATCTAGTCTCAGCCAAGTCAGTCTACGACGGTACTTGCTGCTCACGTGTAGATCAAGTGTCAGCCAAGTACGTTTATTACGGAAGTTCCTGCCCACGTGATCACGTGCGTTTTTAGCACTTTTGAACGACGTGACGTTCTTACATAGCGGCTACTAATCGGCAGATCTCGCATTTCCGTAAATGGCCGCGTAATTTCCGCACGTAGCGCAGATGAATCGTCACCTATAGCGGCCGTATGTAGAACGTTTGCGCAACCTGCGTGTGTTAGTAGGGTTCTCTCACCTGTAGTACAAGTTCAAATATAGAGTGATTATACGTCATTGTAAATGAGAGCTTACTCTCAATTGATTCACAAGGTTAAATAAAGATTGAATGAATATGTAGCTAGTGGGGGGTAACAACCACACAACTGTGGAGAGAGAATGAGACACTTGGTTCCCTCCTCTACTGGTGTTCATGGCCATGGCCACACACCTGGAATACTCCAACCCTGATTTAAAGGCATAAAAGTGGGGAACACATTCTTGAGACGGTTCCTAAAACTGCATGGGGCTGAGCTCTACCCTGACAATGAGCTCGGTCTTGGAGGGCCTGTGTTGTAAGACATCAGCCTTCTGAGCATGTGTGGACCAAGCGTGTTGTGGAGCTTCCTGATCTGGTCCTCTTTGATGATGTCCGCAAATTCCTCCAGGAAGCCCTACAGGTTACTGGACAGAAGAGGGTAGAATGATTCAGTTTGTACAATATTAGATATGTTGACATTCATGAAGTTGGATATGTTTGTGTTTGAAACAACATTCTCATACACAACACTTTTTCCATTCACATTTAATCCACTTTCTGCCAGCAGACAATTTCATACACAGCACTTTTTAATTAATGTCTAATTCACTTTACACACACACACACACACACACACACACACACACACACACACACACACACACACACACACACACACACACACACGGGTGTACTGACTTGAATCTCTAGGGGGGGAGGAAGTTGAGCAGGTGGAAGAGCTCCACCAGTTTGGCTGTTCTGAAGAGGGCCAGTCAGCAGTGGCAATACATGGGATAGCGGCTCAGCACACAGGAGAACTGCACAGAGAGGAAGGAGGAGAGAGAAAACCAACAACAAAAAAGACAAGAAGGGTTAATAACTGAGTGAATCTTGCACTACAGGGAAGCAATTGCTGAATTTCCCTGATATTGTGGCGTCACTGGCGTCAGTGATGTGTCTTATGAATCTCACATGTCTACCGCTAACATTAACTCAATATCAATATTCCCATTTGTTTATCCCGTCTATGGAAACGTATGTGCATTTGTACTTACGTGTGCCTATATTGATGATCAGGTGTTTCTCCACCTCAGGGCTGGCCAGACAGAACCATCAGAGACCATTGGGCTGAGCTGAGGAGAGAGCGACATGTTAGAGTGTGTGTGCGCATATGTATATGGTGCTCTTCTGTTAATACTCATGAGGGCATTTAACTGAACAAGACTCACAGAGCCTGTGGTGCTGTCCCAGGACTGCCCCTGGCCACGCCTGTCCCCGTCCTAGCGCTCACCTGCTTCTTGCTCAGTTCAAACAAGAACTGGGAGGTTGGCAACTGAGAGCATGAGAGGGGAGAGAGGGAGAGAGAGAGAGAGTGGGTGACCCTCTCGTTGGCGTGAGTGAAAACGTAGTACATAATTCTTTACCCGTTTGACGGTGTTGTGTATTAATTCAAGATGATTGATACTGTAAGTGATTAATGGAATATGGAGCCACAGAACTACTTGTTATTGTGTAGTAATAAGGGTGTTGTCCGGTTTTGCTAGCCACTATAATATGTGCATGCGCACATTCGCGCGCTCTCTGTTGTGCGCCCCCCGTAAGATGAATTGGTACCTGTTGTTCTGGACCAAGTAATAAAGAATGCTTTTCTTTAAAGACGTACAGTTCTGTCTCCGCCTCCACATGTGTGTCTAGGACATAACATGGGCGACGAGGTGTGGATTCGTTTTCCACAAGTTTTTTGTATTATTATTTTTTTCCGGTGGAAGCGGAGGAGATGAAGCAAGCTAACTAGCTAAAGTGGGAGCAGCTAGCAACGAACGTACACGGCAAACGCATGGACGAGAAATGGCGGTTTTCAGCAGTGAGTCGGGTTTGTGTTTCAATGAAGCTAACGAGAGCTTCAGCACATATGAACAACGTTTTGTACAGTTTGTAGAGGCCAACGAGATTGAAGCGGATAGGCAACGGGCGGTCTTCTTATCCGTGGTGGGTGCAAAGACGTTTTCATTACTGACTGACTTGGTAGCGCCAAATAAGCCATCTGAAACCCCATTGGAAGACATTTGCAAAGTTTTGAGAGACTTTTATGTGCCAAAGAAAAATGTTTTGAGTGAACGTTACAGTTTCCGTGCATGCAAGCAACAACATGGAGAGTCTCTAGCCGAGTATGTGGCCGCACTAAAGGGGCTAGCAGCCTCGTGTGAGTTTGGAGCGTCGCTAGAAGAACAACTAAGGGATCAGCTGGTCAATGGAATAAGTAGCAAGGAGCTACGGGCTAAGCTGTTGAGTGCTGCGTTTGGAGACCAGCTAAAGTGGGCAAAAGTGATGGACATAGTGAGTAATTTCGATTGCACAACTACAAGTCTGAAAGCGTTTCAACAAGCCCCGCTGAGAACGGACAGTGTGAGTCACAAGGGGAACACAGGTGCACGCGGGACCGTGGCACACGACAAGAAAAAGAGCCAGGGCGCCAGAGAGACGGTGTGCTACAGATGCCTTCGAGAGGGACACCGAGCTGCCTCATGCAAGTACAAAGATTTCCAGTGCAGAGCCTGCAACAAGAAAGGACACCAGCGCCAGCAGACAGGTTTTCAGGAAAGGCAATCCTGTAGATCGGGAGACACGCTACGTGGCGAGGGAATCAGCCAACGTGGAAAAGAGTGCTACAGGGCTGGGGCTCCAGCCAGCACATTCTGATGAAGAGGAGGCCAGAGCCCTCAACATATCAGAGACACCAGGGACTGAAAAAGACTATGGGTTGTTTTCAGTAAAAAGTGACAGTGAGTATGTCAGACCATACATGGTGATGGTAAAGTGTAATGGTGTCAAAATGAAGATGGAAGTAGATACAGGTGCAGCCATGAGTATCATATCAGATAAACTGTACAGACAGAGGTTTGGCAAGTGTAAACTACAGCCGTGTGAGTTTAGTTTAAAAACCTATTCCTCAGAGCCAATCCCACTGTTGGGGCAATTCAAAGTGAAAGTACAGTGTAGAGATCAAACAGAACAGCTAACCTGTTAGTGCTGTTAGTGTCAAAGGGAAAAGGTCCAACACTGATGGGTAGAAACTGGATTCAGCATTTACTGTTAGACTGGTCTAGAGTGAACCAGGTGCCAGTATTTGATCCACTAACTGAGATGTATCAGAAATACTTTCAGGTGTTTGAGAATGACAGAGGAGTTATCTCAGGGGTAACTGCAAAACTGCAGGTAGTGTATGGAGTCAAAATGAGGCCAGAAAGCATTGTAAACGTAAGTGAAGTATTGTAAACGTAAGTGAGGTATTGTAAACAAAAAAATATGAATTGTAAATGTAAGTGAAGTATTGTAAACGTAAGTGAAGTATTGTAAACAAAAAATATATAAATAATCACTTAATTATTAAAAAATAAAATAAAAATTGCATTTACGATACTTTTTTGCGTTTACAAAACCTTTTCTGCGTTTACAACACTTTTCTGCCTTTACAATACTTTTTCTGCGTTTACAAAACTTTCTTGCGCTGCAAAACATTCTGGCCTCTCTTTGACGTGGGGGCGGGGTTAGATGAGTGGCGTGTCCAGAGAGGAAGAGGCGGAGTTTCGGGATGCCCACCGCCATATATAAATCAAAACCATAGAAAAAGTCCAAAAAACGTTGAGCAGCGCTCATATGGCGGTGGGCATCCCGAAACTCCGCCTCTTCCTCTCTGGACACGCCACTCATCTAACCCCGCCCCCACGTCAAAGAGAGGCCAGAATGTTTTGCAGCGCAAGAAAGTTTTGTAAACGCAGAAAAAGTATTGTAAAGGCAGAAAAGTGTTGTAAACGCAGAAAAGGTTTTGTAAACGCAAAAAAGTATCGTAAATGCAATTTTTATTTTATTTTTTAATAATTAAGTGATTATTTATATATTTTTTGTTTACAATACTTCACTGACGTTTACAATACTTCACTTACGTTTACAATACTTCACTTACGTTTACAATTCATATGTTTTTGTTTACAATACTTCACTTACGTTTACAATGCTTTCTGGCCTCATTTTGACTCCATAGTAGTGGACAAGGCAACTCCAAAATTTTGCAAGGCAAGATCAGTGCCTTATGCATAAAGAGCAGCAGTGGATAAACAGCTAGACCAGCAAGAAGAGAAAGGAGTTTGGACCCCGGTAGAATACAGTGAATGGGCCACTCCAATAGTATGCATCCCCAAAACCAATGGTGAAGTCCGAATCTGTGGTGACTATAAAGTGACAATCAACCCATGTTTAGAGGTAGATAAATATCCACTTCCAAGAACACAGGATTTGTTTGCTAAATTAGCAGGAGGCAAGTATTTCACTAAACTTGACCTCACACAAGCATACCAGCAGGTTGAGTTAGATGAGGATTCTAAGCAGTATCTAACGATTAACACGCAGAAGGGGCTCTATTGTCTCAATAGGTTGCCATATGGAGTAGCTAGTTCACCAGCCATATTTCAACGAATTATGGATCAGGTATTACAAGGTCTTCCACGGGTAGTATGCTATCTAGATGATATATCATTATTTTTATTAGGCCTAGACTGCAAATCTTTAGTGTTAATATTAACTATAAATTAGAAATTACACACAAAACAGACATGCAGGATTTCTCCTCATTATTACAATTCTGTAACTGTATGACTTAAAAATTTATTTTAAAACAAATGTTCTGACCCACTGTGACAAATGTACATTTCCAATAAAGTCAGGGTGTGACTGTAATGTAACAGCATTGTCACGTTATTTAATCACATCGTAGTTACGGATTTAAGCAGCAGTGACGGCTACGTCGCCGTACAGTCTCCTTGAGGTCGGTTATTTCGGTTATTTTGTGACTGTATAGGCAAGTGTCAGCTAGGTGTCAGCTAGGTCCGCTGTTGGTACCGTTGCAAATTTACCAAACTACGACCAATGTGTCCCGTCAGCTTTACGTACTGTTAGTAGGGTTGTCTTTGAAATCGAGGGTTTATGTTTTTGAATGATTTTTCAAGATGCCCATCCACATCCATTGTATGACCTAAACGGTGGTAGAGCAATTATCAACTTTCTCGAAAATGCTAGTTTTGTCAATGTTTTGATCTAAACCATTGTATATGATCATAAGTAACCTTAAAAGAGGGCTAAACATGCATTTTACCTTTACTATTCCTTTAAGATAAACGTTGTGTTTATTTGGAGTAGGCTAACATTGGTAGCAGAGGATGGTTAGCAGATGGCTACTGCTAACTATAAAGTTCCACCGAAGTTCGACGAAACCCGACCATACAAGTGTTGGAAAAATGAAATCGACATTTGGAAGCTGGTTACTGACGTTGATAAGAAGAAACAAGCCCCGCTTTGATTTGAACAAAGACACCGGTATGCATTGGCGATTTTATAGGGGAGGCAGGGGGGGCAAGTGCCCCCCCTGATTGGACAGCCCAACTCTGCTCAGATTCTTTAAAAATTTTTTTATATTTTTTTTACTAATTAACACAATTATTAAATACATAATTGTGGTTTGTACCAGTTTGTGTTAGATCATCATTAATTTTAAAAGTGTATTTATTACTTAAACTAGGCTACCTTTAAAAATATATATATATTCATAATCCACTAATGGCACAACTCGTCCGTCGAAAAAAATGAGATCTGACTGTACTGCTCAGTGCTCAACAAGCTACAACTAGCCAACCTGCTCATAATGGCAAAAAGAGCTATAAAAACAATTTACCACTTCTTCATAAAATAAAATAAAATCTGGCAATGCTAATGAAGAAGCTACCACTCGAAATGACAGCGCAGCAGGTGCAATCGAATGCAGAAGTGCTCCAGAGGCTATCGGAGCTAGCACTAGCACTAGCAACATCACCATCGGCGAGGAAGCTAGCACCAGCAGGCAGTTGCAGTTTGATGTTGTGATGTTGGGTATGGCCTAGTGCTCGGTCATAAAGTCATATTGACATGCTCGTGGTGTCTAGATGAAGTTTGATGCGTTGTACATATTGAATTGTCATACGGATTTCTCATTAGCATACTGTTCACAACTGGTATTCTTTGTAAATAGATGGGACGAGACGGCAGAACAGTTTGTTTTTTTTTCTCACGTCAAAATGTTGCCCCCCCTACTCCCAGAGGGTAAAATCGCCTATGCCGGTATGGACACACTGATAGCAAAACTAGATAGCATGTTTCTCAAAGAAGAGAGAGATTGCGCATACGATGCGTATTCTTATTTTGACTGTATCAAAAAGGACAGCTCAGTGTCTATGGCGGACTATGTGGTTGACTTTGAACAGCGATACAACCGAATGAAGAAGTACAATATGACTCTTCCTGACGCTTTGTTGGCTTTTAAATTTTGGACACGGCTTGTCTAGACGAAAAAAATAGGCAAATGGTACTGACAGCGTGTACGGATTTAAAGGGTATATTGCAGGTTAGAGACCCCAGTGATTCAATGGGTAGGAAAGTGTTGTAGGAACTCGATTTTAATTTAAAAAAAAAAAAATATATACACCAGTGGCTGCTGGTGACTCAAAAAACTGAGGAGGACAGGAGGAAGAGAGGCGAACCGCCCATAGGCGCCGGGGGGCACTTTCCCTCAGTCAGTTATTATTTGAAATATCAGCTTTAAAATGTGGATTTACAGTCAATTTTAGCATATGAAAAACTGAGTAACACTTTCTTTAACTACATGCAGCATTTATTTATCATATTCATGATACAATATTACAAAACAACAATAAAAAATTGTAAGCAATAGTTGTTGTAATGGATTGTACTCTTCTCTAAAGAGAGAAAATAATTTATATTGGTGAGGTGCGGGTGAGGTTAGGTGATATTGGTTTCAGTGGGGCTGTTTCTTCTCCAGGGGAAGGGTTCTGAAATCGGGACAGGTGTTGGACACTCACATTGCTTTGATGCTTTGGGGAGGGATTGGATGGTTCATGTGACCTCGGGTTTAGCTGGGCAGTTGAGAGATGGTCTTCAGAGATCAGGACATGACACAAAGGTTGTTTCAACTAGTGGAAAATAAAGACATGAACATACAAAGTCATTGACCACAAATAAACTTAAGGGCATTTGCCTGGTCCAGAGGTCAAAGATCAGGCGCTCTAGCACCACCTAGTGTCTATCTGTGCACATCCCTGTTCAAAAATGAAATGCAGTTATATGAGAGGAAACTATTATTTTTCTCTAAACACCAGTAGACACTCACATTGCTTTGATGCTTTGGGGAGGGATTGGAGGGTTCATGTGACCTCGGGTTTAGCTGGGCAGTTGAGAGATGGTCTTCAGAGATCAGGACATGACACAAAGGTTGTTTCAACTGGTGGAAAATAAAGACATGAACATACAGTCATTCAAAAATGAAATGCTGTTATATGAGAGGAAACTATTATTTCTCTCTAAACACCAGTAGACACTCACGTTGCTTTGATGATTTTGGGAGAGATTGGATGTTTCATGTGACCTCAGGTTTAGCTGGGCAGTTGAAAGATGGTCTTTAGGACAGCTGGGAGATGGTCTTTAGGACAGCTGGGAGATGTTCTTTAGGACAGCTGAGAGATGTTCTTAAGGACAGCTGAGAGATGGTCTTTAGAAGGACAGCTGGGAGATGGTCTTTAGGACAGCTGAGAGATGGTCTTTAGGACAGCTGGGAGATGTTCTTTAGGACAGCTGAGAGATGGTCTTTAGGACAGCTGAGAGATGGTCTTTAGAAGGACAGCTGAGAGATGGTCTTTAGAAGGACAGCTGAGAGATGGTCTTTAGAAGGACACCTGGGAGTTGGTCTTTAGGACAGCTGGGAGATGGTCTTTAGGACAGCTGGGAGATGGTCTTTAGGACAGCTGAGATATGGTCTTTAGGACAGCTGGGAGATGGTCTTTAGGACAGCTGGGAGATGGTCTTTAGGACAGCTGAGATATGGTCTTTAGACAGCAGAGAGATGGTCCATCCATCTTCATCCGCTTATCCGGGGTCGGGTCGCGGAGGCAGCAGCTCCAGCAGGGGGCCCCAGACATCCCTTTCCCTAGCAGCATCAACCAGCTCTGCCTGGGGAATCTTTAGCCGCTCACAGGCCAGTGCGGAGATGTAGTCCCGCCACCTAGTCCTGGGTCTACCATTTTGGCCGCTTGTATCCGTGATCTCGTTCTTTCGGTCATGACCCAACCTTCATGACCATAGGTGAGGGTGGGGACGAAGATAGACCGGTAGATCGAGAGCTTTGCCTTTTGGCTCAGCTCTCTTTAATTAGCTCAGATTAGTCAACTCAAGTAGTACTCTTTTGGGACTGTTGAATGCACTTTATTATATTACCTTCGTCACTGGAGTCATAGCGTGTGTTGCGCTGTCTCTTCCTTGTGTCTTGGGAGTTAATCCATTGATGACTGCTGCTCAAACACCTTCGCCAAGGCACTGGCTACTTCATAATGCTCTGTGTGTTCCTCAGCAGAGACAGAGGTTGTCATGGCTCCTCTTGATGTGCTTGTGGAGGTAGATCTGGGAGGTATAGGAGAATGGGCACTCAGAGCAGGAGAACACCCAAGTCTTGTACAGCAATGAGAGAGACCATTAAAAAGGATTATCTCACCTGTAGTACAAGTTCAAATATAGAGTGATTATACGTCATTGTAAATGAGAGCTTACTCTCAATTGATTCACGAGGTTAAATAAAGATTGAATGAATATGTAGCTAGTGGGGGGTTACAACCACACAACTGTGGAGAGAGAATGAGACACTTGGTTCCCTCCTCTACTGGTGTTCATGGCCATGGCCACACACCTGGAATACTCCAACCCTGATTTAAAGGCATAAAAGTGGGGAACACATCCTGGCGTCAGTGATGCGTCTTATGAATCTCACATGTCTACCGCTTACTCAATATCAATATTCCCATTTGTTTATCCCGTCTTTGGAAACGTATGTGCATTTGTACTTACGTGTGCCTGCCTATATTGATGATCAGGTGTTTCTCCACCTAAGGGCTGGCCAGACAGAACCATCAGAGACCATTGGGCTGAGCTGAGGAGAGAGCGACATGTTAGAGTGTGTGTGCATATGTATATGGTGCTCTTCTGTTAATACTCATGAGGGCATTCAACTGAACAAGACTCACAGAGCCTGTGGTGCTGTCCCAGGACTGCCCCTGGCCACGCCTGTCCCCGTCTTAGCGTCTCTTCCTGCCCCGCTCACCTGCTTCTTGCTCAGTTCAAACAAGAACTGGGAGGTTGGCAACTGAGAGCATGGGAGGGGAGAGAGGGAGAGAGAGAGAGAGAGTGGGTGGGTGACCCTCTCGTTGGCTGACATGCACACTCCACAGGACCACGTGCCAAAAGCCAAGATGGCTGCTATAACAAATCCTGCTAGCTAGCCTAGCTCCGTTGTTGGGGCTTCTAGTGTTCTGTTTACGTTAAAATCGGAAAAATGAATGCCTAAAAACAAACACATACTAACGGTGTCGTGGGTTAATGCGAAATCAATGAGTAAGCTAATTATCACATTTTATTCCAAGCGATGAAACAGTACGAACGTGCAGGAGCTCGCGCGAGCCTGTAATTAGGAAACAATGGCCCACAACAACACTTCATAAAAGTTATAGTGTACACAACTGAAATATTCTCACGTTGCCAAGCCAACATTATAATTTAAGCTACAATTACACAAAAGCGAACGTTTTAACAATAATTGCGAGAGTAATTTTACGTAGGCTACTTAGCTAGCCATGTACAGAAAAAGGCTAATCACGTTAGCTGGCTAGCTAGTTAGCCAACATTGGAAAGAGCATCTGCATATAGATAATCATTACAATAGGGTAGCTTGCACATAACGTTGGTGTTTTACTGGGACGATACCAAAATACATAGTATGTATGTATACATTGAAATTGAGATACTTACATGATCTGTGTTGTCGACACAAAGACTGCACAGTCTGGTCTTTCTCAATAATTTCTGTATCAAACGGAGCGGAAGTTTCCAAGTGTGTCTTCTTCGCTGGGTTTAGTGGCGGATGTGCATACCGCCACCTACTGGCACAGAGTGTGTAACTTGTTTGTCTAGTTATTAAATTGTGTCACCTAAAGTAGCCCAATGCTTTGCATTCTACGTTCACTGCTCAGCGTTCATTGCTCACATTTAGGTTGCAAAATTAGGAGTTTATTCATAGGCATATTTTTTATCATTATTTTTATTAGGCCTAGACTGCAAATCTTTAGTGTTAATATTTACTGTAAATGAGAAATTACACACAAAACAGACATGCAGGATTTCTCCTCATTATTACAATTCTGTAACTGTATGACTTCAAAATGTATTTTAAAACCTAAGTAATTTACAAATGTTCTGACCCACTGTGACACATTTCCAATAAAGTCAGATTGGGACTGTGATCTAACCACATTGTCACGTTATTTAATTACATCGTAGTTACGGATTTAAGCAGCAGTGGCGGCTACGTTCCCTTGAGGACGGCTATTTTGGTTATTTTGCGACTGAAAAGGCAAGTGTCAGCTAGGTGTCAGCTAGGTCCGCTGCTGGTGACGTCGCAAAGTTACCACAATTACACCAATGTGTCCCGTCAGTTTTACGTACTGTGTTAGTAGGGATGCTCCGCTAATACGTTGTTGTAGCGCGCGATCAGATGCACTCCCTGTAGTTGCCCTTGTTATCCGACTCCTGCCTCTCGTCATTCCCTCTAAAAGCTTGCTCTTGCATTGCAAGATAAGAGGTAGCATCGATGAGACGGATTAACGCGTATGTTTCTCACTTTTATATTGTGGTTTGCTCTCTGCAAACGAGCTCCCTCATCAATCAACTCGTTGACAGGGTGCGACCAAAGAGCTTCAGTCTAGTAGCTGTAATCACCTTGCGCCAAGGTGATTACAGCACTTGTCATGCTTTTTCATAGCTCTGTCTAGATTCTTCAAATCGTTGAATCCTTGTTGAGACCAAACGTTAAAATGATATTTTGTCCCCGTCAGGAGGCATGGCCAACAATACACCCGGTTAGTCGTGGAGCTGCCAGTTAGCCACACAAATACGAGACATGGCTAGTTTTGACAATAAAGAGGAGGTAAATGTTTATACAGGAACATATGACGGACCACAATCTTATAGTTTTGAGCCAGCCAGAAGGCAAACAAAGCAGGAGCCTAGGGTTAGAAGGAGGATTGATGGTCAGAGGAGAGAAAATGAGCTGTGGTGTACGGAGAACCAGTGGAGAACTGGGCAGGTGTCTTGGTGAGTGACCGGTGTAAGGTAGCTAGCTAGTTCACATTTTAACAATCAAACATAGAGGCCACCAATAACATTGACCATTTATATTAACAATGGAAGCAAATAATATCATAAGGCAGATAATCCATATATTCAACAACAATGTAATTACTGTTTCATGTGCCTGATCACTGGCGCCTGAGCATGCGTGCAGCTTGTCATTATTAAACTTCATGGCTCAAACGTGTTTTTGGATCCCCACTTTTTTTATCAGTGAAATTTGAGCTACTTCCAGTCCTTTTATAATACCTTGGGAAACGTCTATTGCTAGTGCGCACTGTTACCATTGCACACTTTCATACACGGGTCACTAAAGATTAGTCTGCCGCATGCAGTTTACCAATATGAGAAGACTGAGACAAACTGGTGTGAATGTGGTGAGTGCAGACTCATGGCGAGGTGGCGTTCTGGCAGAGCGCGCCGAGGTGGACGGCAGGTCAGAGCGCTCCGAGTGCGCCGGTGACACGCGCTCAGAGTCCCGTAACACAAATGATCGGTTTACCCGATCCGATAGGCTACATAATGTGCCTATGGTTGAAACTGGGTAGCCTAAGAGGTGCAGACCTCGCAACAATGCGCACAGCCTACGTCGTGTCCATGGTTGAAACTGGGTAGCCTATGTGCAGACCTGGCAACAATGCGCACAGCGCCAGATATTCGTATATAGTTCACATGAAATTCCCTCTGGGATCAATAAAATATACGGATATATTGAGCAGGTTTGAATACACAATCTTTATGCTAGATATGAAGTCACCGACGCAAATTCAGGCGGGGCACGTACGTCACGCCCGGGGTGGTCAGCTGAGGTTAATCAGTCACGCATGACGCCAGCACCAGCTGACTGTAGCTGCCATAACATTGGTCAGCTCACTAGAGGGCATGTATTTAAGCTGTCAAAACATGTCATTGTTCGCGCTTGCCATTACTGCTGGTCGTGCATTGCATGCTCGCTGCTTCCGCGTTCTCTGCTCTGGCGTCCGCTGCCATTAATGCTATTGCTCGTGTCTGCGCGCTCGCTGCTCCGCGTCTTGCTTGCGTTCCGTGCTCATGTTTGTGATTTGGTGCGTTTGCTACCTGCTGCTCGCGGTGTCCTCGCTGCTTCCGCGTTCTCTGCTCTTGCGTTCCTCTCTGCCCGCGTCGTCTCTCCGGTCCGTGGTTTGGGGGTCCGTTTAGTGGCGTCGTGGAGCGCCGGCTTCGAAGGCCGAGGTGCCCGTCTCCCTGTAGCTCCGTCGTGCCATACTTGCGTATGGTTCAGTTGCTCGCATAGCTTGCGTTGGACGTCTGTTTAAGCATTGCTACGCCGCCGGTCACTGGGTTTCATTCATGAGCCGCTGATGTCGGAGGTTGTCCATGCCTCGTCTGCTGCATTACTCAACTGTCGATGTACGCCGGGTGCTGTTCACCATTGAAATGTTTGCAGTTTCGGGCGTGGACGTGCTATGTGGATTCTCGTTATGTATTTGGTTCATCTAAGTCCTCCCCTCGCGGTTCGTTCGTGGATTCGCTGGCTGCATGACAGGCTATACTGCTCGTTGCTAACTAGCTGGCGTTCGTCAAGGTTCCCGTATTGCACGTCGGGGCATCGTTATGTTTAGATTGCTATACTAGCTCATGATTCTCGCGTTCAATCGTTGCAGCCCGAGGGTTCCAGCTGTACTGCTGCTCTACTCGCTAGCACCCATGATTGCGAGTGCCGCCACGCAGCTAGCGTTAGCCGTTCTGTGTGGCTAATGCTAGCTGTGTCCCCATCAATCAATCTAAGCTTGTTTGATAGCGCATTTCATGCCCTGAGGCGGCACAATGCGCTTTCCAGAGAACATGGGAGGTGGGTATACGTCCCACCCCTACATATTCTGGTAGGGACCTGACGTTCATGATCGCATCGAAATTGCTTCCGGAGATACAAACAATATAGAGATAAATGAGAAATAAATAAATGAATGTAAGTAAAGAGATAAAGGAACGATAAATATTATAATAATATTAAGGCTGTCTCGCCTGTCTGGTAGGCCTGGTTGTATGGCCGATTGCTTCGGCATGTCCAAACCTCGTTCGGGAACAACGACGGCGATGATGCCTTACCAATTATTGCAGTTATTGGCTTTATAAATAGTTCGGGTCGGTAGCATCGGGCTACTGCATGGTTCCTTAGGGCAACGTACTGTAATTGTGCATTGTCATCAATGGATACAAGCCATTATGCTCTGCAATCTGCTGCGTGTGCGCGACTATCCTGGCTGTTTTGGTTTAACGCGGTGCTTATTTCTTCCACCATTTACGTTCGTCGCCTGCTCCTCCGCGGTGTTTGGGGCAGGGTTTACGGGCTTTTATTTCTAAATGTAAAAGGAATGTATGCTGCGCTGGTCACGCTTCAATATCGGATGTGTCATTTTACGCTGCGTTGGGATCCTGCATTGCTCTTCGCCCTCTGCGTATTTCAAAGACTAATCACCTGATTATAATGCTGCGTGCATGACATGATCGGTTTGTCGACTGGACGATGGATAGGGTGTTATGCGCGACGTGCAGTTTCTCTATCGTCGCTAATATTTTGCGGGGCCCCTCAGTGGTCTAGGAAACGCTTCTCTTCTGCAATAACGGTGCACCGTGAATTTGATCAACTATGATCGTTCGTACATTCCGTTCGTCAATAATTCATGCGCTGCTCGCATGGCTGTCCGGGCAGGGGGAAATTCTTTTCCACGCTTCCTCGTCCCCGGCCTCAACGATCGAATCGCAGACTCGCTTCCCTGTTTGATTTACAGAGTTCTGCAGACTGTGCCCGGCTGCGGGCGGCCCTGTCCGGCCTGGTCTGCCTCTTCAGCAGATGGTTCTGGACCAAGCGATGCCTCGTGCCCTCCTGTATCCGCTGCCCGATGCATGAGAGCTGGTCTGGCCCGGACCGCATTGACCAATGCGACTGCATGGTCTCTTTTCGCTGCGTTCTGCTCCACATTTGATGAACCTTCGTGCCCGCTAGCGTTTCGGTTTATCAGCATTTATTGTCCATCGTGTTGGATCCAGACGGCTGCGGCCTTGATCGGTCGAAAGTGTCGTGGCAGGCGTACAATTTCGCATGCGCTGCCTGGACCCCTTCATCGGCATACGAACGCTACCTGGGGCCCGGCGTCCACTACGTTCTGCTCCATATTCAATGTAAACGTCATGCCTGTGAATATTCAATACTATCAGCATTCATAGTTCATTGTGTCGTGTCTAGGCGGCTGCGGCCTCAGTCGGTTAAGAGTATTGTTGCAGGTGTTCATTCCACATGCGATGCCTGGACCCCTCCACCGTTTCTCTGCTGGGGAACCGATCCATCCAGCTCCTCCTTAATGGCATCACGAAGAGCATCCCCAAGGCATGGATATGCCTCTTCCCTTCACTCCTTCGCTCGTTCATCGGTTAATCGCACGGTTGAGGCAGGGGTGTTTTGGTGGTCACTCGGATTTGATGTTAGAACCAGTCATTCTCACAGCTTTCTATGGGTTCCTTAAGGTCGGTGAATATTCTACATGCACATTGTCATTCAACCCCGCGCACGACCTCACTCGGGCAGATGTCACGTCGCACGCGCTCTATTTCGTCCTGCACCTGCAGCTTTCAAAGGCGGACTGAGCCGGTGCCGGCGTGAACGTTTCCTTATCAGGCACTAACCTTGTTGTCCTCTGTCCTCCATGAGCTCCTACCTGACGAGCTGGCCCCAGGCCGGTGAGGAGGAGCCCCTCTTCATGACGAGAGAGGCAAAGCCCATGACCAGAGCCCATGACCAGCTGCCGCATCGCCCCGGTGTCTACCCCGAAGTCCATGGGCCGATGGTCTTCACTGCACACTCCCTCCGCATAGGAGCGGCAGCCACCGCCGCCGCCATCACCCGGTGTCTACCTGAAGTCCATGGGCCGATGTTCTTCACTGCACACTCCCTCCGCATAGGAGCGGCAACCACCGCCGCCGCCATCGCCCCGGTGTCTACCCTGAAGTCCATGGGCCGATGGTCTTCGTCTGCTTATGAACGCTACCTACGGCCTGGAGTCCTGGATATTCTGGATGCCCAAAGAGCTATGAGTGGACTGTGACATTGGGTTGGGGGGTACCTCAGTCATCAGTTCATCAGTCAGAGCGCTCTCCGTCAACCCTTCTGCGCATGCGGGCCGCGGAGTTGCTGGTGTGTTCTTTTGGGGGGTAGTCTGTCAGGTATTCCACTAGCGTCGGCTAGTGGATGCCAGTGTAGCCGCTAGCTGGTCTCTGTGGCTTTCCGTGGCGAACGTGGGCCGCTACGTCTCCGAATGGCCATCCAGCGGTCCCTCCGGGCGCCATGGACGCAGAGACACTAGGCTGTATCTCCCGCGGAACCCACGAAGCGTCGGCCCGTGGGGACCAGGGACTATAATGTACAGCAGCATTCCACTAGCGTCGGCTAGTGGATGCCAGAGTAGCCGCTTGCTGGTCTCTGTGGCTTTCCGTGGCGAACGTGGGCCGCTACGTCTCCGAATGGCCATCCAGCGGTCCCTCCGGGCGCCATGGACGCAGAGACACTAGGCTGTATCTCCCGCGGAACCCACGAAGCGTCGGCCCGTGGGGAACAGGGACTATAATGTACAGCAGTCCTCCTGTGGCACTCTTTGACGGTCTTAGTGGGCTGAGTTACCTCCGAGCGTCTTCCCGATCGCGGCCCACTCTGATCGTCATTGAGGCAGGGGGCTAGATGCCGTTCCCCCTGGCTGTCTGGGCCAAGTGCTTGGCCCAGAGGGGGGGAACACCTAGATTTGCCTCCCCCTGCTAACGCGCTTTCCACGCCGGTGGAGCGCTTTCCACGACGGTGGAAGGCAGGGGGCCCCCCCGGACAGAGCACACCGCCAAAATTCATATGCTATGTATTATGCCGCTTGTATAATAAATGTTCAAATTTGACAAAAGTGATCTCGACTGAAATGAAGTCTCCGACGCAAATTCAGGCGGGGCACGTACGTCACGTCCGGGGTGGTCAGCTGAGGTTAATCAGTCACGCATGACGCCAGCACCAGCTGACTGTAGCTGCCATAACATCGGTCAGCTCACTAGAGGGCATGTATTTAAGCTGTCAAAACATGTCATTGTTCGCGCTTGCCATTACTGCTGGTTGTGCATTGCATGCTCGCCCCACCTCCTCCCCTGCTCCTCCTGCGTATGTCGGTGTCATCTGTTGTCATCGTTGCTCTCTGTCCGGGGTAGTCTGTCAGGTATTCCACTAGCGTCGGCTAGTGGATGCCAGAGTAGCCGCTAGCTGGTCCCTGTGGCTTTCCGTGGCGAACATGGGCCGCTACGTCTCCGAATGGCCATCCAGCGGTCCCTCCGGGCGCCATGGACGCAGAGACACTAGGCTGTATCTCCCGCGGAACCCACGAAGCGTCGGCCCGTGGGGACCAGGGACTATAATGTACAGCAGCATTCCACTAGCGTCGGCTAGTGGATGCCAGAGTAGCCGCTAGCTGGTCTCTGTGGCTTTCTGTGGCGAACGTGGGCCGCTACGTCTCCGAATGGCCATCCAGCGGTCCCTCCGGGCGCCATGGACGCAGAGACACTAGGCTGTATCCCCCGCGGAACCCACGAAGCGTCGGCCCGTGGGGACCAGGGACTATAATGTACAGCAGCATTCCACTAGCGTCGGCTAGTGGATGCCAGAGTAGCCGCTAGCTGGTCTCTGTGGCTTTCTGTGGCGAACGTGGGCCGCTACGTCTCCGAATGGCCATCCAGCGGTCCCCTCCGGGCGCCATGGACGCAGAGACACTAGGCTGTATCTCCCGCGGAACCCACGAAGCGTCGGCCCGTCTTCCCGATCGCGGCCCACTCTGATCGTCATTGAAGCAGGGGGCTAGATGCCGTTCCCCCTGGCTGTCTGGGCCAAGTGCTTGGCCCAGAGGGGGGGAACACCTAGATTTGCCTCCCCCTGCTAACGCGCTTTCCACGCCGGTGGAGCGCTTTCCACGACGGTGGAAGGCAGGGGGCCCCCCCGGACAGAGCACACCGCCAAAATTCATATGCTATGTATTATGCCGCTTGTATAATAAATGTTCAAATTTGACAAAAGTGATCTCGACTGAATTGTCTGTAAAGTTTGAGTAGTTACTTCTAATTTATCATACGCGTAGCAATGTTATCCTATGATAGATTATTTCCATTGTCTTACCTGGAAGAGCGCATAGATGTGGAGAAAGGTCTTAGCGAGACTAGCCTGCCTGTCATTTTTGTACCTACCACTCAGCAGACATCACAGGAGTAACTTGTAACAAAGTAAACTTTATTTCTATAGCATCTTTCACAGGCCAGGGTCACAAAGTGCTTTACAATGTAATAAAAGCAATAATAAAATACAAAAAAAAACATTATATATAAACAGAACAATTATGAAGCTAGGTAAAAGTCTTTAGCTTCGATTTTCAGAACCGCAGAATGTCTATCCACAACAATAAACAGAGTACTTAGTATAATAATAAATAGAATGAATGTGTTACTTGTAAACTATTACCTATGCACTCTAAGCACTGTTTATTTTTGAGGGGATTGTACTATAAACACTTGATTTGTCATAGAGTGCACACCAAACTAAACAGCAAGGGGAGTCGATACTTAACCATAACTGAAATTAATGTGCATCAGTCTATCATGTAGTCTTATCTAATGTAACTCCATGCGTTGACAGGAGCCTGCACGCCATTCTGCATTAGCCAGGTGTTTCAGCAGGGGGGTGTCCAGTTTCCACGCTTTGTTTGATGTGGGAAGTGCCAGGCCATGCCCTCAGCTGTGGAGAGCATGTGCTGCAGGGAGGTCGATTCCTTCTGGACCCTGGTGGACAATCTGGCCCCCAGACCCGTCCGTCCTATCTCCATGTTTGTCCCTGAAAACAGGGTCTTATTCATCATCACTGTTTACTGGACTGGGCAGTGGCGTTGAGGTCTTTTTCTCCAACATTTTCTGAGTCTCCACACTGACCATCTTGGGCTGTACCTGGGTGGCTACAGTAAGATAAAGAGGTCTATGTTATACAATTGTACAACATCATATTGTGTGGCCACAATAGATACAAGTACAATCTAGCCAAAACCAATCAAATACGACGGTTTTGCTGCCAAATCTATCCTTATTCAGTCTGAGATGTTATTTCAGTTATATTGTAATTAAGGATGCCACAGTTAGTGTTTACGTTCTACCCACCTATATCATACTATGGTGTGTAATAAATTATCATCCTACATGATGCTATTTAATGAAAAGGGGTTGAATCCAAAAATGTGGTCTGGTCCCCGCCGCTAGGGACCACTGGTCCGCGCGCAGGGACCACTGCCCCCGCGGTTGATTCATGCAAATTAATATTGTTTAGGTTATAGGTTATGCAACATTGTCTTCTAATACAGCTTTTATGATAGTATAGGCGTACTGTCACATTTAGCCGAAATGTAGGCTAGTTCTGGCCTCCATGTCATGCGCTCCAATTTATATGACAGCAATATTGTTAAAAATTAGGCAAAATCGTGTTACAGTAGGCATAGCCTACATTGGCATAGATTACAAATCAATGTTGCAGAACATAACCTGTAGCCTATAGTAAAGAAGCGCATGAATACGTGGAGCATCGGAACTATAGATAGCCTACTGTTCGGTTAAATAGTGTAACAGTACACCTATACTACCATGACAGTACACATATACTATCATAAAAGCTGTATTACAAGACACTGTTGCATAACCTATAACCTAAACATTATTAATTTGCATGAATCAACCGCGGGGGCAGTGGTCCCTAGCGGCGGGGATCACGGTCCCTAGCGGCGGGGACCAGACCACAGTTTTGGATTCAACCCCTGTTGTATTTAATGCAGTGTGGCATGTACAAAGAGTATAGTTTCATTACCTGATGAACGATGGAATGGTTTGATGTTACACTGAGTTTGCACAGATGGTTGAGGAGCCAATGGAAAGGTCTCTTGATCCGGGTGGTCAAGGACTGCAGGCGGTGCATCTGTCCCTTCACTTGTTGCAGCATCTCCCAAAACCTTATAATACACCAACATGACACAACATTAATACATTAGAAATGTATTGGCTGGCTAGCTGTGCTAACAAAATCACCAAGCTGTACACTTCAGCTAATAATTGCAACAACCTCTGGTGGCACAGCTGATATGGACGGCAACACCAACTGCATCTCGTTTCCCTGATAGTGGTGGCGAGTGAAATAATGCCTCGTGCACTACCAGTCTGAATATTTCTAAGGTTCAGGTGTCTGATGTTGCGCTCTCTGATCATTCCTGTGTTTTCTTTGAGAGTACTATCTCCATGCACACAAATTCTCAATCAGAGGTTATCTCAAAACGGCACATCACTGAAAACACCAGTGAGATATTTACTCAGGCTTTCTCGTCCACACCTGCCCTCTATATGGCCTCAGTCAACGAGCTTGTAGATAATTTCAATGTTAAAATTACAAACATTATTGACGCCGTTGCGCCCACTAAGGTGAAGGTGATCTCTGGTAAGAGAAGATCTCCATGGAGAAAGGCCATGCTGGTCAGAATAGAAAAGAGAGAGTGTCGAAAATCTGAACGCAGATGGCGAAAAACAAATCTCCATGTTCATTATGACATCTATAAAGAGAGACTTCGCATTTATAATCTGGAGCTGAGAAATGCACGGCAGACCTTCTTTTCTGACATCATCACCAAAAACCATAACAATGCGCGTGCTTTGTTTGCCACTGTTGATAGGCTGACAAACCCTCCTGTGTCAGTAGCCTCTGAACTTCTATCCACCAGGGCCTGCAATGAATTTGCCTCATTCTTCACTGACAAAATTCAGAAAATTAGACAAGCAGTCAGTGCCTCCATTCCAGGTACAGGACATGTGTCGTCACACTGTCCACTTAAAATCAATAATTGTACCATGACACAATTTAATCCGATCAACCATAAAACCCTGGGGGACACTATACAATATCTGAAATCCTCCACCTGTTGCCTTGATGTTCTACCTACAGACTTCTTCAAAACTGTATCCAACTGCATGGCCTCTGATTTACTACAAATTGTAAACACATCTCTTCTTTCAGGTGTGTTCCCACATACCCTGAAAACTGCAGTCATCAAGCCACTCTTAAAAAAGAATAATCTAGACAGCTCACAAATGAACAATTATAGGCCCATATCAAACCTCCCACTTCTAAGCAAAATAATTGAAAAGGTTGTTTTCCAACAACTGAATAACTTCCTGGCACTAAGTAATGGCTTTGATGTCTTCCAGTCAGGATTTCGACCACATCACAGCACCGAGACTGCTCTAATTAAGGTATTTAATGACATCCATTTAAACACAGATAATGGCAAAATCTCAGTCTTAGTACTACTGGATCTCAGTGCTGCGTTCGACACGGTAGACCACAACATACTACTAGGCCGACTGGAAAATTGGCTGGGAATTTCTGGTACAGTGTTAGATTGGTTTGAATCCTACTTAAAGGACAGGGATTATTTTGTGTCTATAGGCAATTACAAATCTGAGCTGACAAAAATGACCTGTGGAGTTCCCCAAGGCTCCATCCTGGGGCCTCTTCTGTTCAACATTTACATGCTCCCACTAACTCAAATTATGGAAAACAACAAAATATGTTACCATAGCTATGCAGATGACACACAAATTTATATCACTATATCACCAGGAGACTATAATCCCATACAAGCGCTGAGTAAGTGCATTCAACAAATCAATGATTGGATGTGCCAGAACTTTCTCCAACTAAACAAAAATAAAACTGAAGTAATTGTCTTTGGAGCCAAAGAAGAACGATTAAAAGTCAGTGCTCAACTTCAATCAGTAATGCTAAAAACCACAAACGAAGCCAGAAATCTTGGTGTAGTCATGGACTCAGACCTGAATTTCAACAGCCACATTAAGTCAATTACAAAGTCAGCCTACTATCACCTGAAGAATATATCAAGGATCAAAGGATTTATGTCCCAGAAGGATTTGGAAAAACTTGTCCATGCGTTTATCTTCAGTAGACTCGACTACTGTAACGGCATGTATACAGGTCTCTCTAAAAAATCGATCAGACAGCTGCAGCTGATTCAGAACGCTGCTGCTCGAGTCCTCACTAAGACTAAGAAAGTGGAGCATATCACACCAGTACTAAGGTCTTTACACTGGCTTCCTGTCTGTCAAAGAATTGACTTTAAAATACTGCTGTTGGTTTATAAAGCACTGAATGGCCTAGGGCCAAAATATATTTCTGATCTGCTCATATGCTATGAACCATCCAGTCCCCTCAGGTCGTCTGGCACAGGTCTACTTTCTGTCCCCAGAGTTAAAACAAAACATGGAGAAGCAGCATTCAGTTTTTATGCTCCACATATCTGGAACAAACTTCCAGAAAACTGCAGGTCTGCTGCAACTCTTGGTTCTTTTAAAACAAGCCTGAAGACTTTTCTTTTTGCCACTGCTTTCTAAGAGGAGCTATGTTTATCAGTATACTGCACTGTAACTTTTATTCCTGTATTCTATTTGTCCTGCTTTTTGTTTAAATATCTATAATGACTTGCTTTTTGTTTTAATGCTTTTAATTTGTCCTGCCTTTTGTTTTAAATGTCTATAATGTCTTGCTTTTTGTTTTAATGCTTTTAATGTCTCATGTAAAGCACCTTGAATTGCCCTGTGGCTGAAATGTGCTATATAAATAAACTTGCCTTGCCTTGCCTTGCCTTACCGCGCTAATTTCTGCATGTATACCACGGACACCGTACAGGCTACAGGCGTTTACCAGTCCGTAACATAATGTAAGCAAACTATGGTGAACAATTACGCCTTACAACAATTAGTTATGTCACATTATGCTGACAATTTAGAAGTTTGCAAACATTGGAAAACAACTCACTCTGCAAAGTTCCCGCTTTCGTTGAGCTGAAACTCGGTGTCCTGGTCTAGGCGGGGTTGGTCGAGCTGATGGTGGAGCCGACGAAGCTGCTGCATGCAGCGAGGGAACTGCACCCACTGTCAGTCTCACCCGGTTCTGGTGGCGAAATCCCTTCTCACACTCCATCATATCACCGGGAATATAATCCTCCGGTGTAAAGTGCGCGCCGCAAACAACCACGTTCTTCGTTGCTGATGCTCCGGTGAAGTCCCGTCTCCTCACTTGGACAAAATGCACCCACGCACGGAAAGTGCACGGACTTTTCCTATTCTTGGGAAAAGTATGGCTATGTCCAGATAGACAAGAGTTTGTGCAGCCTCCACAAACGCAATACTTCACCATGATGGACAGAAGGCAGACAAAATTAATTAAAAAGGAAAGCTAAAGAAAGCCCTAGCTCGTTAGCTAGCTAACAGTTAGCTAGCTAGCTAGCTAGCTAAGAACCGCCAGCCGCCCGACCGACTTGCTGACTAAAACTACTAGCTGACTGACCTAATGTCACTGATTACTAACAGACTATTAACTGACCTACTGAATACTGACTAACCTATTGACCACTTACTTATTACTAATTTACTGACTTGACAACTGACTAAAGACTACTGGGTAACTATTCTGCTGTACCGCCAAACTACTACTGCGCAGTTCGCTGTGACAGCCTGCAGGGTCAGAGGCAGGGTTGCCAGATTGGTGTGATGTTTTCCAGCCCAATGAGTGCTCAAAATCCGCCCAATGTGATAAAAAAAAACGCCCAAATATTATAGTATATAATATATAGCAGTGCATACTAAGACAAATGCCTTTCAGTTGAAATGCCAAAAATAATAATAACTCATGTGGTAAACTGCAACACAGGCCTGTACACATAGCCTATGAGAGAGAGAAAGATGCGTAATCCCATCAAATAGTCAAAGAAATGATAATGCAGGCAACAAATTATAATGCTGCGGTCATAGACAAGAGAGCAACTCAAGATAACAAGATGACAAGCTAGATAACAAGCTTTAGTGGTGACAAGAAACCGCTAGAGAACGTGACAAGTGGACTAGGCTACACAACTTCCAATGGTAGGCCTATATAACCACCTGTATAACCACCCATGAATAGCCTGCCTGCTCGCCTACAATAACTGAGTCAGGAGTGTGACACTCAGGCAGGCAAGCAGGCAGAGACACAAGTAATGCATCACTCAATGATGCGACATCCAGAAACATCTGCTGTATAGTATTAAATAAAAATGTCTTACTGTACGTTCACGCCAAACAGGCCAGGAGTCCATTCCAACTTCTTACGTAACTCGTCAATGTAACTATTTACATGTGAACTTGCTAATTAGCAAGTATTAATAGATGGTTGAGTCAAAGCTCCCCAACAACTGTCGGGGAGGGTGGAACGTTGCAGACGTCAAACCGCTCCGTGTTAGACCAGAGCGCACGCCCAATGAGTGCTCAAAATCCGCCCAATGTGATAAAAAAAACGCCCAAATATTATAGTATATAATATATAGCAGTGCATACTAAGACAACTGCCTTTCAGTTGAAATGCCAAAAATAATAATAACTCATGTGGTAAACTGCAACACAGGCCTGTACACATAGCCTATGAGAGAGAGAAAGATGCGTAATCCCATCAAATAGTCAAAGAAATGATAATGCAGGCAGCAAATTAAA
This sequence comes from Borostomias antarcticus, assembly GCF_949987555.1. Taxonomy (NCBI): domain Eukaryota; kingdom Metazoa; phylum Chordata; class Actinopteri; order Stomiiformes; family Stomiidae; genus Borostomias; species Borostomias antarcticus. The sequence goes on along the minus strand of NC_140239.1, from coordinate 12,234,589 downwards.
ATGCTGCGGTCATAGTATGCGGTCATACTCATGTGCTATATGTCAGAGCACGTTCCATTGGGCTAAAGACTGTCCTCACAAGAATAACGAACAAGTAAAGCTAATTGAAGATGTAAAGGTAGAGGAATGTGACATCACGCTGTTTCCAAAAGTCTCAATGTCTGAATCAGAGATTTTCCTGACTGAGTCTTTAGGGATTGCCATCATTGACACTGCATGTACCCGGACAGTGTGTGGAGAGAAATGGTTGGACAGCTTCGTCGCTGATCTCAGTCAAAGCCAAGTGAACCAGATAGCACAAAGTGAAACTCCAAGCTGCAGACCATTCCGTTTTGGATATGGGAATATAGTACATTCCTAGTACATTCCTCCAGAATAGTGAAACTTCCCGGACAGAGAAAATGTCAAGTGGAAACTGAAGTAGTCAAAGCTGATATCCCACTGCTGCTAAGTAAGACTTCATTGAAAAGGGCAGGAACCATATTGGATATGGAGAATGATAGAGCTGTGATGTTTAAGCAGACTATCCCTCTTGAATTCACCAGTTCAGGACACTACTGTATAGATATCAGAGACAAGGACACAGGAACAAATCAAACTGAAACTGAAGCCTTGACAGCTCCAGAAAACAGCCAGAATGAAGATGAGGTCCTTACAGTCACAGAAAATATGACCTCAAATGAGAAACGCAAAGCTCTTCTGAAACTGCACAAACAGTTCGGTCACGCCTCTGCAGAGAGACTACAGTGACTCATCCACAGTTCGGGAAATAAAGACAAAGAATGTGACACTATTTTACCACAGATAGTACAGGACTGTGACATATGCCAGAGGTACAGCAGGACAAAGCCGAAGCCTGTTGTGGGTTTGCCTTGCTTCAGAGTATAATGAAACAGTCGCTGTGGATTTGCACGAGTTGGAACCAGGCATATGGTACCTCCATATTATTGACCAGAAACACGTTTCAGCGCTGGAAACATTGTGAAAACCAAGAAGTCCTCTGAAATAGTCAACTCTTTCCTTCATACATCGATCAGCGTCCACCGCCCCCCACGGAGACTCTACAGTGATAATGGAGGAGAATTCAATAATGCAGAGTTCCGTGACCTGGCAGAGAACTTTAACATTGAGATGAAAACAATGGCAGGATACAGTCCCTGGAGCAACGGGCTACTGGAGAGACACAATCAGACCCTCACTGAGATCATCCAGAAGGTCAGACGGGAAAATGGTTGTGACTGGCAAACGGCCCTGGACTGGGCTCTCATGGCTAAGAACAGTATGCTCAACGTGCAACGCTTCAGTCCACATCAACTTGTGTTTGGCCAGATCCCCAACCTTCCTTCTGTACTGGTTGATAAACTACCTGCGCTAGAGGGTACCACTGTAAGTGCTAGAGTAGGAGCACACATTTCGGCCTTACATGCATCTAGAAAAGCTTTCACTGAAGCAGAGTGCTCAGAAAGGATAAGACGAGCACTGCGTCAGCAGCTCAGACCCACAGATGAGAAATATGAGATGGGTGACAAGGTGTATTACAAACGAGCTGAATGTACTGAGTGGAAAAGACCAGGGATAGTTATTGGTCAGGATGGAGCTGTTGTTTTTGTGAGGCATGGTGGAATCCTAGTGAGAGTGCATCACTCTAGACTTTCTAAGGTGAACACAAAGGTTCACGAAGAGCAAACGGTACAAAATGATGCTGACATAGAAGCAGGAAGTGAGCAAGGTATAAACAATGCAGCTGATAGTTTAGACAGTGAGCAAAATACAGAGAATGAACAACAATTCGGTGACAGGGAGGCTAATTCGCCTTATTCACCTGGCAGCCATATTGGTCTGTCTAGGGTGCGGATGCTGAAGTGCCCGTTGAAGTTCACTGTAAAAACACCACTTCAAGAACTGAAATAGTCAAAACAACAGGCTGAATACACTATCGGGGTTACAAACTCATCATTACCAGACTCATTAATGATGAGTTTGTAACCCCGATAGTGTATTCAGCCTGTTATTTTGACTGTTTTGGTTCTTGAAGTGGTGTTTTTACAGTGAACTTTTAACATTGAAGGCAACGGGCACTTCCGCATCCGCACCCCTAATTACGTCAGACTGACCAATATCGCAGCTGAGGTGAATAAGGTGAATACAAGTGAAGTGATCATTCCACCAATAACGTTAAGTAACGACACACAAACTGAAATGGCGCATAGGCCTAATGCCCATGATAGTCCTGCCCCTTCTGCAGGTGTGAGGTTAAAAACAGGACAAACTGTAACATATATGAACAAGGGTGACAATACTCTACATAGAGCAAGAGTCTTAGGTAGATCAGGCAAAGCTACAGGGCAGTATAGAACCTGTTATAACATGCAACATCTAGAGAATTATGGTAGTGATGGGCAAAAGGAATCAGTTGATATCTCACAGGTTGATAATCTCAACATTGAAACACAAGACAGAGAAGCTGATGTACTTTAACAAAAGACATCTCATTTGATGCAGCTAAACAGAAGAAATAAAGAACTGGCACAATAATAATGTCTTTGAGGAAGTTGAAGATGCAGGTCAAAAATGTATTTCCACCAGATGGGTTTGTAGTCTTAAGAAAACTCCCAAGGGTATTGTGCCTAAAGCACGACTGGTTGCCAGAGGGTTTGAAGAGCTAAATATTCAAGAGTTACAGAAAGATTCCCCCACCTGTGCCTCAGATTCGCTTAGACTTATGCTATCAGTGATATGTCAAAACCAATGGGAAGTCCATCAAAGCTGCGTTCTTGCAGGGTATGGAGCTATCCAGGGATATTTATATCCCCCCCCCCCCCCCCCCACCCTAGAGGCAGGATGTCAACATGTGGAAACTAAAGACATGTGTATATGGTCTTGTAGACACATCACTATATTGGTACAACAAAGTGAAGGAAATCATGCTGAGTACTGGTGGTAGAGTGTCACAGGTGGATCCGTCAGTCTTTTACTGGTTGGATGAGCAATGTAAGGTCACTGGGGTGCTTGCATGTCATGTAGATGATTTTCTTTGGGCAGGCTAATCAAACTTTTCATCCGATGTGATCCCTCAACTAAAGTCTGCATTCCAGGTTGGGAGTGAGGAGCATGAAAAGTTATCCTATGTAGGAATGGATTTTGTAACTGTTAACGGTGAAGTCCAGGTACATCAACAAAGTTACATTGAGAACCTGCAGCCTATTCCCATACAAGCAGGTCGTGCCACACAGATAAATGAACTCCTTAACGAATCTGAGAGATAGCAGTTACGATCAAAAATAGGACAGATCCTATGGGTTGCTAAACAGACAAGACCTGATGTTATGCTTGATTCATGTTGTTTAACTTCTAATATAAAAGGGGCAACGGTCGGTCTATTCATGGTGCTAATAAGATCATCCGTAAGCTAAAGTCTGAAAAGGTGACACTCAGATTTCAACATCTCGGAAACAGTGATGCTTTGAACCTGATAGTTTTCAGTGATGCTTCATTTGGAAACCTCCCAGACAGGGAGGTACTTTTATAACACTTATGGGAGAAAGAGGTTAGTTTTCCCCCCTCTGTTGGCAGACCAGGAAAATAAGGCAAGTGGTCCACAGTACCCTTGCAGGGGAAACTCTTGCCATGTCAGATGAGATAGAAAATGCCATGTCAGATGAGATAGACAATGCCATGTCAGATGAGATAGACAATGCCATGTCAGATGGGATAGACAATGCCATGTCAGATGAGATAGACAATGCCATGTCAGATGAGATGGACAATGCCATGTCAGATGAGATAGACAATGTCATGTCAGATGAGATAGACAATGCAATGTCAGAAGAGATAGACAATGTCATTTTTCTGGCCACACTCTTTTCTGAGCTCACTACTGGACATGCTGAACTGAATGCTCCCTCTGTACTCTGTGTGACTGATAACCACTCTCTGTTCGATGCCCTCAAGTCCACAAAACAAGTCATAGAGAAGAGACTCAGGTTGGAAATCAACAGTATTAAGGAGCTCATACAAAGCAAGATGATTAAGGAGGTGCGTTGGTCAGACACAAAATCTCAACTCGCTGACTGTCTCACAAAAAAGGGAGCATCGGCTCTTGTGCTCTTAAAAGTACTCAGTGAAGGACAATGGGATCTGGGTTAAAGTGTGTGTTGATATGGAACATTAAAAGCACTTTTGTTTTATGTATTTGGTTCTCAAATGTTTCCCTAACTTATGTTGACTACTCAGGGAATGTAAAACATTTTTGTTTTAGTCACTGTATGATGTTTTATACTTCATGCAATGTTGAAAGTTATTTTTGTTTTTTTATTTAAAAAAACAAAAAAACAAAGTAGAATAACGAGATTGTTAACGTATTCTCTATGCGTCTATACTACTGGCGATACGGTATTCTGGGTTGCCCTCTCTTGGCGGGGAAACACATGCGCAGTCAGTCTGTGTGGAGTTGAGCTGGATGTCGGCTGCTCTTGGTGTTGTAAACTGGAGTAAATAAAGCCGGGTTAACTTAAGATAAACGTTGTGTTTATTTGGATTAGGCTAACACACACCATCAAAACACACACACACCATCAAAACACCAACAGGGCACATGTACACATCCACAGGGCATAATAGCACACAATACCACATACAGATGTGGGAAGTTAGAAATGTCAAATGCTGCAGCATTTCACCTTCGCGGTATTTGGCAGGGAAATCCCGTTGGAAATCTCGTGGGATTTCAGACGGGTGTTATTTCGTCTTAGTGATGCACCACCGCCAGGTGGCGTCTTTGAGTAGATTTAGCAGGCTGGGCTCAGTGTTTTTCTCCTATAGTCTACGAATGAAGCATCATTAAATTTCACATTCTTTAATTTAAATGCTCTGTTGTAAAGCACTTTGAGCTGAATTTATCTGTATGAAAGGTGTTATACAAATAACGTTTAATTGTTATTATTACCTTGTTCTCAAACACATGTTTTCTCCATCTGGATGTAATTTAATTATTACGAACACCTATATCTAGGCCTACAGTAGCCTATCTATCTCGGTAACTGACGTCGGGTCAAGACGTGGTGGCTGTTAGGTCAAATGCGCAAAATAACAGTATTGTAAATATTTGTTAGTAAAGATGTGGTGAACGTGGGGGTTTTGCGTTTTGTTTCTGGAACGCATTCAACTGGTAGGCTACTCGTAAACCCCGGAAGTAAATTTGAAGACGGGGCACCAGCTAATGTAGCCAAGTCTGAGCGCAGTAGGCTATATGGCTTCAGCACGATACAAAGAAAAAATAAGCTTGATCGACTTGTGGATTCATACAAAATTGACATAGTCGCCATGAGTAAAGATCACTCATTGCCAATCATATCCGGACATTAACTATCTTGTGCATAGATAGCGGCAGGTTTGACAGTGAGTGCGTTCACATGCACAATATACACAATATTTTGTTATTTGAATGATCTTGAATATATATATAATCAATGAACGGCTATAGGGAATGCGCAGTTTCGCGCTGGGTACAGCCTATTATATGCACAGTTTTGCGCTATGTAGGCTATTATAAATAAGTATTATTCATTGGGGGAGCTTGGACTCGCTGGGGACTGGTGGAGAGACGCAGAGCCTCCCCAGACGCGACATCCTCCAGTTGGCTGAAGAGCTGCGCGCTCTGGCGTCCAAACAGCCACCGGCGGCGCCCCTCGCAGTGTCCACAGAAGAATAACCCCCCCCCCAAAATACCTGCATGGTGAAGACAAGATGCAGCAAGAATAGAACTGTCTACCAATGCATGAAGTGCACCATAGCTGTCTGTGGCAGTTGCACTGCCAAGTAGCAGAGGATATGTGCGAAGTGTATTTGAGCTGCCGCCTCAACCGTGCGTAAGAGCAGAGCGCATCAACTCGTGTATAGCTACAACTAGTAGCCCATAGCCATTAAAACGGCTTATTGTTTTATTCATATATCAACTAGATAATTCGATAATAATGAGTAGCCTAGTAGGCTATAAAAGGAATTCAATAGGGCCTAATAAGCCTTAAGTTGTAGCCTAGGCTACAGTACAATCACAAGACGCATAGGCCTAGCCTACCGTAAAAAGCGTTGCGTTCTCATAGGCCTATATTAACTTAGATAATTATTAATTATGCTCAGGTCATAATGTCCGTTGAAAATAATTCCCTCTAAGCAGAATTTGAATTGTATTACAATAGGCTAAAATTTAATTTCCACATATTCCGATTCCTTCTAGGCCTATATATAAAAACTTTTTTTTTTTTTAATGTGTAGCCTAGGCTACAGGCTTCTGCGATGAACAAAACAGCCACAATGTAGCCTGTTTAGCGAGCGAGAGGGCTGTCTACCATATGTAATATATCTAGACTACATGCATTGTGGTATTTCTTTATATAGCCCAGCCTGCCTATCAATTGTTTCTCAATAAACAGTTATGCCATCCTCTGAGTCTGAATAAGCAGGCTAATAGACTGGCAGCTCTTAATGCCTTCCCAATCAATGAGACATGGTTGTAAAAATGATGTTTTATTGATGAAAAGGGTAAAACTGAAAAACATGTTAAGAGTCATTGCATTGATCGATGCAGTCCGTTCAAATAGGCATCAAAAGATAAAGTAGGCCCATTTAAAATGACCAATTACATCTTCAAATCCCTTCTAATCTTGGCCTTTGATAGGGTTTTTCCCCGCCCTACTGCCAATTATATCCGAACATTAACTATCTTGTGCATACAGAGCACAAACAATGAAACAATGAAACAAATAGATTTCCTCCCCGTCTGTCTGTGGCATTCGCTACCAGCAAACACTGAAAATACAGGTCCTCAATTTATTTAGATTAGACTAGCCTATCCAACTGGACCACTCCAATGAATGTTGAACGTAGCCTACTTTTATTCTTTAGGTTTTAGAGAACAGGCCTACAATGTCCACACATGCATGCGCCATCTGACTAGCTCGCCACTCGCCAGCGAACCTGGACTAGACTATTGTAACCCCCCCCCCAAATTCTTTTATATTTAAATAAACTGGATGGACCGGTTTCCTAGCCCTGGATCGTGGGGGAGGGGGGTAGCCTAGGTTAGCGGGTGCTTTGCCATGACCGGCCATTCCACAGGTGTTGGATTGAATTCGCTAGTTTGATTGATAGATGGATGGATTTAACGTCCAAAGTAGATTGTGCAAGTATTGTATAGGCCCATGTGTAAGAGATGAATGGTTGTAACCATGAACTCAGCCAGAGGTAGGCCCTAGCTACTGTAGATTATCAGCATTATCACCAGTCTCAATTTATGTTTTCCTCTAGGCTACGTGTTGCCATTCATTTAAACCACCATCTCATCTAGACTAGCCTACTTCTGTTGCTGCATTTTTACATGTATGCTTTCATTATTTTAGAGCGCAATAAACATTTTCCAGGATTCCAATAAGTCCATCCATTCATCCAACTTTGTGTTGAGCGCAGCGCAGGCTGGTAGCCTACTGTCAAGGATCACGACTGATGCACTCCCTTAACACTAGCAGCGCAAAGCATTTGAAACTTACCAGCTTAGCTGGGGGGTGGGTCAAATGCCCCCGCAGTCTTTAGAATGGGAGGCTGTTATTGACACACAATGGCCGCTAGATGGCGCTCGTGTGTGTGTTTGTGACACCAAATGCGGCTGTATCGGCTTGGGCTACAAATAGATACACCTGTCTAGAAATAAGATGGTCGTGTCTGGGACTACGTTTTCCCAAGCCCTATTATCAAATAGAAAGCATATCACGGATAACACTTGAAAAATAAGAACACATTGGCGCAGTATGATGTAGGACTATTCACCTATTGAGCAATTTATGGATAGATTTATGGATGAATTCTATGTTTACTCAGGCCCGGTCGGATTTCTGGCTAAGCCGCTGGGGTAGGCTTGTGTTGCAGTTTTATTTTCGGAATTTGAGCTGAAAGGCATTTTTCTTAACATGTATTATGATATATAGATATATATTATACTAAATAGATATATAATATTTGGGCGGGTTTTTATCGCATTGGGGGGATTTGGAGCACTCGTTGGGGCTGGAGCACCAATCCGGCAATCCGGCTTGTTTACATCCGGACGTGAAGTATGTAGCAACATTCTGTGGAGGGCAGTAATAGTTGCATCGACACTGGCCGTAAGAAGAAGTGATTGAATACATTTTCCGCATGTTTGTTGTATTCTATTTGACATGTTCCTTTGCCTCATTTAGCACCAGCTGCAACAATCTCCTCCAAATCCGTTCTCTCCGTTAGCAGGGCTAACGTTGCACTCAGTAGCTTGTGCTTATTGGCTAGGTTTGGTAAAAAGCTTGTGCAGTGGAGGGGTTCTTTTGGGGGAATTATTGGATTATGCCAGCTAACGTTAGTTCCCAAGCTTGTTTGATAACTATTCGATGCTGTCGCCGTTATGAATGACAGCCCCACTTCACTTTAGAGACGGCCCCAGCTTTTGTTAGCTTTTAACTTCAAATTAACGTTTTTGTGTTTTGGGGCAAACTCTTAAAATAATATAATACGGCATGCATAGCTAGCGAGAGATATTGCCCCCGCATCATTTTACAACCTGTATTGTTCGACTTTGCAACTGCTTGCTTGCTAGCTAGCTTAGCTAGCCTAACGTTGGGTGTATGAAGCTGGATAGTGGCCATGATTGCACCACCCTCATCCCACGATGGAGGCTATCAACTGGGCTTGGGACTCTGCGTCTCATCGCTAACTGGCAACTGTCCCGGTTGAGCTAATGGTAGGTAGCGTTAGCTAGCTCAAACGTAGTTTTTTATTAGGCTATTATTAGCCTATCCAACCAATGTTATGTAGTTGTAGGTGCTGCTTAATGGGTGGGGTTGGTATTTGCAGAGGGCTACAAACACAGCGTGACACATGAGCAGTTTTCTATGCAATATAAAGGCTACTGAAAAATAAATTGACTCCAACAATAATCTGATTCAGTTAACACTTTATTTTTGAATAAGTGGCTCTTGTGGCTTAGAATAAGGGTCTGCAAGTGCAATGGGAAAATATCGACTATTCTAGTAGGCTAGAGTTTGTCCATGTTGCACATTAAAATTCAGGTATTGCTTAGCCTATATTCACATTTACTGTAGCTTCCTCAATGGGTCAAGACAATATACAATGAAAACATTTACTCGGTACAATAAATATCACAGCCAAGAATAGATGTGAAAGTTGTGATCAAGATGCATTGGACTTGGCCGGCTTGTGGATTTATAGATCTTTCAAACCTTTATTTATGCTCGAGAGGCACTGAGGTTGCCCTCATTTACAGTGACGACGAGCGATCTTGCACCCAGTCACTGCAAAACTGTCAGCTAGCAGTCTAAAACTGTCAGCTAGCAGTCTAAAACTGGCAGCTAGCAGCCTAGCCTATTTGCAAAACTGCTGCAAAAGTGTCACCTACCATCCTAGGCTATTTGCATGTCAATGTAGGCTCATTGAGAATTCTGTGAATGGTGGGGGTTGTAGTGAGCCTGCCCACTGACTGTGCAAAACGTTGGGTTAGTGGACAAGTGTGCCTGACAAATGTGAAATTAGCAGAATCGTATTGTCTAACTCAGTAGTGGCGACCGCCCATGACTGTTGCTCTCGATGTAATTTTGTGTGTGGAAAAACGAGACAGTGCCAGTTTCCAGTGCAATGTTGTTGTTTTTTTGTTGTTGTTGTTTTAGGCTTAGCCTAGCCTAATGTGTGGCTGAACAGCCAGTCAGCCCCGTTGTGATTTCAGATTATTTTCAATCTCACGCACCGTTCCTTCATGGATCACGAGGGTAGCCTACCTACACCGAAACCAATTCAATTGGGTGATAAGTGATATATATTATAGTGATATAAAAACATACATGTTCCAATAAAATACCACATCAGATGCCACAAAGTAAACATCATCTCATCACTTAGGAGAGTTGGCTGAAATAAAAGGTTGCTCCCTGTCCTTTGACATTCGCTACCAGCAAACAGACAGCTAGGCCTATTTGCATGTCAATGTAAACCAGTGGGGGCTGGGGAGGGCTACAAGGTATGGCTTGGTTGGGGCATGCTGTGGCTGAGGAGATAGATGAGATCATGGAGGACTTCAGCATCCAAGAGAAGGTTGTGGCAGCCACAGTTGACAATGCCTCCAACATGGATGTTGCTATAAAGAAGCTCCACCTTGTCAAATTTGGGTGTATATATATATAAATGAAATAGCATAGAAAAGTTAGTTAAAATAGCCAAATTCATCTATAATCAAAGCCTAAAATACAATTATGTAAAATACATTTTATAGTAAATTGTTGTTTTTCACTTTACTTTCCCCAAATGTAATACTGGGATGTAATAATACTGAATAATGACTACACACCACATAAACCTTCATGGAATGTCTGGAAATAAAAAGACCAAGGAAACAGGTTCTCTTTCTCCAAACGTATCATTTACTTGTAATTTTTCACTGGAATGAACAAACAAACAATGGACTTGTTACTCCATAAATTAATAAAATCAATAAATAAACCATCTCATGAGTGTATCAAGCTATGAACAAGATATCTGATAGCAAAGCCGGTGGTCTTGAACGCATCTCAGCAGAACCAACTAGGATGGAAACTGGCGTGGATAACGTGGCTGGTGTGTGCTTCTCTTTTCTGAAAAATACAAAACAGAGAAACAACATTAATGATAAATTAGATTTATAAAGCGCTTTTCAATACACCCAAGGACGCTTTACAAGAACAGAGAAGACCAATGAGACAAAACAACAGGCAGGACTAACAACACAGGGTAAGCTAACCGAGTAGGTAAACTGGCCAACTAAGGCCTGGGCCTGGGCCTGGGCACGCGCACACACACACACACACACACACACACACATACTCTAGTAGAGCACTGGCAAAACAGACATTCACTAGCAAATTAAACATGCATTGTTGGATAGAAAGATGTATATTTTGCAGGACGTAAATCATTAGGCCTACTTTAGATTTGGTTTTGACTGAAACAAGAAGTTGGCGCACTTTGGAGAAGCACAGCCGCGCCTAGGCCAAATTCATAGTCGACGCAAACTACATAAGCGCAAGCTTCTCAAGGCCACGCAAGATGTAGTGCGCACCAATGATGTTTCCATGACGACGGCTGTAAACAGGAGTAGACCGGCTTGAGATGTAAACAAGACGTAAACATGGAGATGTTACAACGCCTGTTGCTCATAGCACTAGTGCTTATTTATGTCTCTTGTCCTCTTATTTCGGTTATTAAAGTTATAATATTTCAGTTATTCAGTCCCTCATCACCTTTGCGCTAGCGCGATAGCTAGCTCGCACTCCACTGGAGAGTCAAGTAAACAAACAGTGCGCCCCACAATGCACAGCGCATCTGACTACGGGGTCTTTTTAGGTCAAACATCCGAGAACGGGCAGTTTCACACAACTGGAGCGCCCTAGAAATCGGTTGTGACCCATGGATGTAGGTTGTGACCGCTCCGAAAACACCTCTTCAGGAGGGTCTCGGAGTGGCTGTTTTAGTGCACACTTGTCTGCGATTGTTGTGTTCACACAGGCCCATACAGAGCGCTCTCGGGCCCAAAGCTCGTTTGGTGCGCACAAAACTATATGTGTGAAACCACCCTAAGTTACTCCCTTTACGCACAAATATAATGAGCGGATATTTATTCTTGATAAGTTCATGAGGTAACTTACAGTAGGATTGATCATTTTGTGTGCATAAACAGTGGCTAAGCATAAAACATAAACAGTTGCCGAACAAATCGTCATACAGTGAAAACTATAAGTCACAATGCTTAGATACTTACATTGTACGAATCAGCACAGTTGTGTGAACATTTTGGTGTATAATATGTGTGTGAGCTTTCAAAACTGTAGGAGTGCCAGCAGTTTACAAAATGTGTGACAGTTTTCAAAGCAACTGCTGCCACCACTGTAAAAATGTAAAGTTTCTGAACATTCCAAAAGCAGTTTCAAGCAGTTTCAATGGGACAAAAAATAGTTTTAAAAGTTAAATTTCTAAAAAACTATAAAAAACATCAAAAATCTGAATGGATCCGTTCAAGAGCTGAACGTCATGAACATTTTAAAGTTTGAATGAAGTTTCTAGCACAAAGTATGAAGAACTAGTTAAGGTTCAAAAAAGTGGGGAGAATAATAAGAAAGAAAGAAAGAAAGAAAGAAAGAAAGAAAGAAAGAAAGAAAGAAAGAAAGAAAGAAAGAAAGAAAGAAAGAAAGAAAGAAATAGTGGGAATATCACAAGTTGGGCTAGCTTCTGCAAACTAGCCCACCTAATAAAGAAAGAAAGAAAGAAAGAAAGAAAGAAATAGTGGGAATATCACAAGTTGGGCTAGCTTCTGCAAGCTAGCCCACCTAATAATAATATAGGCAAATACAATAGGGTTCCGGCAGCTACGCTAGTAAGCTTCCTCATTGAAACGTATGGCAACGCACTCTAGCTTTTGAGCTGCTAATTTTGTATTTTTACTCTTTTTCTAACTTGTCGCTATGCCTAGTTTTAACAGCTCATACACATTTTATATATCGAAACGTTCCCATAACTGTGCTGATTCGTACAATGTAAGTATCTAAGCTGTGTGACTTATAGTTTTCGCTGTATAGCGATTTGTTCGGCAACTGCGCTCCCCATTGAAACGTATGGCAATGCTAATTTAGCATTTTTACCCTTTTTCTAACTCGTCGCCATGCCTACAGTTTTTAAGCTACACGGACATATAATAGCCTAAAATGTTCAGCATTTTCTCAGGATTCCTACGGTGTCAATATTTAGACTGTGACCTTCATACTTTTTGAGAGAGAGATGTCTGAAACCAACATGCCCTTCCATTGAAGTGAATGAAAGGATGCTCACAGTGTCAGTTGGGATTTGAATTTGGGGACACGTGCAGGATCTCTGTACAGGCACCCTTTTATGACTACTGTGGTAGCATTCATATTCATTCATTCATTCATTCATTCCTTCCTTCCTTCCTTCCTTCCTTCGATCTTTCCTTCCTTCCTTCCATCCATCCTTTCTTCCTTCCTTCCTTCTTTCCTTCCTTTCCTTCCTTCCTTCCTTCCTTCCTTCCATCCTTCCTTCCTTCCTTTCCTTCCTTCCTTCCTTCCTTCCTTCCATCCTTCCTTTCCTTCTTCCTTCCATCCTTCCTTCCATCCATCCTTCCTTCCTTCCTTCCTTCTTTCCTTCCTTCCTTCCATCCTTCCTTTCTTCCTTTCCATCCTTCCTTCCTTCCTTCCTAGACACATGGTCTCCAATGAGGGGTGCATGGGGATGGCCTGGCAACCTCTGACCTGAGGGGGCGGAGTCTCGCCACCACGCCACTATCCACGCCACCGTCCCCACATCTCAGACCCTGAGTTGGCTAAAGACGCAGTTTTCACGGTTGAGTGCATGTGGCTGGTCCGGGGAGCAGTACACTGTCCTAGACCGGCTCTGACCCGAGGGGGCGGAGTCTCGTCACCACGCCACTATCCACGCCACTGTCCCCACATCTCAGCCCCTGAGTGAGCTACAGACACACGGTCTTCACTGTTGGGTGCATGGAGATTGCCCGGATGTCAGTGCACTGCCCCCGACCTGCTCTGACTGGAGGGGGCGGAGTCTCGCCACCACGCCACTGAACATGCTACGGACACCACAACTCAGCCCTTGAGTGGGCTGGAGACACACGGTCTTCACTGGTGAAGGCAGTTGGATAGCCCGGTGCGGCCTACACTTTTCATGCCTGGCTCTGAACCAAGCGGGCGGAGTCTCGCCACCACGCCACAGACCCCACAACTCAGCCCCTGATTGAGCTAGAGACACACAGTCTTCACCAGTGGGTGCAAGGAGACTGCCCGGAGGTCTTCATGGTGGAGTCAGGTAGGTGGCCTGGAGAGGGGTACACTGTCCCCGACTGGCTCTGACCTGAGGGGGTGGAGTCTCACCACCACGCCATTATCCATGCCACGGGCCCCACAACTCAACCCCTGAGTGGGCTAGAGACACAGTCTTCATTGGTGGATGCATCGAAATTGCCCAGAGGTCACTGTACTGTCCCCGACTAGCTGTGACCCAAGGGGGCGGGGCCTAACCAGCACGCCACTATCCACGCCACGGGCCCCACAACTCAGCCCCTGAGTGGGCTAGAGACACACGGTCTTCACCGGTGGGTGCACGGAGATTGCCTGGTCCGTAGTAGTTCTAGCAGTAGCTGTTACATACAGCTGCAGCAGCTAGCCCACCTCACATTTTCTCCAGGAAATGTACTTTCTAGTTATTATTATTCTCCCCGCTTTTTTGAACCTTAACTTGTTCTTCATACTTTGTGCTAGAAACCTCATTCAAACTTTAAAATGTTCATGACGTTCAGCTCTTGAACGGATCCATTCAGATTTTTGATATTTTTTATAGTTTTTTAGAAATTTAACTTTTAAAACTATTTTTTGTCCCATTGAAACTGCTTGAAACTGCTTTTGGAATGTTCAGAAACTTTATGTTTTTAGATTGGTGGCAGCAGTTGCTTTGAAAATATTCACACATTTTGTAAACTGCTGGCACGCCTACAGTTTTGAAAGCTCACACACATTATACATCAAAACATTCACACAACTGTGCTGATTCGTACAATGTAAGTATCTAAGCAGTGTGACTTATAGTTTTCGCTGTATGACGATTTGTTCGGCAACTGCGCTCCTCATTGAAACGTATGGCAACGTACACTAGCTTTTGAGCTGCTAATTTTGCATTTTTTCTCTTTTTCTAACTTGTCGCTATGCCTACAGTTTTAACAGCTCATACACATATTATATATCGAAACGTTCCCATAACTGTGCTGATTCGTACAATGCAAGTATCTAAGCCGTGTGACTTATAGTTTTCGCTGTATGACGATTTGTTCGGCAACTGCGCTCTCCATTGAAACGTATGGGCCCACACTACCTTTTGAGCTGCTAATTTTGCATTTTTACCCTTTTTCTAACTCGTCGCCATGCCTACAGTTTTTAAGCTACACGGACATATATCCTAAAATGTTCAGCATTTTCTCAGGATTCCTACGGTGTCAATATCTAGGCTGTGACATTTATACTTTTTGAGAGAGAGCTGTCTGAATCGGACATGCCTTTCCATTGAAGTGAATGAGAGGATGCTCACAGTGTCAGTTGGGATTTGAATTTGGGGACACGTGCAGGCTCTCTGTAGAGGCACCCTTTTATGACTATTGTGGTAGCATTCATATTCATTCCTTCCTTCCTTTCCTTCCTTCCATCCTTCCTTCCTTCCTTCCTTCCTTCCTTCCATCCATCCTTCCTTTCTTCCCTTCCTTCCTTCTTTCCATCCATCCTTCCATCCTTCCATCCTTCCATCCTTCCTTCCTCCTTTTCTTCCTTTCCTTTCTTTCCTTCCTTCCATCCATCCTTCCTTCCATCCATATTTCCTTCCTTCTTTCCTTCCTTTCCTTTCCTTCCATCCATCCATCCATCCATCCTTCCATCTTTCCTTCCTTTCTTTCTTTCCTTCCTTCCTTCCTTCCTTCCTTCCATCCTTCCTTCCTTCCTTCCTTCCATCCTTCCTTCCATCCTTCCTTCCTTCTTTCCTTCCTTCCTTCTTTCTCTTTCTTTCTTTCATTCCATCCATCCATCCATCTTTCTTTCATCCATCCATCCATCTTTCTTTCTTCCATCCATCCTGCTTTCTTTCTTTCATCCATCCATCCATCCTTCCCTCCTTCCTTCCTTCCTTCCTTCCTTCCATCCTTCCTTCCATCCTTCCTTCCTTCCATCCTTCCTTCTTTCTTTCTTTCTTTCTTTCTTATAATAATAATTCCTTCCTTCCTTCCATCCATCTTTCCTTTCCTTCCTTCCTTCCTTCCTTCCATCCTTCCTTCCTTCCTTCTTTACTTCCTTCCTTCCTTTCTTCCATCCATCCTTTCTTTCTTTCCTTCCTTCCTTCCTTCCTTCCTTCCTTCCATCCTTCCTTCCATCCTTCCTTCCATCCTTCCATCCTTCCTTCCTTCCTTCCTTCCTTTCTTCCTTTCCTCACTTCCATCCATCCTTCCATCCTTCCTTCCATCCATCTTTCCTTCCTTCCTTCTTTCCTTCCTTCCTTCCTTCCTTCCTTCCTTCCTTCCATCCTTCCTTACTTCCATCCATCCATCCTTCCTTCCTTTCCTTCCATCCATCCATCCATCCATCCATCCATCCATCCATCCATCCATCCATCCTTCCATCTTTCCTTCCTTCCTTCCTTCCATCCTTTCTTCCTTCCTTCCTTCCATCCTTCCATCCATCCTTCCTTCTTTCCTTCCTTCCTTCTTCTTTCTCTTTCTTTCTTTCTTTCTTTCTTTCTTTCATCCATCCATCCATCCATCCATCCATCCTTCTTTCTTTCTTTCTTTCTTTCTTTCTTTCTTTCATCCATCCATCCATCTTTCTTTCATCCATCTTTCTTTCTTTCTTTCTTCCATCCATCCTGCTTTCTTTCTTTCATCCATCCATCCATCCTTCCTTCCTTCCCTCCTTCCTTCCTTCCTTGCATCCTTCCTTCCTTCCATCCATCCTTCCATCCTTCCATCCTTCCTTCCTTCCATCCTTCCTTCCATCCTTCCTTCCATCCTTCTTTCTTTCTTTCTCTTCGTGGTGGCGTGGTGGTCTCGCCACCACGCCACAGACCCCACAACTCAGCCCCTGATTGAGCTAGAGACACACAGTCTTCACCAGTGGGTGCCATGAGACTGCCCGGAGGTCTTCATGGTGGAGTCAGGTAGGTGGCCCGGAGAGGGGTACACTGTCCCCGACTGGCTCTGACCTGAGGGGGTGGAGTCTCATCACCACGCCACTATCCATGCCACGGGCCCCACAACTCAACCCCTGAGTGGGCTAGAGACACAGTCTTCATTGGTGGATGCATTGAAATTGCCCAGAGGTCACTGTACTGTCCCCGACTAGCTGTGACCCAAGGGGGTGGGGCCTAACCAGCACGCCACTATCCACGCCACGGGCCCCACAACTCAGCCCCTGAGTGGGCTAGAGACACACGGTCTTCACAGGGTTGAGTCAGGTAGGTGGCCCGGAGAGGGCTACACTGTCCCTGACTGGCTCTGACCTGAGGGGGCGGAGTCTCACCCCCACGCCACTATCCACGCCACGGCCCCACAACTCAGCCCCTGAGTGGGCTAGAGACACATGGTCTTCACCGGTGCGGGCGGGTAGGTGGCCCGGAGAGGGGTACACTGTCCTCGACCAGCTCTGACCTGAGGGGGCGGAGTCTCACCACCATGCCACTGTCCACACCACAGACCCTACAACTCAGCCCCTGATTGGGCTAGAGACGCACGGTCTTCGCCGGTGGGTGCATGGAGATTGCCTGGTCCGTAGTTGTTCTAGCAGTAGCTGTTACATACAACTGCAGCAGCTAGCCCACCTCACATTTTCTCCAGGAAATGTACTTTCTAGTTATCATTATTCTCCCCGCTTTTTTGAACCTTAACTAGTTCTTCATACTTTGTGATAGAAACCTCATTCAAACTTTAAAATGTTCATGACCTTCAGCTCATGAACGGATCCATTCAGATTTTTGATATTTTTTATAGTTTTTTAGAAATTTAACTTTTAAAACTATTTTTTGTCCCATTGAAACTGCTTGAAACTGCTTTTGGAATGTTCAGAAACTTTATGTTCTTAGAGTGGTGGCAGCAGTTGCTTTGAAAATATTCACACATTTTGTAAACTGCTGGCACTCCTACAGTTTTGAAAGCTCACACACATTTTATACATCAAAACATTCACACAACTGTGCTGATTCCTACAATGTAAGTATCTAAGCAGTGTGACTTATAGTTTTCGCTGTATGACGATTTGTTCGGCAACTGCGCTCCTCATTGAAACGTATGGCAACGCACTCTAGCTTTTGAGCTGCTAATTTTGCATTTATACTCTTTTTCTAACTTGTCGCTATGCCTACAGTTTTAACAGCTCATACACATATTATATATCGAAACGTTCCCATAACTGTGCTGATTCGTACAATGTAAGTATCTAAGCCGTGTGACTTATAGTTTTCGCTGTATGACGATTTGTTCGGCAACTGCGCTCTCCATTGAAACGTATGGGCCCACACTCTACCTTTTGAGCTGCTAATTTTGCATTTTTACTCTTTTTCTAACTCGTCGCCATGCCTACAGTTTTTAAGCTACACGGACATATCATATCCTAAAATGTTCAGCATTTTCTCAGGATTCCTACGGTGTCAATATCTAGGCTGTGACATTTATACTTTTTGAGAGAGAGCTGTCTGAATCGGACATGCCTTTCCATTGAAGTGAATGAGAGGATGCTCACAGTGTCAGTTGGGATTTGAATTTGGGGACACGTGCAGGCTCTCTGTACAGGCACCCTTTTATGACTATTGTGGTAGCATTCATATTCATTCATTCATTCCTTCCTTCCTTCCATCCATCTTTCCTTCCTTCCTTCCTTCCTTTCCTTCCTTCCATCCTTCCTTTCTTCCCTTCCTTCCTTCCTTCCTTCCATCCACCCTTCCTTCCATCCTTCCTTCCATCCTTCCTTCTTTCCTTCCTTCCTTCCTTCCTTCCTTTCCTTCCTTCCATCCATCCTTCCATCCTTCCTTCCATCCATCCATCTTTCCTTCCCTCTTTCCTTCCTTCCTTCCTTCCATCCTTCCTTCCATCCATCCATCCTTCCTTCCTTTCCTTCCTTCCTTCCATCCATCCTTCCATCTTTCCTTCTTTCCTTCCTTCCTTCCATCCTTCCTTCCTTCCATCCTTCCTTCCATCCTTCCTTCTTTCCTTCTTTCCTTCCTTCCTCCATCCATCCATCCATCCTTATTTCTTTCTTTCTTTCTTTCATCCATCCATCCATCCTTCTTTCTTCATTTCTTTCTTTCTTTCTTTCATCCATCCATCCATCCATCCTTCTTTCTTTCTTCCATCCATCCTTCTTTCTTTCTTTCTTTCATCCATCCATCCATCCATCCATCTTTCTTACTTTGTTTCTTTCTTTCATCCATCCATCCTTCCTTCCCTCCTTCCTTCCTTCCTTGCATCCTTCCTTCCTCCCATCCATCCATCCTTCCATCCTTCCTTCCATCCTTCCTTCCTTCCTTCCATCCTTCCTTCCTTCCTTCCTTCCATCCTTCCTTCCATCCTTCCATCCTTCCATCCTTCCATCCTTCCATCCTTCCTTCCTTCCATCCTTCCCTCTTTCTTTCTTTCTTTCTTTCTTTCTTTCTTTCTTTCTTTCTCTCTCTTCGTGGTGGCGTGGTGGTCTCGCCACCATGCCACAGACCCCACAACTCAGCCCCTGATTGAGCTAGAGACACACAGTCTTCACCAGTGGGTGCAAGGAGACTGCCCGGAGGTCTTCATGGTGGAGTCAGGTAGGTGGCCCGGAGAGGGGTACACTGTCCCCGACTGGCTCTGACCTGAGGGGGTGGAGTCTCATCACCACGCCACTATCCACGCCACGGGCCCCACAACTCAACTCTTGAGTGGGCTAGAGACACAGTCTTCATTGGTGGATGAATTGAAATTGCCCAGAGGTCACTGTACTGTCCCCGACTAGCTGTGACCCAAGCGGGCGGGGCCTAACCAGCACGCCACTATCCACGCCACGGGCCCCACAACTCAGCCCCTGAGTGGGCTAGAGACACACGGTCTTCACCGGTTGAGTCAGGTAGGTGGCCCAGAGAGGGGTACACTGTCCCTGACTGGCTCTGACCTGAGGGGGCGGAGTCTCACCCCCACGCCACAATCCACGCCACGGCCCCACAACTCAGCCCCTGAGTGGGCTAGAGTCACACGGTCTTCACCGGTGCGGGCGGGTAGGTGACCCAGAGAGAGGTGTACACTGTCCTCGACCAGCTCTGACCTGAGGGGGCGGAGTCTCACCACTATGCCACTATCTACGCCACGGGCCCCTCAACTCAGCCCCTGATTGGGCTAGAGACACATGGTCTTCACCGGTGCGGGCGGGTAGGTGGCCCGGAGAGGGGTACACTGTCCTTGACCAGCTCTGACCTGAGGGGGCGGAGTCTCACCACCACGCCACTATCTACGCCACGGGCCCCACAACTCAGCCCCTGATTGGGCTAGAGACACATGGTCTTCACCGGTGCGGGCGGGTAGGTGGCCCGGAGAGGGGTACACTGTCCTTGACCAGCTCTGACCTGAGGGGGCGGAGTCTCACCACCACGCCACTATCTACGTCACGGGCCCCACAACTCAGCCCCTGATTGGGCTAGAGACACATGGTCTTCACCGGTGCGGGCGGGTATGTGGCCCGGAGAGGGGTACACTGTCCTCGACCAGCTCTGACCTGAGGGGGCGGAGTCTCACCACCATGCCACTGTCCACACCACAGACCCCACAACTCAGCCCCTGATTGGGCTAGAGACGCACGGTCTTCGCAGGGGGGCATGGAGATTGCCTGGTCCGTAGTAGTTCTAGCAGTAGCTGTTACATACAACTGCAGCAGCTAGCCCACCTCACATTTTCTCCAGGAAATGTACTTTCTAGTTATTATTATTATTCCTTATCTTCCACTGAAGTCTGACTTCCCGTGGACATAAAATCACCAAATTTTGCACATAGCTCCAGTACTATAACCAAAGTCCTCAACCTGCATTGTAGGTCAATAAAGCTGAAGGTGGCGCTACAGCAACAGTCTAAAGTTTTAAACTTTAAAAAATCATAACAAATCAGCCATAGGTGCTATCACTGTAAAACCACCATGTCAGTGTAGTCCCAAGTGAGACAAAACTTTCATACGCTCTGACCTTGCAGGAATTTTTTCATAAACTGTAAAACCTATCAAACCTATATCCTCCCACATTTTTTGTTCAATTGACACAAAAATTGATATATTGTATCTTCAGACTGTCCTTACCAAACAATCCTCACAGATTTTTGAAATATGAAAAATTGAGCCCACAGCACATCAAAAAGTTTTACTGTTAACAGTTCTGTATACAGTTCCTATTAATTCTTGCCAAATCAATGTCTGATCATCCTCATAAAAAGTGACAACATTGGCCACATATCCAAGATGTAGTGTGATTTTTTTTCCGAATTGTATCTCAAAAATTTAATTTAAAAAAAATATGTTTAATTCTGTCCTCTGAAACCAACACTTCATACAGAGAAAACTACATTACCCACAATCCGACGCTAGCTCCACGAATCGGAGACATCACTGTTGGCAACCCTACCCAACCCCCGCCGAGGATTACAATGACTCGATTGATTGGCAACTGACTGAGTACACAGCTGCTGAAGTTAATGTTCAATTATGAAGAAAAGCAAACAAAACCTGTAAAAATTAATAAACATATCTTATCCCACATTTTTCAATCAATTAACACCAAACTTGCTACACTGGATCTTCAGACTGTAATTCACAAACTCATTGACCAGATTGTTGAATTATCAAAATCGAGCTTAGAATGCATCAAAATGTTTTACAAATGTTTTATGATACGATACGAATGTACAAAATGAACATTGGAATGTCAACTTTCTTGTTGTCCTCCTATTCTCTCGCTTATTGCTCCTAAACTTGTCGGAAATTGCCTGGCCCCGCCTCATCGCTGCGTAGCAGCTTTAATTATGTTTGAAGCAGTCTTTAACATGCTGTGTTATTATGTTTGAAGCAGTCTTTAACGTGCTGTGTTATTATGTTTGAAGCAGTCTTTAACGTGCTGTGTTATTATGTTTGAAGCAGTCTTTAACATGCTGTGTTATTATGTTTGAAGCAGTCTTTAACATGCTGTGTTATTATGTTGGAAGCAGTCTTTAACATGCTGTGTTATTATGTTTGAAGCAGTCTTTAACATGCTGTGTTATTATGTTTGAAGCAGTCTTTAACATGCTGTGTTATTATGTTTGAAGCAGTCTTTAACATGCTGTGTTATTATGTTGGAAGCAGTCTTTAACATGCTGTGTTATTATCCTTTCAAAACCCCTCTTAGTCCAACGGTAGCACCATCTGTTTACCAGGGTGCACCAGGACAGTAGATTACCTAGTTGTCTGGTCCAGGGTGTACCAGTAGATCACCTGGTTGTCTGGTTCAGGGTGTACCAGTAGATCACCTGGTTGTCTGTCTGGTCCAGGGTGTACCAGTAGATCACCTGGTTGTACCAGTAGTTCACCTGGTTGTCTGTCTGGTCCAGGGTGTACCAGTAGATCACCTGGTTGTACCAGTAGTTCACCTGGTAGTCTGTCTGGTCCAGGGTGTACCAGTAGATCACCTGGTTGTCTGTCTGGTCCAGGGTGTACCAGTAGATCACCTGGTTGTCTGGTTGGTCCAGGGTGTATCAGTAGATCACCTGGTTGTCTGTTTGGTCCAGGGTGTACCAGTAGATCACCTGGTTGTCTGTCTGGTCCAGGGTGTACCAGTAAATCACCTGGTTGTCTGTTTGGTCCAGGGTGTACCAGTAGATCACCTGGTTGTCTGTTTGGTCCAGGGTGTACTAGATCACCTGGTTGTCTGTCTGGTCCAGGGTGTACCAGTAGATCACCTGGTTGTCTGTCTGGTCCAGGGTGTACCAGCTGGAGACCGGGCTGACCAGACACCCAGAGGAGCGGCCGGCGAGGAAGGACCGGCGAGACGAGCTGATCGGCGCCCTGGAGACGGCGCTGCAGGCCCTGAACGGACCTGCCCCGCCCGCCGCCGGGCGCCGCAGACGAGCCTACGCCCCCTCCCACTTCATAGAGGGTGAGAGACACGGCCTACGCCCCCTCCCACTTCATACAGGGTGAGAGACATGGCCTACGCCCCCTCCCACTTCATAGAGGGTGAGAGACACAGCCTGGCCAGCACAGGACTCACCCACCACACTTCAGAGAGAGAGAGAGAGTACAAGCTACTTTAGGACAGGGCCCGGTACCATTTCACATCCTAGCACCTTACCCACCAGACTTCATAGAGAGAGAGAGAGAGAGAGAGACAGTACAGGCTACTTTAGGACAGGGCCCGGTACCATTTCACACCCTAGCACCTTATCCCATATGGTTTCCTGTGAATCTGGATGGATCAGATGGATATGGGCTAGATATCTCTACTGGACCCTCCAAGCATCGCAGTAGTCATCTGGTTCATCACTCAGTCCCTCTCTCCATCTCTCTCTCCCTCCCTCTCTCTCTATATCTTTCTCTGTCCCCTTCTCTTTCTCTCCCACTTCCTCTCTCTTTCCTTCCATTCTCTCTCCCTCTCTATCTCCCTCTCTCTCTCCCTCTCTGTCTCCCTCTGTCTGTCTCTCTCTCTCCCTCTCTCTCTCCCTCTCTCTCTCTCCCTCTTTCTGTCTCTCTCCCTCTCTGTCTCTCTCCCTCTCTCTCTCTGTCTCTCTCTGTCTCTCTCTTTCTCTCTTGCTCTCTCTCGCTCCCTCTCTCTGTCTCTCTCTCCTCTCTCTCTCCCTCTCTCTCTCCCTCTCTCTGTCTCTCTCTCTTCTTCTCTCTCCCTCTCTCTCTCTCCCTCTCTCTCCTCTCTCTCCCTCTTTCTCTCTCCCTCTCTCTCTCTCCCTCTCTCTCTCCCTCTCTCCCCCCCCCCCCCTCTCTGTCTGCCTGTGTTTCTCTATGTCTCTCTCCCCTCAGGGCTGACTCGTACAGAGAAGGACAAAGGGACCGTGTATGAGTTGATGTTCCGGGGCGAGGGCCCCCAGGGTCTCACCCAGCTGGTGTTGTTCCGGCCCTTCGGGCCCCTGCTCCGGGTGCAGAGTGACAGGGTGGACACTCGCGGCATGCTGCTCAACATCGTGGTGCCCCTGTCCAGAAGGGCCGACACGTTCAGACACTTCATCAGCAGCTTCAGGTGGGCTGACTGAGCACCAATACACACACACACACACACATCATCATCATCATCATCATCACGGTGTGATCACAGCACCACCCACACACACACACGCACGCACGCACACACATCATGGTGGTGTGATCAGACCAATACGCACACACACACACACACATCATGGTGTTATCAGACCAATCCGCACACATCATGGGACGCTTTCCCAGTCACAGCCTGGTCCTAGGCTATGAAAAATATCATTGGACGTCCTCTCTCTCTTTCTTTCTTTTTTTCTCCATCCTCCTCTCTCTCCCTCCTCCTCCTCCTCCTCCTCCTGTTCTTCCAGAGAGGTGTGTATCCAGCAGGATGGAAGGGTCCACCTCACCGTGGTCTACTTCGGCCGGGAGCAGATAGACGAGGTGAAAGCCATCCTGGACCAGACCTCCAGGTGAGTACGTACTTTGCTCAGGTACCGGCCGGAACTTGCTAACTTGCTTCACAGCTCGTTTGGGGGATAAGACACAGAGGAGAGAGAAGGGAGATGAAAGATCTCTATAGCTGGCCCTTAACCAGCCAGGCCTCTTGCAGAGCCAGGGCCCAGGATGAGGGAGGGAGGGAGGGAGGGAGGGAGGGAGGGAGGGAGGGAGGGAGGGAGGGAGGGAGGGAGGGAGGAAGGGAGGGAGGGAGAGAGGGAAGGAGGGGGGTCTCTCTGGAGAGAGAGGGTGGTTCTTCTCTGCTGGTGGCTACGGAGGATACAGGTCCATAGGACTGCTGGGGACAGACAATCCCAGCTCTGCTGGAAGCTGGACTCACTGGGGTTGGGAAGAATGACTTTAGATTATACAGTAGCCAACCTCTCTTCTCTCCTCCTCTCCTCTCTTCTCCTCACCTGTCCTCCTCGCATCTCCTTCTTTCTCCTCTCCTTCTCTTCTCTTCACCTCTTCCCTCCTCTCCTTCTCTCTCTGCACCTCTCTTCTCCTCCTCTCCTCTTCTCCTCTCTCCTGTCCTCTCCTGTCCTCCAGAGAGACCCAGTTCCGGAACTTCACCCTGATCCAGCTGAATGAGGAGTTTTCTCGTGGGCGTGGCCTAGACGTGGGCGCCCGGGCTTGGAGGCGGAGCCAGAATGTGCTGCTCTTCTTCTGCGACGTCGACATCCACTTCACCTCCGACTTCCTCACTTCCTGCCGACTCAACGCTGAGCCTGGTGAGGAGGGGCTCACCCGGACTATCCACCTGTCTGTCTGTCTGTCTGTCTGTCTGTCTGTCTGTCTGTCTGTCTGTCTGTCTGTCTGTAAGTCTGTCTGTCTGTCTGTCTGTCTGTCTGTCTGTCTGTCTGTCTGTCTGTCTGTCTGTCTGTCTGTCTGTCCTTCTAACCTGTCTGTCTACTGATGTGTGGATGTGTTCTCAGGTCAGAAAGTGTTCTACCCAGTGCTATTCAGCCAATACAATCCAGCTCTGATCTACAACAACCAGACTCCCCCTCCCATTAAACAGCAGCTGGTACGTCAGAGAAGGACAAGACAACAGCTTTTTTCTCTCCTTTCCTCTCCTCTCCCCTTCCCTCTTCCCCTCTCCTCTTCCCTCTTTTCTTCTCCTCTCTTCTCCTCTCCTCCCTTCTCCTCTCTTCCCCTCTCCTCTCCTCTCCTACATTTTACATTCAGATTAGTCATTTATCAGACGCTTTCATCCAAAGCGACTAACAATAATTGCCTTTAACGTAGAAAACGTCAGTGTACTACTACTCACCAGAACTCGCAAGTGAATCTCCTTTCTAAACAAGTGACTGAGAGCATAATCTAATGCTGAAGGCAAAGTGCAAGAATAGCAAACTATAAATACAATAGTTGCTGAAGAGGGAGGATTGTGGTAGAACTTCTTGAAGAGATGAGTTTTGAGCCTGCGGCAAAAGATGGGCAGTGACTCTGCTGTCCTGACATCAGTGGGCAGTTCAGCACTACCTATTATAGTAAGAAAATATACTTAGTAATTTCTAGTTCAGTCAGTGAATCCAAGTCCCTTCCAGAGGTTTAATGCTCTCCTCTCTCCTCCTCTCTCCTCTCCTCCTCTCTCCTCATCTCTCCTCTCCTCCTCTCTCCTCTCCCTTCCACTCTCCTCTCCTCTGGTAAATTATGATCCTGTATGCCTGTCTCCCTGCAGGTGATCAGGAAGGACACAGGATTTTGGAGAGACTTTGGTTTTGGAATGACGTGCCAGTATCGATCTGATTTCATAAACATAGGTAATACTCCCCTCCACACACATACACACACACACACACACACACACACACACACACACACACACACACACACACACACACACACACGTCATTCACTGATTTAGTCAAAATGTCCTCTCTAATTTTCACTATCTCTCTGTTTCTCTTTCTCTCACATTTCTGTTTCACTCTCACTCTATATCTCTCTGACTACCTCACTCTCTCTCCCTCTCTCTCTCTCCTCATCTCTCTCTCCCTCTCTCTATCTCTCTCCCTCCCTCCCTCTCTCCCTCCCTCTCTCTCCTCATCTATTTACTCTTCAATATGCTACCCCTATGTAACGTCATTAGGAGGCTCAATAGTTACCAAAGCTACGCAGATGACACCCAGCTCTATATTTCTGTGACACCCGATGACTACAGCTCAGTTGACCACCTGGTAGAATGCATTACTGATATAAATGCATGGATGTCACAGAATGTCCTTCAGTTAAACCAGGATAAAACTGATGTTTTGATCACTGGTGAAACAGTTGAAAGAGAGAGACTATCTGAACACTGACACTGAACACCAAATGCCAGGTCAGAAACCTAGGTGTAATGTTTGATTCTGATCTTAATTTTGAGGCCCATATTAAGAATGTGACCAGGACATATTTTTACCTCCGCCCCAAGAGCAAAGCCCCGCAGGGCGGAAGGTAATGTTCGCCCCTGTCTGTCTGTCCGTCTGTCTGTCCGTCTGTGTGTGTGTGTCTGTAGGCGGACAGGATTAAACAAAAACTACCAGCCCGATATGCATGAAACTCGGTGGAGGGGTGCAGCATGGGCCAAGGAACTGACCATTAAATTTTGACCATGATTCATTCATAGGTGGCTCTACAGTACCCATATTACTGTAACTTCAGTGTAGTGGGGGATTTAGGTTTCAGTTTCCTCATAGGTTTCAGGTTCTTGGCGCCACTTGCAATACCAAGCTTGGCCACTACGCCAAAAACTGGCTGTTCCTGGCCATGGGGGCTTGCTTCATGCGCCACTGAGCAACTTTCATTGGATTGAATGGGCCTTCATCTTTGCATGCCGTATCCACTTCTTATAATACATCCATGATCCAGCCATGATCAGTTATGCTCGCGTCAACAGGCTGGTTTACTTTTTCAGCTCGATCCGGAAGGTAGAACACTAGAGCCCGCCTACCATAATTTTTCCGTCCGGTGGATGGAAGATGATGCTGCAGCAGTGTTATTATTTAAATCAGCAATATTTAAATTTCGCCTTGCGCCTGACGAGACTACTGGCTGCAGTATAAAGAGCGACAAACAAGCTGCTAAAGCTATTGCTGATTATGGTGTTTTGTGTGCACAATAGGCCTACCACTTGCTTGCTTGCGTTGTTATCAACTTGTTTGCTAACAAAGGCTAGAACTACTGCCCAGCTGGCACACAACCAACCTTCAACGTTGAAATATAGTTGGATTAATGTCAGTCATCGTTTCAACCTTGAAAGAACATTGGATGCTCAATGGTAGAAAAAGGTTGATATAATACTTATAAATCAATGTTGAAACTAGGGCTGCGAGCAGCAGTGAGCGGGCCCTTGCACCCCACGCGTGTCGAGGTGCGGTGCCGTTAAGGGTGTGCTATTTCGGTAGCAGTACTGAGAGAAACTTCCTGTCACCAGTAGGTGGCGCTCTAAGCGTGACTCAATACCTACGCATAGATGTTTTCAGGACGGTACCTTGATGAAGCATGAGAAATATTGTGTAAATCGGACAATGTATGTAGGAGTTACGATGACTTCCTGCTTGACCTGTAGGCGGCGCTATAAGTATGACTCAATACTGACCTACAGATGTGTTCAGAACGTGACCTTCATCAAGCCTGAGTAATTTGGTGTAAATTGGATAATGTATGTAGGAGTTATGAGGACGTCCTGTAAGCAGTAGGTGCTGCTATAAGTATGACTCAATGCTGACGCACAGATGTGTTCAGGATGTGACCTTCATCAACCTTGAGCAATTTGGAGTAAATCGGATAACGTATGTAGGAGTTATGATGACTTCCTGCTTGACCTTTAGGCGCCGCTATAAGTATGACTCAAGACTGACCTACAGATGTGTTCAGGACACGACCTTCATCAAGCATGAGCAATTTGGGGTAAATTGGATAACGTATGTAGGAGTTATGAGGACTTCCTGTTTCACCAGTAGGTGGCACTGTAGGTATGACGCAATACTGACTTACAGATGTGTTAAAGATGCGACCTTCATCAAGCATGAGCAATTTGGAGTAAATGGGATACTGTATGTAGGAGTTTTGAGGACTTCCTGTTTCACCAATAGGTGGCGCTATAAGTATGATGCAATACTGAAACATAGATGTGTTCAGGACAGAACCGTCATGAAGCGAGAAATATCGGACAAATCGGATAATGTGTGGAGGAGTTATGAGGACTTTGTGTTTTATGGCGAAATGTCAGAATTTGGCGGGGCGCCACGGAAAGGGTGTTTGGTGAAAACTCAACTTTTGATCACAAAGGTCTTAAGATGAAGCTGACCGAATATGAAGTTGATCGGATGAAATCTGTAGGAGGAGTTTGTTAAAGTACGAGGCATGGAAATGGTAAAAACAAGGACAAAATGGCACATTGAGAGCAAAATGGCGGACTTCCTGTTGGATGTTTGGTATAGCTCCAAGAGACATTTTAGTGTGTCTCAATCAACTACATATGCCCAGCGAATTTCGTTCGCCTACATCAAACTGAAAGGTGGGGCTCGCCATATACAAATTTTCCAGGGGGCGCTCTTGAGCTGTTTTGCCACGCCCATTTCCGTCACCCATGAATTATCAAATTTTTCACCGGGACTGACTTATCTGCAAAGTTTCCTCCGTTTTCATCGATGTTTAGGCCGCCAAAAAGGCATTTGTTTGGGGAGAAGAAGAAGAAGAAGAAGAAGAAGAAGAAGAAGAAGAAGGTACAATAATAGTCCTTACAATTTCAATAGGGCCTCGCACAACCAGTGCTCGGGCCCTAATTATGTTGAAGATCTGTATGTTGAGCTACATCCAGCTAATGCGAGACAAACATTACACACGATGCACCGCACCAAAATTTCCAAAGAAACTACGGCGTCCATAATATGACATCCTCGGATGTCCACGGAAGAAAATTCGAATCTCATTCTTTGTGCAAGTGCAAAATAAGGATTTGTGGCCAATAAAATCAATTTATTGCAAAGATATATAAAGCAAAACCTTTGTCGGGCCAATTTTTACCCATATTGTGCATTAAAGGGCTATAAGGCAGGTTGAAGACATCATGTTGACATTGTTGTACATCAACATACAGATCTTCAACATAATTTCAACATTGATTTATAAGTATTTTATACTTTTTTGTCCTCTCTGGTCCGTGGTTTGGGGGTCCGTTTAGTGGCGTTGTGGAGCGCCAGCTTCTGAGGCCGAGGAGCACGTCCCTCAGTAGCACCGTTGTACCATAATTGATTGTGGTTGCATATGGTTCAGTTGCGTCGCGTTGCTCGCGTAGCTTGCATTGGGAGTTGGGAAGTCCATTTTTGAAGCGTTGCCTCCGCCGCCAGCCACTGGGTTTCATTCATGAGCCGCTGATGTCACAGGTTGTCCATACCTCGTCTGCCGCAATTACTCAACTGTCGTAATGTACGCCGGGTGCTATTCACCATTGAAATGTTTGCAGTTTCGGGCGTGAACGTGCCTATGTGGATTCTCGATATATATACTGTAATCAGTTCATCAAAATCCTCCCCTCGTGGCTTGTTTCATGAGTTCGCTGGCTGGTGCTGGCTGCATGACAGGCTATGCTGCTCGCTTGCTAGCTAGCTGATGTTCGTCAAGGTTTCCCGTATTGCACATAGGGCTATCGTTATGTTTAGATTGCTAATACTAGCTGAATGATTCTCGCGTTTCAATTTTGTTGCAGCCCGAGGGTTCCAGCAGAACTGCTGCTCTACTCGCTAGCACCCATGATTTGCGAGTGCCGCCACGCAGCTGGCGTTAGCCGTTCGGTGTAGCTAATGCTAGCTGGGTCCCATGCAATCAATCAAAGCTTTATTTGTATAGCGCATTTCATACCCAGAGGCAACACAATGCACTTTACAGAGAACAAGGGAGGTGGGTATATGACCCACCCCTACATATTCTGGTAGGGACCTGACTCGACGCTGGATCGGATTCGGGGTGTGATGCGCGACGCGCAGTATCTCTGTCGTCGCAAATATTTTGCGGGGCCCTCAGTGGTCTAGGAAACACTTTCTCTTCTGCGATAACGAAGCACCGTGAACTATGATCGTTCGAACATTCCGTTCATTAATAATTAATGCGCTGCCTCACATGGCTGTCCGGGCTAGGGAACGTACTCGTCCCCGGCCTCAACAATGAAATCGCTGTCCCTGTTTGATTTACAGAAGTTCTGCAGACTGTGCCCGGCTGCAGCCCCTTTCCGGCCTGGTCTGCCCTCTTTCAGCAGACGGTTCTGGACCAAATGATGCCCTCGTGCCTACCTGTAATCCGCTGCCCGATACATGAGAGCTGGTCTAGCCAAGACCACATTAACCTAATACGACTGCATGGTCTCATTTCACTGCGTTCTGCTCCACATTTGATGTGCCTTCATGCCCGTTAAAACCGAAATGTTATCAGCATTTATAGTCCATTGTGTTCAGTCCAGACGGCTGCGGCCTCAGTCGGTTAAAAGTGTCGTTGCAGGTGTGCAATTTCACATACGCTGCCTGGACCCCTTCATCGGCATACGAACACTACCTCGGGCCCGGCGTCCAGGCCGTTTTGGATGCTCGAAGCGATGAGCGGACCGTAACCAAGTTGTGTCGTGTCACTGCGGATTTCACGTCGTTTGTGCGGATATAGCCTTATTTAAAATGCATGCTGTAATTGCTCGTGAAACTATTAATTAATAAACTTATTGGTAAATTAATAATACTTTTATTAATACAATTATAATTAATATTGGCTAATACTTATGTAGCGGACAGGCCTTGCCCGCGTAGTGGGGTGTGACTGCAGGACTCACCGGGTGACTGGAGAGCGCAGGATCCAGGTCTCTGTATCCCCAGCCTTTAATGTCTCTTCACTACTGCGCTTTGGGTGTGGATGATTTGTGCTGAGCCCTACGATTTCTGCTAAACTCAGTCTAACCTGAGGTGTGTGTGAGCAGCATAAGCTGACCCTAAGTCTGACCCAACTGTTCCTTTCCACACTGAACCACCAGGCTATAATAAGAGTACACCTCCACACCCAGTGAGCCTTATAGACCAATTACTTAGTGACCCGGGCCTCTAATGCCCACTCTCATATAAAAAAAAAAGGAAAGAATTCCCCCGCTACTGGCTTGTTTTAAAATTAATACTATTTATTAGAACAAAATTAAATCGGTTTACCAATGAATACCAAGAAGGAAAAGAAAAAAAAATACTAATGTTAAAGTTGATGAAAATGACCCTCTTAACCCTATACAAAGGGTGTCAGTGTTCTTCCATACAAAAGAACACTGACATGAACTCAAAATGACATCAACAGTCAATGAGAGAGATACCCATACACACAGCACTTCAGTGAAATTCAGTAATAACCCACACTTTCCATACGAACACGGCTGAATAGTCCCGCGATGCACACACACACATACAGAAAAAGTCACTGGAATTCTAAACGATCGGAACAGTTCAGTTCCAATGCGAATGTTGCTGAATGGTCCCGCGTTCACAAGAACGGTCTCTGTCTAGAATGTGCACTGCCTGGCTAGTCAGAGGAGAAGTGCCCACTAGTGGGCTAAAGGACAGAATTCACCTGCGTCCCAGAAGACAGGTTGCGATGTTGATCCAGGGGTTGCCCAGCCGGAGCCAAGCCGTAGTGAGGGGATGCAGAGCTGTAGCAGGGATCCTTGAGGACGTCCCTCTCCAGAAAGTGTGCCGAAGAAACGCAAACTAGTCACAACACAAAAAGCTAGCTCACAACACTGCAACTGGCTAACCTGGTGCTGTGCGCACGCTAGCTAATTCACTTTTACACATCGACGGTCTCGGTTTTAAACGTCCTCTTCTCGAACGCCACTGGAGCCTAACTTAGCACTTTTATTAATTTACTGTCCACTTCTCGCAGATCTTTTTGAGGTTCCGAGGACTCTCTCCAATAACGGGCCGTGTCAAGATCCACAGAAACGTCGTCAGCCGCAGTCCGTCCTGAACGACCACCATCATTTTCTCTTCCCGCCGCCCCACCGTTCACCTCTTTTTTTTATTTTTTTAACTCTGCTGCACGTACACAGGCGTTTCTCTGGCAGTCACTGACTGGTTGGCTGACTGTCACTCCCCATGCAGCTCAGTCTCTCAAAAAGCAAAATGTTAACGTGGGCGGAGCACACAAAAACACATGTCCAATCAAACAACAGGAAAAACACATAACACAAAGTATATTCATATAAACCACATCTCTACAGTTATAATTAACTATTATTAATGAACTTCTATTATACATCCATGGTGAAATGGCACTTTTGTTGGTTAAGAGTTTCCCCTGCTGGCTATTCAGGTTCTTACAGGCTGCAATTGGCTTACCCATCATAGTCAGAGCGCTCCGCCGACCCCTTCGTGTAACACGTGGGCCTCGGAGCTGCCGGCACGTTCATCTAAATTATCGCCTAAAATTATCGAGTGGAAGCTAGTGCTTCCACTCGGAGCTGCCGGTGTGTTTGTTTTGGGGGGTATTGCTGCATTCTTCTGCTATTCCACTATGCGTCGGCTAGTGGAAGCCAGGGTAGACACTAGCTGGTCTCTGTGGCTCTCCGTGGTGACCGTGGGCCAAACATCTCTGAAGGGCCATCCAGCGGTCCCTCCGGTCACCATGGAGGCAGAGACACTAGGCTGTATCTCCTTCGGACTCCAAGCGCTGGCCCGTGGAGGCCAGGGACTATAATGTACAGCAGTCCTCCTGTGGCGCTCTTTGACGGTC
Source organism: Borostomias antarcticus (assembly GCF_949987555.1). Classification (NCBI taxonomy): domain Eukaryota; kingdom Metazoa; phylum Chordata; class Actinopteri; order Stomiiformes; family Stomiidae; genus Borostomias; species Borostomias antarcticus. Next base: position 12,201,554 of record NC_140239.1, on the reverse strand, counting down.
TTAGTGGGCTGAGTTACCTCCGAGCGTCTTCCCGATCGCGGCCCACTCTGATCGTCATAGAGGCAGGGGGCTAGATGCCGTTCCTTCTTCCGGCACTCTGGGCCAAGCGGCCCAGAGGGGGGAACATCTAGATTGTAGATGCCGTTCCCTCTTCCGGCCCGGCACTCTGGGCCAAGCGGCCCAGAGGGGGGGAACATCTAGATTGCTGCTTTCCACATGCGTGGAAGGCAGGGGGCCCCCCGAACAGATCACACCGCCAAAATGTATATGCTTAAAAAATTCATATGCCGTATATATTCATGCATGCTAATAAATGGGTCAATTTTGACTAAAGTGATCTCGACTGAAATATATTTTTTACTCATCACTTGAGAAACATTGCTAAGGTGAAACATTTTCTCTCCCAGGCCGAGTCGACACTGAAAGACTAATGCATGCTTTTATCAGGAGCAGGCTGGATTACTGCTCCCCTATCTGCTCTACCAAAGAAAGTATTAGTCAGCTTCAAATAGTACAAAATGGTGCAGCACGTGTCCTCACTAAGACCAGAAGGAGGGCACATATCACACCATTCTTACAATCACTACACTGGTTACATGTCCATTTTAGAATAGATTTTAAGATTCTTGTATTTGTTTAGAAAGCACTCCATAGTCATGCACCTGAATACGTCAGGCATGCTTTTACGATATACACCAAGTAGGTCCCTGAGATCCTCTGACACTGAACTTTTAACGGTTCCTGGAGCCACGACCAAGACACATGGGGAGGCAGCCTTCAGTTTTTACACCTCCAGCCTCTGGAATACCCTACTAGAAAACCGAAGAATGGCTGAAACTGTGAGAACTTTTATGCAAGATCCTTTTTAATCTTGCTTTTAGTAATGTACTTTTACTCAATTTTAATATTCATTTATTCTCTTATTTTTTACTGGTTCTTATTTTCTATTTCTCTTTTCATATATGTTCTGTCCTGTTTTACTTTCTTATTTTATTATTCTTACCAATACCAACTACTTATAAACTGTTTTTATTTATACTGTAAAGCACTGTGCTACATTTGCTTGTGATACAGAAATAAAATTGACTTTAAAATTGATTCTCTCTCTCCCTCTCTCTCCCTCTCTCCCTCTCTCTCCCTCCCCATCTTTCTCTCTCACTCTATCCCCTTCTTTCTCTCTCCCTCTCTCCCCATCTTTCTCTCTCTCCCCATCTTTCTCTCTCCCTCTCTCTCAATCCCTTCCCCTCTCTCTCTCTCCATCCCTCTCTCTCCATCCCTCTCTCTCTCTCCCTCTCTCTCTCCCTCTCTCTCCCCATCCTTCTCTCTCACTCTCTCTCCCCTTCTTTCTCTCTCCCTCTCTCCCCATCTTTCTCTCTCCCTCTCTCTCCCCATCTTTCTCTCTCCCTCTCTCTCCCCATCTTTCTCTCTCCCTCTCTCTCTCCCTTCCCATCTCTCTGCCAATCTCTCTCTCCCTCTCTCTCTCCATCCCTCTCTCTCTCCCTCCCTCTCTCTCCCTCCCTCTCTCTCTCCCTCTCTCTCTCTCTCCATCTCTCTCTCTCTCCATCCCTCTCTCTCCCTCTCTCTCCACCCCCCTCTCTCCCTCTCTCTCCATCCCTCCCTCTCTCTCTCTCCCTCTCTCTCCATCCCTCTCTCTCTCCCTCTCTCTCCATCCCTCTCTCTCTCCCTCTCTCTCCACCCCCATCTCTTTCTCTCCACCCCCTCTCTCTCTCTCTTTCTCTCTCTCTCTCCATCCCTCTCTCTCTCTCCCTCCCTCCCTCTCTTTCTCTCTCTCTATCTCTCTCTCTCTCTCTCTCTCTCTCTCTCTCTGCGCAGGTGGATTTGACCGCAGTATTAGAGGCTGGGGCCTGGAGGATGTCCACCTCTACAGGAAGTACCTGCACAGTAAGCTAATGGTGATTCGCGCGCCTTGTCGGAGTCTGTTCCACCTGTGGCACGAGAAGGTCTGCGCGGACGAGCTGCCGCCCGACAAGTACCGCATGTGCATGCAGACCAAGGCCATGAGCGAGGCGTCGCACAGCCACCTGGGGGAGCTGCTGTTCAGGACGGAGATAGAGGCTCACCTCAGACTGCAGGAGGAAGCCAGGGAGGGAGGGGGCAAGTGATGGTGACGGTGATGATGATGATGATGATGATGATGATGATGGAACTGCTCACTGAACTTCTGTGGTGATGGTGGTCATGATGATGGTGGTGGTGATGATGGTGGTGATGATGATGATGATGATGATGAAGGAACTGTTTGAGACTGTGTGTGCCGTTTCTGTTTTCTGTATTGCTTTCGAATAATAACGTCTAATGAGCTGGGATTGCAGACCTTCAGAGAAGGATCACTTCCGCTAGAAGTCCAAGCCGCATCAAGACAACGGCCAGACAGAAGAAGTGAGGGCTGGATCACAATCTGTCTCAAGGTCAGATATGCTGGACACTTCTCAAGAGTCAAAGGGAATCCGTTGCCAATGGACGCCGTCTCGCATATCTAGGCTATGGACAATGAAGACTGAAAGTTTAAATTATGAGTTTGTAAATACGTTATAGGCTACTTTCAGTTTATCTGTATGTAGGCTACTGTATAACCATGCCATTGTTGTTATAAAGTGAAGATAAAGTGTATTGTAACAATAACTGGATGTTTTGACTTTGCATTATCTTTTTTATGACTTTGATATGCGGCATAATAACCTGTCCATTAAAACACTTTCTCAATTTGCACCACTGTTTAAGATCAGATGAACTTCAACACAGACAGAGACATCAAGAATAAGAAGCCTTTTCAGTTTACTGTGCAGTGTATTTCAAATGCACAACTTGAGTCAAAAAGTACTTCAGGAGAAAAAACGGTCGAATCAACAATTTATTGAGCAAGCCTTTACATGGGGTCAAATCTTCGGCAATACTAAAGTTCACAGAGTGGCGCCGAGCTTATATGTCCTGGCTTCAGGCCAGGTATCACATCACAAACAAATTTACATACAAGGGATATAAACATGGTCACAAACAGTCACTGATGTTCTGACTGGTCAGGGTGTCAGCTGGTCTTTGCATCAGCTGAGCTCTTGCCCCCCTTCCTCGAACAATGGGGCTGCTTGGGTTCTTCCTGTGTCCTCCTAGGATCATGTTACAACTATAGGCTACTGACTCTAGAGGTGAACTGTAGGTCACGCTGACTCAGAGACAGGACAAAGGAATGCTGACTCAGGACATCTGCTTTGCTCACATGTTAAACTACTTAAGTTAACAGTTCCTAGTTTGGTTTGTTCCTTATTCTTAATAAAAATGATTACTACATGAGAGTAATACAGATGTATTGATGTAATACAGTATGCTACAGTATAAAAATATACTACAACTGTTAAACGTGAGGTCTTCAAAAGGGCTCTTACAGCGCATCCTCAGGTCAGTGGAACTTAGCTTTATGTACTCATGTTTCCGGTGATGATTAGTAATGTACTTTTTGGTTAGTTTGCGCAATATTTTGGAGTTGCCTTCCTTGTAATATATGCCTAGACATGTTTAGAGTCGCTGCCGGTATTAAGAAACAACGTTCTTTGCGTGCGTGCGTGCGTGTGTGTGTGTGTTGGTGTGTGTGTGCGTGTGCGCGTGCGTGCGTGTGGTTTTGCTAGCTTAAGGAATGTACTGCAACATGGGTGTGTATTACAAACAGCACTGTTTATTACCACAAGGCACTCGTTTACGACAGTCAAGCTGAGACAGATTCACCTTGTATCTACAAAACAGTTGTGAAACCTGACAGTGCATTTCAATGAACTAGCTAGAAGTAGGCTATTTGACAGTATTTTTTATACCGATTAAAATAATAATAATAATTATTATTATAATAATAAAGCCAATTTATTTCCTGAAAAGCATGAATGCTGAACAAATCTTCTCTGCTTGACTGGACGGTGCTGGTGTGCTCACGTGTGTTCATCACCACGGCTCTGCCATAGTCAGAGCTGGTGACGTAGCCCCACCAAATGTGCAGCGGAAGCGCCGGGGGAGCCACCGGGAGGGGCGGAGCTAACCGGAGGAACATCGGGCGACAGCGGGGCAGGCACGCGATAGGCTCCTAACCTAATCCGAGGCTTCCTTCCCTGTCATCAGCACAACGGGAACACGATCCTACCGGGGTGCCTGCCTGCCACCGTTCACTGTAGCCTCCGAGACAGGACAAGGTTATGTTTTGGGTTGAATAATCCCTTATATTATTATGAGGTTGGATTGTGCCAGATGTGAAGGGTGAGAGATGTCTAGTGCGTTTAGGGAGTAGCCTGTTTGTAGTTTTTTGTTTTGTAGAAAAAATAGTTTAGCCTATTAGAAACTAGGCTACTTTAGCCTATTGTGATTGGTTTTACAGGCTTCGGTCCACATGATATTGACAACATTGTTTTCAACTTTTTCATGCAAATAGCGAGACATGTTTGACCGATAGTCGGTCTCGCTCGCCGAACGAAAGCCGACAGCCTATTCGGGAGTCGACAGATTTTTCCAAGGCAGAAACCAGGAGACAAAACATGTTTGAAACCAGCACCATCCCTCTGGTCCTGCTCGACCTAACCTGTCTAATCCTCGGTATGTATTGTAAACTTGGTCTTCTTATTGGCTATATCCTAGGCCTAGTTATTCCACATTTGAGATGTTGTGTATTTGCACTCTTGTACTTTTGGATTTCTGTATATTTTGTATATGTGTATATTTTTTATAGTCTGTAATTGTCATCTGTTGCTGTAACGGTGCATTCCTCCCTGGAGGATTGTTTTTTTATTGTATGTGTTAAACCTTGGCTATTGTTGTAAAGACTATAGATCTGTAGCCTCGCCCACCTGTTCACGGGGACTCTTGACGCGCCTGTTTTACTGTACTGTAACTCCAAAGGTCAATGGCTTGATTCATGCATCAGTCTGACAAGGCTGACATATGTACAAAGACTTGAATGTTAATGCGTAATGCACTTAGAGTCTGGGAAAGATTCCCAAAGAAAGAGGATATAACTGAAGAGAGCTGAGAGAGAAACTGCATGAGAACAGTTCATCCTGTTTATTCAACATGGTCAAGATGTCGTTTTCACTGCGCCTTTGACGTTACACTTAAAACAATTTAAAACAGTTTGTTCAGTGGCCTCCAGTAGTACATACAGTTCTCTGTGCTGTAGCCTACTTTCCTATCAATAACACCCAAATACTATTTTTTCCAACATTCTTTTTTGGGGATGTCCCTAGTATCCCTATTGATTTAACCAGGAGAGTCCCACAGAAGATGTCCCTCCCTCTGCCAGCCTGAGCACACAGGTCCGATTATTTCCTATGACTCATCTGCGCTGCTCCAGAGACCTGTGTGTCCTGCTGGACAGACCTGTGTGTCCTGGGGGACAGACCTGTGTGTCCTGCTGGGCAGACCTGTGTGTCCTGCTGGGCAGACCTGTGTGTCCTGGGGGACAGACCTGTGTGTCCTGGGGGACAGAGCTGTGTGTCCTGGGGGACAGACCTGTGGACCCGGCCCTCCCGGGGCCTCCGTCTCTGCTGGGCATCTCTTTGTGCCTCAGCCAACGGGTTTGACTCTAAAATGAACATAATACAAGGCAAGTGGTCAGAGAAGTGTTGCCTGTTGCCTGTATATAACTTCATTATCTCTCAGTAGTTGTGAAATTCTGCTCAGGGAGTTCCAAACTACCGCTGCAACCCCCCCTTGCTGTTGCCATGGGGGCGGCTTTCTTAAATGAGTTAGAATATTAAAACAAAGGATGATGTCACTGGCTGTCCACTCCCCCTAAATAGTTAAGCCCCTAATCAGAGGCCGGTGACTCCCTGCTAACTCAGTTAGCCTGGAATCTCAGATGGCACAGGACAGGAAGGGACCAGGACAGGAAGGGACCAGGACAGGAAGGGACCGAGAGCATGGAATGAAGATAAAGTGTCAGTGGTTTCATCAGGTCGACTGGATAAGCGATTGAGCCATGCGTGTCCGGTTGTCCCCTCGGCCTGTGGAAGGGGTAACAGGTTGTCCCCTCGGGCTGTGGAAGGTGTAACAGGTTGTCCCCTCGGGCTGTGGAAGGTGTAACAGGTTGTCCCCTCGGGCTGTGGAAGGTGTAACAGGTTGTCCCCTCGGCTGTGGAAGGTGTAACAGGTTGTCCCCTCGGCTGTGGAAGGTGTAACAGGTTGTCCCCTCGGCTGGGGAAGGTGTAACAGGTTGTCCCCTCGGCTGTGGAAGGTGTAACAGGTTGTCCCCTCGGCTGTGGAAGGTGTAACAGGTTGTCCCCTCGGCTGTGGAAGGTGTAACAGGTTGTCCCCTCGGCTGGGGAAGGTGTAACAGGTTGTCCCCTCGGCTGTGGAAGGTGTAACAGGTTGTCCCCTCGGCTGTGGAAGGTGTAACAGCATCGCTGTTTCAGGAAGGAAAGTGGATGGAGATGGGAAGTGTGGAAACTAAAGTCTCGTTTCTTTTTATTAAAACTGATTAGATCAAAGCTGGTCCTAATGATGATCACGTAATGGTGATTAGAGGATGATGTGGATGAAAGAGAGAGAGAGAGAGAGAGAGAGAGAGGGAAACAGGCAGGTCAACAGACAGAGAGATCCTCAGACAGAAAGACAGACAGACAGACAGACATTACAACGCACTGCATGAAATATTCTGGCTGTCCTCATCTTTTCAACCTTGCCCTCTCGAGTCACTGAATAATTCTTTCCCTGACATTTCTCTGCCCCCCTCCCTTCCCCCTTCTCCCCCCCCCTCTCTCTCCCCCTCTCCTCCTCTCCCCCTCTCCCACCCTCTCTCCTTCTCTCCCCCTCTCTCCTCCTCTCCCCCCCTCTCTCCTTCTCTCCCCCTCTCTCCCCACTCTCTCCTCCTCTCCCCCCTCTCCTCCTCTCCCCCTCTCTCCCCCATCTCTCCTCCTCTCCCCCCTCTCTCCTCCTCTCTCCCCCTCTCGCCCACTCTCTCCCCCTCTCTCTCCTCCTCTCCCCCCTCTCCCCCTCTCTCCTCCTCTCCCCCTCTCTCCTCCTCTCTCCCCCTCTCCCTCCCTCTCTCCCCCCTCTCTCCTCCTCTCCCCCTCTCTCCCCCCTCTCTCCTCCTCTTCCCCTCTCTCCCCCCTCTCTCCCCCTCTCTCCCCCCTCTCTCCTCCTCTCCCCCTCTCTCCCCCCTCTCCCCCTCTCTCCCCCCTCTCTCCTCCTGTCCAGTGGGACTGCCCTTCGCCATCCTCACCCCTCAGCACAGCCCGTTCAAACGAGGCTTTTTCTGCAACGATGAGTCCATCAGACACCCCCTCAAAGACGACACCATCTCCTACCAGCTGCTCGCAGGGGTCATGATCCCATTCACTCTGATAGTGGTGAGAGATGACCTTTGACCTTTGTTACAACATTCACTCTGACAGTGTGGAGAGATGACTTCCTTCCTATTCAGATTCAGTCTGGATTGTTTTTCTTGCATTGACATTCATTCATTCATTGACATTCATTCATTCATGCACATTTACTAGAAGCTCATGCCATCACAGAGGCAGTTGTCGTGGCTGTTTAGTGACGTATATGTTTCCTCATGTCTGATTTTATAGTATAACCAATATCAGTCATTTAATTTATCAGTCACCACAAGTCATTTGAACTGTCTTTTCAACTGTCTTAAAGCAAAACATTCCCGTGACAAACGGTGACCTCTCCTTCAACGACCGTTCCGTGACCCCTCCCCTGCTCCAACAGATGATCTGTGGGGAGTGCCTGACCATCTACATGACCCAGGTCAAGACCAAACACCTGAGGACCTACTATGTGGCCAGTATCTACCAGGCTGTGGGAAGCTACCTGTTCGGGGCTGCTGCTAGCCAGTCTCTGACTGACATAGCCAAGTATTCCATCGGCCGCCTGCGGCCCCACTTCCTGGCTGTGTGCCAGCCCGCGTGGGAGCGCATCGACTGCCTGGCAGGCGGGTACGTGGAGAACTTCACCTGCTCCGGGGACAGCGACCTGGTGGACGAAGCCAGGTACTCCTAAGATACGCTCTCTTATTCAGGTATAGACTGTTCATCAGTGGTGTTCAGGTATAGACTGTTCATCAGTGGTGTTCAGGTATAGACGGTTCATCAGTGGTGTTCATTATAGACTGTTCATCAGTGGTGTTCAGGTATAGACTGTTCATCAGTGGTGTTCATTATAGACTGTCCATCGGTGGTGTTCCGGTATAGACTGTTCATCAGTGGTGTTCAGGTATAGACTGTTCATCAATGGTGTTCAGGTAAAGATTGTTCATCAGTGGTGTTCAGGTAGACTGTTCATCAGTGGTGTTCAGGTATAGACTGTTCATCAGTGGTGTTCAGGTATAGACTGTTCATCTGTGGTGTTCAAGTATAGACTGTTCATCAGTGGTGTTCAGGTATAGACTGTTCATCTGTGGTGTTCAAGTATAGACTGTTCATCAGTGGTGTTCAGGTACAGGCTGTTCATCAGTGCTGTTCAGGTATAGACTGTTCATCAGTGGTGTTCAGGTATAGACTGTTCATCAGTGGTGTTCAGGTAGACTGTTCATCAGTGGTGTTCAGGTATAGACTGTTCATCAGTGGTGTTCAAGTATAGACTGTTCATCAGTGGTGTTCAGGTACAGGCTGTTCATCAGTGCTGTTCAGGTATAGACTGTTCATCAGTGGTGTTCAGGTATAGACTGTTCATCAGTGGTGTTCAGGTAGACTGTTCATCAGTGGTGTTCAGGTATAGACTGTTCATCAGTGGTGTTCAGGTATAGACTGTTCATCAGTGGTGTTCAGGTATAGACTGTTCATCAGTGGTGTTCAGGTACAGACTGTTCATCAGTGATGTTCAGGTATAGACTGTTCATCAGTGGTGTTCAGGTAGACTGTTCATCAGTGGTGTTCAGGTATAGACTGTTCATCAGTGGTGTTCAGGTATAGAATGTTCATCAGTGGTAGCCTGATCACTTGTCATGTGGGCATGATGACACTGATAAAGAGTGTAGAAAACAGGCCTGCTAGAAACCTTTCTGATAATCGTTCGGGTGTTCATGCGTATGTGATTTCTCCACAGACTGTCCTTCTTCTCTGGTCACTCGTCCTTCTCCATGTACTGCATGCTGTTCCTCACAGTGAGTATGAAGCCTGGAGACACACGATGACGCACTGAGCCACACGATGACGCACTGAGCCACACGATGACGCACTGAGCCACACGATACAAATCCGCTCATGGGAAATAGCTGACATGTCGATCTGGAGAGTTCGCTGAAAAACAGTCGGTGATATCAGCCAGAATTATTACTCATGTGCCCGGTCAAAATCACTGACATGGTCGTTCCAGACGTGATACAATTACTCAATTAAGTGATGAGATGATTAATTAAGTGATGAGATGCTAGTTTCAGGACATCTCTCTGTTTTTCCATAAAATTTGACATGCTGAATCTGGAACTTTCAATGTTCCAAATGGGCAGTCACAGAACAATTGAATTTCGTTCAAAAACTGTTTATGACCATCTCATCTGAACCCCGGTTTAAAAGATCCATCAAGTCAAATCTGTAGAACTACAGTTTTATATTTGAGAAGGTAATTCCAAAACAAACCTCCCTCTTGCCCCGCTCTCTCTCTCTCCCTCTCTCTCTCTCTGTCCCTCTCTCCCCGCTCCCTCTCTCTCCCTCTCTCTCTCTCTGTCCCTCTCTCCCCGCTCCCTCTCTCTCCCTCTCTCTCTCTCTGTCCCTCTCTCCCCGCTCCCTCTCTCTCCCTCTCTCTCTCTGTCCCTCTCTCCCCGCTCCCTCTCTCTCTCTCTCTCTGTCTCCTCTCCCCGCTCCCTCTCTCTCCCTCTGTCCCTCTCTTCCCGCTCCCTCTCTCTCCCTCTCTCTCTCTCTGTCCCTCTGTCCTGCTCCCTCTCTCTCCCTCTCTCTGTCCCTCTCTCCCCGCTCCCCCTCTCCCTCCTCTCTATCTGTCCCTCTCTCCCCGCTCCCTCTCTCTCCCTCTCTCTCTCTCTGTCCCTCTCTCCCCGCTCCCTCTCTCTCACTCTCTCTCTCTCTGTCCCTCTCTCCCCGCTCCCTCTCTCTCCCTCCTCTCTATCTGTCCCTCTCTCCCCGCTCCCTCTCTCTCCCTCTCTCTCTCTCTCTCTGTCCCTCTCTCCCCGCTCCCTCTCTCTCCCTCTCTCTCTCTCTCTGTCCCTCTCTCCCCTCTCTCCCTCTCTCTCTCTCTGTCCCTCTCTCCCCGCTCCCCCTCTCTCTCTCTGTCCCTCTCTCCCCGCTCCCTCTCTCTCCCTCCTCTCTCTCCGCCCCTGACGCCCCCTCAGCTCTACCTCCAGGCCCGTCTGCTTGCTGATTGGGCGCGCCTGCTCCGGCCCACCCTGCAGTTCTTCCTGCTGGCCACAGCGCTGTACGTGGGTCTGTCCCGCATCTCCGACTACAAACACCACTGGAGCGACGTGTTGAGCGGCCTGCTGCACGGGGGGCTGGTTGCCCTGCTCACGGTCAGTAGTTCAGCGCTATAGAGCCTCTCAGGGCTACTTATCTGTCTGATTCCTGAAAGGATCTTAAGGATCCTGACTCACTTGGTGTAGCTGTGCTATAGTGTTATCAGGGGACTGTGGTATAGTGTAATCAGGGGACTGTGGTATAGTGTTATCAGGGGACTGTGGTATAGTGTTATCAGGGGACTGTGGTATAGTGTTATCAGGGGACTGTGGTATAGTGTTATCAGGGGACTGTGGTATAGTGTTATCAGGGGACTGTGGTATAGTGTAATCAGGGGACTGTGGTATAGTGTTATCAGGGGACTGTGGTATAGTGTTATCAGGGGACTGTGATATGGTGTTATCAGGGGACTGTGGTATAGTGTTATCATGGGACTGTGGTATAGTGTAATCAGGGGACTGTGGTATAGTGTAATCAGGGGACTGTGGTATAGTGTTATCAGGGGACTGTGGTATAGTGTTATCAGGGGACTGTGGTATAGTGTAATCAGGGGACTGTGGTATAGTGTAATCAGGGGACTGGTATAGTGTTATCAGGGGACTGTGGTATAGTGTAATCAGGGGACTGTGGTATAGTGTTATCAGGGGACTGTGGTATAGTGTAATCAGGGGACTGTGGTATAGTGTTATCAGGGGACTGTGGTATAGTGTAATCAGGGGACTGTGGTATAGTGTTATCAGGGGACTGTGGTAAAGTGTTATCAGGGGACTGTGGTAGAGTGTTATCAGGGGACTGTGGTATAGTGTTGTCAGGGGACTGTGGTATAGTGTAATCAGGGGACTGTGGTTGTGTGTGTGTTTGACTCGGTGATGCTGCCCTCCTCAGGTGTTCTTCGTGTCTGACTTCTTCAAGAGGTCGGCTCCCCCGGCTGAGGCACAAGAAGTGGAGGAGTCCCACACCAGTCTACAGGACCACCCTTCTAACGGGAACCACTACGGAAGCACCGACTGACGCGCGGACTCTGGGCCTGGCAAGGGGCCGGCGAGGGGGCAGGGCCAGCTGGAACTAGTCGCCACCGACCCCTCAGTGGTTACATGATAGACTCCACATGAATCCTCCTAATAAACTAAAATCAAATCAAATCAATTGTGCCGCCAAGGCATCAGTGAGTTATCGTTGTCCTCTTTGGCTTGGCGTGCTGCTGAGCAGCTGGTGAAGGTTGGATCCTGCGTCTCCGGCACACTGGCGTTGTCCAGTTGATCCTGCGTCTCCGGCACGCTGGCGTTGCCCAGCTGGACACGGTCGCTGCGTCATTGCTGTGACGTGAGGCTGTCTTTTGAAATGGATCTGGCGAGCATCTTGGGATCTCACTGTCAGCAGGCCAATGGGAAAATCCCGCCCCCTGTGAATGAATGACAACACCCACACTGTCTTTCACCAGGGATGAGAGTCAAGAGACTTGGTGAACTCAGAGATAATGTATTATGTACTGTAAATATCTACTCTCTGAATATTGCCTTAGATCATGGTTGCTACCTGCTGCGTTGTATGGGAATAATACTGCCGAAAGGAGCTTTTCTATCGCTGTTTGTCTGAAGATGTTTTGTTTGTTGTACAGCCGTAAACACTGTTGACAGAGTTTGGAGCTTTTTAAAAATGAAATGCTACTGTAGATGTTATGATGCAAATAAAGAGCATTCCATTTTGTTACCTATAGGTACTGAGTAAAGCATGTGTGTAGAAACCGTTAGAACCATGTCAGTGTTTTGTTAGTGTGTAAAGAGTGTTGGAGCCTGACAGGCAGATCTGGTTCTGGTCTAGATCAATGTCCCGTATTAACATACCTGAGCACAGGAACGGCTGATAGGATCTGACTTCCTAACTCATTGCCATGTTTTAAGTGGAGTTCTCTCTGGTGAATCACACCCACAGAAACTTGCATAAGAATATGCAAATGTTAGGAAATCCCACCCAGAGATCTGACAGAAACAGCCCTGCACTGCTGGTCTGGTCTGTTCACTACAGAAGACCAAGAGAGCCTAAGTTATAATGATCCTCTGTTTCAGAAGACCAAGAGAGCCTAATGTATAATGATCCTCTGTTTCAGAAGACCAAGAGAGCCTAATGTATAATGATCCTCTGTTAGAGACAGGACAATAAAACACAATCGAAAAGGATAGAAGACATATTTAATGTTCTATTTTGTAACTGGATGTTTTTATCACAATGCTCGTCTGGAGACAGTTGTTGTTATGCAGTGGGCCCCAGTCTTATCAGCAGTCTGCAGAGAGAGGGTTATGTCAGCGTCTGTTATGTCTGCTTCCTGGTTATGTCAACAGAAAGACCATGATCCTCAGCTGCTCAGTGTAAATCCCACGACAGGACTAATTACACACAGCCGTCTGGGTTAAAGGGATTGTTCTCCTACTGAACCTCCCCTTTAACAGCTACTGACTGGCACACAATGAGCATGTCCGCTTTGCAAGTCTGGGACTGAAGAGAGGGGCGGCCGAGGTGACCTGGACTGAACACGTCAGGAACACGTCAGGAACAGGGGCTCCTGCTTCCTCCAAGTACTTCCTTGTGCACATGGGACATTACTGTAGGCTGCTCAGTTCCTCTACGAGAACAATAACAAGAATAGAATACAGCTGCATAACGGGGGCCAAGCTCAATGAACGCATCAAAGGCAACAAGCGAAACGCACCATAGCAACACTTGAGCTATGTGGCCTTTGAAAATATACATGAAAATAGCATGACAGTGCAATGGGGGGCTTAAAAAAAAAAAAAGAAGCTTATATCGACTGAAAAATGGAATCTGGCAAGTTCCGTGTCCAGTTAATAAATTGTAGAACATGCCATGCCCTACTCATAAAAGAAATATGAACCCCATATGGCCAAGAGGGGCGCTACAGCAATCGATTGCATTTTAGTCACTTAAAAGCATTTTTGCTTCTTATAGCGCCACCCTGTGGCCAATCAGCTCCATCTTTCTCCAGTCACCACTAGGCACGCCTTAGTCACTTGTCATCGCTGTACAAAGTTTTTGGGGAAAAAATGGCATGGCGGTTAGGCCTAAACAAGAAATGAGCTCTCTAGTGCCCCCATTTTGTTTGGTGTTATTGGTTAGCCTTCGTTAATGTGTGGTGATATGGGTTAGCCTGAATTCGTTTATGCATGGTGATATGGGTTAGCCTTCGTTTATGTTTGGTGATATGTCTACAAAGTTTTGTGGTGTTCTGTCAAACCATTCAGAAGTTATACACCTCTACAGTATGTGAAAAGCTACTGTACGCCCTCTGCAATCTTCTCAATCTCTTCATTGGCTCATAGTGGCTCTGTTTTTTAACTTTTCAAGCTTTCGCCGAAATTAAACTTTAGATATCTAAAGTTTCATTGGTCCCTAGATTGTGTCTACTGCATTCCATGCCGATTGGTAAAAGTTTCTTGGAAGAGATAGATTTTAAGCGTTTTCAAAAAATTCAAATTTGTTCCTCGTGAGGAGACGTATATTTGTACAAAGTTTCATGCCTCTAGGTCATGGGTTCCCAAACTCCATCAATGTGGGCCTCCCCTCTGAAAACAGTGACACACCCCCAACCCCCCAAATTTGTCCATTTTGCAAGGCAGCGTTAGCTAGCCCATAAAGTTACACAGCTAAGTTAGCTCGGTGGCACCTGCTGCTAGTTAATGTTGTGACGTTTTCGCAAAATACATTCATGCCTGCGGGGGGAGACTCTCTGCACTATCCTCCAATTTAGTATACATCTCTCCCATTATTTATTTAGATTTTCTGACCTTTAAAATCACGTTTCGTTCATAAAAACCATAGAAAATTCAAAAATAAAAAATGTTTTCCTTTTTTTTCTTTTCTAACCATCCCTCTGCACGTCCCCTGAATTTATTTGGGGCCCCCCAGGGGAGGCCCGCCTCACAGTTTGGGAATGCCTGCTCTAGGTCAAACGTGGCATGTGATATGACTGTTGAAATGTTGCAATTTCAAACGGTTGCTATAGCGCCTCCCTCTGGCCATGCCCTATTATTGAAAATATATCAAAGACATGGCATGGATTCAGTTTCAATTTCACTGATGTTCATGTGAGAGCATAGATGATGTTGTTGACATAAAAAATAAACGATTGAATATCATGAGACATACAAACTTAAAAAAATAATAATTACATTGACAATGACAAACATGACAAAAAGATCAATAAATATTGACAGCTAGTAAACCTGTAGTAGCCTAAATGACAATGGGAGTGAAGTGGATAATGGTTGTCCAGCGTTGAGCCTGTCTAGGGAGTCAGTGTTCAACACAAGGGGAGTCTCAGGTCTGAGCCTCTGCCCTGTTGCAGCGTTACCTCCCTAATTACATCATTAGGAAACTATGTCTGAAATGTGCAAGGTGGAGCAAACCTGTGGCCTGGGAGACGAGGCTGTGTCCTGTGTTCACTGACCACATTCGGGAAGGAAATTGCAGCTTCTAACAGTATAAGGGACGGAGAGAACATGAGCTGGTCAGCCATCACAGAGCTCCTGCTGTTCTCTTAGACAATAGTCCTCAGCTGACAGAGGATCCATTCAAACCTCGTCTCATGTTTCTCTTTCTCACCAGGCACATATGCTGTTGATGAAATAAGCACAAGCTGAAACAAAATAGCATTCTAATATGCTGCTATCATATATATAATTTTAAAATCGCAATCAAGATGTGTAAGAATGTAAGGCAGAAATCATAGACAGGTCTCCACCTACATGGGAGCACACACTGCATAGTGGACCTGCTCCCACCGGTAACTCCAGAGCACCTGTTCCCACCTGTAGCTCCAGAGTGAACAAGAGCCCCCCAAACCCTATTATCATCCAGGGGGAGGAACTGAGATAGTGGACTCACAAGTTCCTGTGAGTGCACCTGAACAACAAACTGGACTGGACTGACAACACTGAGGCCCTCTACAGGAAAGGACGGAGAAGACTGTTCTTCCTCAGGAGGCTCAGGTCCTTTGATGTGTGTAGCAGGCTGCTGCAGATGTTCTACCAGTCTGTTGTAACCAGCACACTGTTCTTTGCCGTTGCCTGCTGGGGAGGCAACACTAGGTCTGGGGAGACAAACAGCTGAACAAGCTGGTGAGGAGGGCTGGCTCTGTTGTGGGGAAACAACTGGACAGCCTGGAGTCTGGCAGAGAGGAGGATGAAGGACAAACTGAAGTCCATCCTGGACAACCCCTCCCATCCCCTCCATGATGAGCTGTGGCAGATGGGGAGCAACTTCAGCCACAGGCTCATCCCTCCCAAATTCAAAACAGAGTGTTTCAGGTGCTCCTCACATTTATACAGATTGTATGTATATGCATATATTCTATATTTCATACATACCGTATGTATATATATTTGTACTTTTTCTATTCTCTACTCTGATCCGTTATGTCTGCTGAAACGCTCAAATTCCCCAGTTCATCATTTCTGTAGGCCTGGGGAACTATCGCCACCTGGTGGCCTTGTTAGGTATTTCACCAGGTGGCAACTGAAAAGCCCAAATATAATCTTCTTGAAAAGGCCTAGGTGTATTATGCAATCCCAATTAGTAGTATCACTATCAATTCTCTTGGCTTTGACATTTTACAGCAGAAGTCATAAAACTTACTTTACTTAAAAGTAAAGTAAACTTAAAAGTACTTTTTGTCCACAAACATGTAGTGTAGACACCTTTATTAACAAACAAGTCACGCCCTGTTTCAATCAATAGTTGTACAGAAACTAGGGCGTTGTGTTGCTCCATACGCGGACCTGCTGGTGGACCAGAGCACCAGCCTGGACAGACCACAGCGCTGCACTTCCCCCAGGCTCAACAAGTCCTCTCATTTAGTTATTCTACATTTTACATTCTACAGGTTGGAAATGATATAATTGAGTCACTGGACCTCAAAAAGTCCTGTGCGGCTCTTTTCATTGACCTTTCTAAGGCCTTTGATACTGTCGACCACCACGTTATAAAGAAACAGTTAATCAACATTGGCTTATCTGAGCAGGCTGCTGGATGGTTCGAAAATTACTTATCGGATAGGACTCAAGTCTGTGAAGTTTGAAGGCACCTCCTCCAGCATACTAGGTGTTACCTCAGGTGTCCCACAAGGCTCTGTTTTGGGACCTCTTTTACCATTTATGTAAATGACTTGGGTAAAAATGGCACTGATGCACAGTTTCATTTCTATGCTGATGATACTTTATTGCTCATTTATTGTTGTGCCTCTAAGACCAAGTTAATGTTGTTCTCTAATACTAGGAATGCAGTCTCTCCCCGGTCATCATGGCCAGGCAGGGCAGTCCCATTGAACTGGTTTATGAGTCCAAATATCTAGGTATTTTAATAGACGATCATCTAACTAAATCTCATATTGAAAGCCTAGTAAAGAAATGAAGGCTCAAGCTAGGCTTTTATTTTAGAAACAGATCCTGCTTCAGCTATGCTGCCAGGAAAAAAATAGTTGAGGCCACATTTCTTCCTCTGCTAGACTACGGCGATCTAGTATACCTGCATGCCTCAACCCAATGTCTCCATCGGTTGGACACTTGTGTATCACAGTGCCCTAAGGTTCATCACAGGCTGCAGAGCCCTGACCCACCATTGTTTCCTTTATGCTAGAGTTCAGTGGACATCTCTAGCCTCGCGCCGGCTGACCCACTGGCTTATTTTTTATTTACAAGACCATCCTTGGGTTACTCCCCCCTTACCTCTGTAACTAGGCTACATCACACTCAGAACCAGTACATATGCCCTGCGCTCAAACAACACCATTCAGCTCTGCACCCCTAAGGTTCGCACCGAGCTCTGAAAACACACATTCATGTTCTCTGGCCCTGTAGCCTGGAACCGTTTCTGCAATCTAAATTGCAGCTTGCTAAACTGATCTCCATTAGGGCCTTTAAAGGTGCACTGAAGGATTTGGAGGTAGGTCTGGGTGGAGCCTGCAATTGCTCCCTTGGCTAGGTGCTCTGCTGGAAACTTATTCTGCTATGTTTTTTCTGTGAATGTGTCTGTGTGCTCCTTGAATGCCTTGCTGTGTGCTGCTCCATGCGGGTGTGTGGTTTGTCTTATGCTGCTTGTTGATCATGCTATGTCATATTGTGTGATATTGTGTCTTGTGGACGTGTGCATGTGCCCTGTTGGTGTTTTGATGTTGTGTGCTTCTCCATGTGATTGTCTGTTTTTGCTGCTGCTGATCATGCTATGTGGTATTGTGTGCCATCATGCCTTGTGGATGTGTACATGTGCCCTGTTGGTGTTTTGATGGTGTGTGCTAATGCTTTGCTGTGTTATGTGCTTTTAATGTTTGTTGAATATTCTGTTTGTGGCCGTCTTGGCCAGGGCTCCTTTGTAAAAGAGACCTCTGTCTCAATAGGACTTTCCTGGTAAAATAAAGGTTTAATAAAAAAAATAACTAGAAAAACCTTGTAGCGGCTAAATGCCTCCGCCCAACAATGCAAGTTGCAGTTAACCTAACTAACCCTAACCATGACTTGCTAACCTAAGCTAATCCTAATGCTAGCTAGCTAATTCTAATGCTAACGCTAGCTAGCTAAAGGTAGCGTTAGTGTTAGAATTAGCGTTAACTAGCTAGCATTATCATTAGGATTAGCGTTTCTTGTCTTTGAAATTGAGAGTTTAACATGTTTTTTGAATGATTTTTCAAGGTGCCCACCCACATCCATTGTATGACCAAAACAGTGGTAGAGCAATTATCAGACTTTCTCAAACGTGCTAGTTTTGTCAACGTTTTGATCTGAACCATTGTATATGATCATAAGTAACATCAAAACAGGGCTAAACATGCATTTTCCCTTTACTACTCCTTTAAGCCTTTGAGATAGTGTTCATCAGGCCAAAAACACATTTTGTGAAGTCAGTGACCTTAAACTTTGACCCCCACAATCTAAGCAGTTCATCCTTGAGTGCCAGTGAGCATTTGTACCAAAGGGGAAGAAATTCCGTTAATGCTTTCCCAAGATATTGCATTAACATACAACATACGGACGTACGTACGGACAACCCAAAACCATAATGCCAAAGTGATAATGATAAGGCTATCGCCTGGCGGAGGCATAAAAAATAAAATTACCAGCACTGTGCTGCTTTATGGACTGCAAGATGGAAAGCTTGCTTGTATATTTCTGTGCTCTGGTGAAATTGTGAATTTCACGTTACTTTGCAACAATTTACTTAACATGAAATTCCTAAATGAAAAATGGCCCACACGAGTAAATGAAAATCATGCAAATCATGTAAAACACTGTTTACAGGTCTTCTCTCCTAGTCACAGATGTTCCTCCAGCACCCTCTAGACCTGCCCCCTCACATATCCACCCTCCACAGCCCCGTCTGAAGAACTCCACAGCACGGTAGGGTTGGACACTTTATTCTTCTTAGGAGAAATCTGTACATGGAGGTTCTTTTGGGCCTTAAGTGTAGTTTTTTTTCACATACATAAGCACACTGACATAAGCACAGCAGCACAGGGACAGGGACAGGACCAGAATGCTGAGGACAACGGGACCACGCAGCGTGCTTCACTCAAAACTGGACAGGAAGTCCAACACGATCTGCTTCAGCTTGGCGTCCGCGGTCTCGGAGATCTTGCCATCGGCCCTGTGGGGAGACCAGCGTTTTTAGGGCGAGGTGAAATGCGTGGCACGCCCCCCTTTTACCCAAAGCCACCATGGGCTTGTGTTACTACTGGGCTTGGTTAAGTTCTTATTTCTGGTTTATTAAATGTGCAGTGCCATTAGTGGCTTTAACAAGTGTTTCAATGATGTAGTCGCTTAGATTGAACAGTGTGTAACAGGACACCAGCAAGGCGAATGGACCTTGCTCAACAACAAAACCATCTGATGACAGCGTGTAGGAGAACGGCCGTGTCTCTACCTGATGGTGGCCAGCAGGTCCTGGTGCTGACTCAGCACGTGCTGCAGAAAAGCCTTCTCAAACTTGGTGATCTTGCTGGGCTCCATCTTGTCCAGGTGACCTCTGACCCCGGCGTAGATCACCGTCACCTGCTCCTCGATGGCCATGGGGCCTGGGGGGCGGGACAGAGAGAGATGCGGACTTAGAACCAGCAGAGTCACGACCTCCTAGAACCAGCAGGGTCACGACCTTATAGAACCAGCAGGGTCACGACCTCATAGAACCAGCAGGGTCACGACCTCCTAGAACCAGCAGGGTCATGACCTCCTAGAATCAGCAGGGTCATGACCTCCTAGAACCAGCAGGGTCATGACCTCCTAGAAACAGCAGTCATGACCTCCTAGAACCAGCAGTCATGACCTCCTAGAACCAGCAGTCACGACCTCCCAGAACCAGCAGTCACGACCTCCCAGAACCAGCAGTCACGACCTCCCAGAACCAGCAGAGTCACGACCTCCCAGAACCAGCAGTCATGACCTCCCAGAACCAGCAGTCTCACGACCTCCCAGAACCAGCAGAGTCACGACCTCCTAGAACCAGCAGAGTCATGACCTCCCAGAACCAGCAGTCATGACCTCCCAGAACCAGCAGAGTCACGACCTCCTAGAACCAGCAGAGTCACGACCTCCTAGAACCAGCAGAGTCACGACCTCCCAGAACCAGTAGTCATGACCTCCCATGACCAAAGGGGCTGACGCCACCGGCTGACATCAACACCACTTTAACCAGCTACTGTATCTACGCCACCGAAAAGCTATTGATGTTATGGTACAGCGGGCAGCAAGTCAACATGGTAACAGGCGCAGCTGAGGCAGCGACTAATGTCCAACATGCACAGTACTGTCCCTGCTTAACTACGGCCCAGAGGAATGGCTGAACACAGTACTGTCCCTGCTTAACTACGGCCCAGAGGAATGGCTGAACACAGTGCTGTCCCTGCTTAACTACGGCCCAGAGGAATGGCTGAACACAGTACTGTCCCTGCTTAACTACGGCCCAGAGGAATGGCTGAACACAGTACTGTCCCTGCTTAACTACGGCCCAGAGGAATGGCTGAACACAGTACTGTCCCTGCTTAACTACGGCCCAGAGGAATGGCTGAACACAGTGCTGTCCCTGCTACAGATGAATGGCTGAACGTACAGTACTGTCCCTGCTTGAGCAGCTCAGTCAGACGCACGCCTCGGTTTAGCAGCTGTTGCGTGGCGGCGTCCAGGTCGGAGCCGAACTGGGCGAAGGCGGCCACCTCCCGGTACTGGGCCAGCTCCAGCTTCATGGTCCCAGCCACCTGGGCACGGGACAGGACAGGAGGGGGGGGAGGAGGGTTAGGATGGTGGTGGTCGGAGACTGGTGGTTTGCTGGATCTTGTTCAATGGGGCAATATAGTATTTTGCTGTTCTTGCACTTTGGCTTCAGCACTAGATTATGCTCCTAGTCACTTGTTTAGAAAAGAGAGGCACTAGTGAGCTCTGGCGAGTAGTAGTACACCAACTACCTACGTTAAATGCAATTATTAAGTGGCTTTGGATTAGGGGTGTAACGATACACTAATCTCACGATACACAATATTGGGTTGACGATAACAATACGATACACTAAGGGCAGGTGTGGGCAGGTGTGAAGCGTTGCAGTTGCGCTGCTGTTCACACCAATAGTGCATTTCTCCACATTTCTACTGCAATACACTGTGAATTTAGGCTGTGTGTCCACCAACGAGCTGTATGTAGCTGAACAGCGCCAAGCTTACAGCTGCGTAGAGAGCACTAGAGCCAGAGTTTAGAGCTGGCTAGGCTACCGATGTTTTACAGCTACGTTAGCAACAAGTGCCGTTTTTTCAGACTGCAGATTAACTAGCCGAGTTAAGATAGCTAGCTAATGTTAGTTAGTGCTAAGGTTCGCCGTCTCTGCGGTTTTGCCAAAAACCGACCGCTGTCGTCATCAGAACAGCCTTTTACAGCCTGTGCTCTAGCTCAAAAAGTAAAACTTTTTTCAACTGCCAAAAAAGCCTAGAGCTCACGGCGCTGTAGCGCTAAAAAGCGCTTGGAACACAGCTCTCGTCTCTATAGCTCCCTAGAGCTCATTACCCATTGTAAACAATGAGAAAACAGTGCCAGCTCCAAAATACAGCTTGCCGGTGGACACGCACCCTTAGAGCTTAACTGTTATAATATCATGGATAGGCCTAGACAAAAGACATGTTTGTTACCAACGTTGTGTAGCCAGTGTTCACTGATATACAATAAACATATCACAATATTGTTTTCACCTTGACGATACGTATTGTGACGTTTCTGTATCGCGATATATTGTGGCACGATATATTGTTACACCCCTACTTTGGATAAAAGTGTCTGCTAAATGACTAATGTAATGGCAATGAAAAAGTGAAGTGACAATTTCATCATGGTGACATACAAACATGCACTCAAACATCCAGGGGACCTTATCCTATGAATGAATGAAAAAGTATCTCAAGAGTGAAACTTGACCCAATGAAAGTCAAAATGTTCTTCCATTTTCTAGTGTCTTCCAAGCCCCAGGGGACGACCCTACCACAGAGCTCCGGCTCAGGTAGAGGGTCTGGAGGTGGGCCCTACCTGCTTCATGGCTCTGGTCTGGGCAGCCGAGCCCACTCTGGACACAGACAGACCCACGTTGATGGCCGGCCGGATGCCCTTGTAGAACAGCTCAGTCTCCAGGAAGATCTACAGCAGCCGGGAGACCGGACACTGGGTCACTTGGGGTTCATTGATAACAATCAATCAATATAGCGCTCCTGGTTCTCATGCTCCTAAAGAGGTCTCATGAAATCAAATAAATGAAATGATTCTCAGGGAAAAATCAGGGTAAAATATAATCTTGTCTCCAGGCATGCATGCACAGCTACCTGTCCGTCGGTGATGGAGATGACGTTGGTGGGGATGTAGGCGGACACGTCTCCGGCCTGCGTCTCGATGACTGGCAGGGCGGTGAGTGAGCCGCCGCCGAAGTTGTCGTTCATCTTGGCGGCCCTCTCCAGCAGGCGGGAGTGCAGGTAGAACACGTCTCCGGGGTAGGCCTCGCGGCCAGGGGGCCGGCGCAGCAGCAGGGACATCTGGCGGTAGGCCACGGCCTGGGGGGGGGGTAACACGGGTCAGCTATGGGGCAGCAGGGGGGGGGGTAACACGGGTCAGCTATGGGGCAGCAGGGGGGGGGGTAACACGGGTCAGCTATGGGGCAACAGAGGGGGGGTTAACACAGGTCAGCTATGGGGCAGGAGCAGCCTGGGGGGGGGTTAACACGGGTCAGCTATGGGGCAGGAGCAGCCTGGTGGGGGGGGGGGGGGGGGGGGTGTTAACACGGGTCAGCTATGGGGCAGGAGCAGCCTGGGGGGGGGGGGGGGGGTTAACACGGGTCAGCTATGGGGCAGGAGCATGTGCTGTTCAGCATATTAATAGTGATATGATCGGGAGAGGGGACGAGCATCGACTGCTGTTTAACATGAACGGAAGAGAGGGCAACTTTCCTAGTGGTGGAATGAAATGTCAGGACAGCAGAGTCACATGCAAGCTCAAAACTTACCTCTTCAACAAGTTCTACCAGCATCCTCCCTCTTAAGCACCCATTGTATTTTTTGTATGCTACTCTTGCACTGCCTTCAGCACTAGATTATGCTTTTAGTCACTGGTTTAGAAAGGAGATGCACTTGTGAGTTCCGGTGAGTAGTAGTACACTGACTACCAAATGCAATGAATGGAAGTCGCTGTGGATAAAAAAGCGTCTGCTGAAAGACTCATGTTCTAGCAGTTTAACATAGGTCAGTGATGAGCCCTCCTCCAGCGGTCACACATGGAAGGACAAGCCTTGGTCCATCATGGGCGCTTTTAAAACGTTGTACAGTGTACTGGTTTTGTAGGCATGTGTGGTGGGTAGAGAAATTGGTATTTCAAAATACTGTTGTCACGATACCAAAATTATGACTTCGATACGATACCTGCCCAAAATATCTCGATAACGATACCACGGCAAAATCTAAAACATAAGGAAAAGTTATGGAATAATAGATGACAGAACATGGAACTTTAAATTGTTGGCTTTTTTTTTGTGCTCTGTTCAGTCTTTTTGCATCTTTTGAGTCTTTATCATATTTCCTGTAGCTTTCAAACACAGCTGGATGGGAAGGCTGCCTCGACTGGGTGGTTTGGGATTGTGCTGGCTTCTGTTTGTCTGTGTGGGGAGAAATCAATAATTGTTGTTGCAAACTGTGAGATAATCAGAAGAACTTGAAAAGCTTATTATTATTAATTAACCCAGGCCTATTGAAGCATTTTTGCTATTCCAAATTATTAGAAGAGATAATTGTCTCACGGTTAACAGTTCTCTCGCTCTAGGAGGTCGGAGCAGGTATTGATTTTTTTTGTCACACGTGCGCTAGGCAGAGAGCTAGGCTTGCAGCCAGGCTGCAGCTATGCTAGCTAAAAGTCTCATGCTATGGATGAAAATTAGCTGGTCATCTGGTGCAATAAATGTATTGTGCATTCATACATTCAAACATAAGGTAGGCTAAATATCCGTCGGTTGTATTCAGTACTGGTGTTGCTGTTGTGTGTATCTTATCTTCTATCACATTCGCTAACCCGTCGCTCTTTGAATTCTTTGTGTACTGTAAAAACTTGGCATGTTTGTCTGCAAGATGCTTTGCCAGGTTGGTCGTATTGGCTCCCTTGGTTTGTATAGATTTGTAGCATCGTTTACAGATGGGCTTTGTAATGTCCGTGGGCTTGCCCTCACTGTCGGCTCTGTAAGCAAAATAATGCCAGATTTCGCTGCGCACATCAGCTTTATCGACAAGCTGTGGATGGTCGACATTTGTACTTGTAGCCATCTCAGGTTAGACTAGTTAAAACTGTTGCGCTGCCCGCTGCAGAGTGACAGAGCAAGGAGAGAGAGAGAGAGCGCACGCACGCACATACTGCCCCAAGACTCAGGAATCTTGGGAGAGAGAAGCAGAGCGCCATTTGCCTACAAACACGGCTTCACTGTCGCATGAACGCAACGCAATATATACAGCTCTTATTAAAACACTCTTTCTTAAAGTATCGATACTTTAAATTTGGGTATTGTACTGTTTTTGACGACAGAGTATCGCGGTACTTTTCTAGTATCGATACACCATGCAACACCATTTCAAAATTACAAAACGAACCAATATGGTGTATTGTATAACAATACTGTAGCATACTGCATCATAATGTCCTCCTCCTCCAGCCTGGTGAGACCACCCTGATCTGATCACAACAGGTCGTTGGAAAGACCGTCAGCCAGCGGCATCTCCCGAAGTCACGAGCACTGAGGCTAGCCGTCCTCCTCACCTGCTTGGACAGATCGTCGTAGATGATGAGGGCGTGCTTGCCGTTGTCTCTGAAGTACTCCCCCATGGAGCAGCCGGAGTAGGGCGCCAGGTACTGCAGGGGCGCGGCGTCTGAGGCGGTGGCGGACACCACGATGGTGTACTTCATGGCGTCGGCGTCGGTCAGCCTCTTCACCAGCTGGGCCACGGTGGACCTCTTCTGGCCGATGGCCACGTAGATGCAGTACAGCTTCTTCTTCTCCTCCGTGCCCTCGTTGAAGCGCTTCTGGTTGATGATGGTGTCGATGGCGATGGCAGTCTTCCTGTAGGGGGAAGATGATGAACATTAGTGCTTTGGAATATTCTTCGTTCACCTGAAGCTGACAGATATGTAAAATACCGCCTATGGGAGAAGGACAACACAACTTGGGGTCAGAAATTAGGTAAGAGATCACAGATGCTATGACTTGATCTGATCTCACTGCTATAGACATCAGCCATCCTATAACTTTAGCCCCCAGGCTCTGTAGACATTGAACACAGTCACACACTGCTATGATCACCTCCAGGGTAATCCAGTCCTCTTACCCGGTCTGCCTGTCACCGATGATGAGCTCACGCTGGCCACGGCCGATGGGCACCAGGCTGTCCACGGCCTTGATGCCCGTCTGCATGGGCTCCCTCACGGAGATGCGAGGGATGATGCCCGGGGCCTTCAGACCCACACGCCTGCGGGTGCTGTTACCCAGGGGACCCTGACCGGTAGCAGAGGGGAAGAACAATGTTAGCTTTGAGAAGGCCAGCACATTTATCTGGGCAGTAAGTGTTTATTTGCTTGTAAAAACACAGTATAAAACATTGGAATTAACGAACTTCAATACGAAAAAAGTAATACAAATATCTTAAAGCAATACATCACGATATGTGGACCTTTACAAACATGTCTGGTGCCAATTCTCCAATTAGATTTAATAAAAGTAAGCTGAATTGTCCACTCTACTCAGAAAGATAATACATTGACATTAATTACCTTTTAAAACTTGCGCCCCCGGACACAGCATTCAGTCGAAGTGCGCATGCGCAAGGTTGTGCTTAAACAACACAGTAGTAGCTAACTATTCCGGCGTCTATGGATATCATGCGTTTTTTAGCTCAATTATATCATGGCGGAGGTGAGAAAACCGCAGCGAAACATCACGGAGGAAGCCAGTAAAAGAAAAAGACAATCTGATAACGTTACGACCGTACGACAGTGCACTTACTCGCAGAGCCTGTGGGGGCGCAGAAAACACTATGTATTGCTTTAAGAATAAAAAACTAACTGTCCATGGTGCAGGTTGGCAGTCTGAAGAGAAACTGAGGCACTCTGAATTAAAAAATAACATTTATTTAGTCATGGACCAAAATATGAATTTCTTGTTTTTAAAAGAAATTAAGAATTTCTGTGGCCTCTCTTTGATCCCAAATTCGCTTTGGTCCACTGTGTGATTTTACTAGCCCTGTGGTAAATGCTGTTTGATTTTACTAGCCCTGTTGTAAATGCTGTGTGATTTTACTAGCCCTGTGGTAAATGCTTCCCAAACTTCTTGCAGGATTAAAGATTTTATTATCGTCAATGTTTATTTGTATGGACTAATGTTGTAGTGTTTTTACTGACAAATAAAACACTTACTGCCCAGATAAATAGCTTTAAAATGAATCTAAAGATAGAGTGCATGTTGAGCCTGCACCAGTCTACAGTAGATGAGCATAGCACCGTGGACGGCCATTTTCCTGACCTTTCCATCGATGGCGTTTCCCAGGGCATCTACCACACGTCCCAGCAGCTCCAAGCCCACGGGCACGTCCACGATGGCGCCCGTCCTCTTCACAATGTCCCCCTCCTTGATCAGCTTGTCATTACCAAACACCACCACGCCCACGTTGTCAGGCTCCAGGTTCAGGGACATACCCTGGGGGGGGGGCAGACAGAGCAGTTAGAATAGCGGTAGTAGCAGAGTAGCGGTAGCAGCAGTAGTAGTAGTAGTAGTAGTAGCAGTAGTAGCAGTAGCAGCAGTAGCGGTAGTAGTGGTAGTAGTAGTAGTAGAGTAGCGGTAGTAGTAGAGTAGCGGTAGTAGTAGTAGTAGTAGTAGTGGTAGTAGTAGCAGCAGCGGTAGTAGTAGTAGCAGCGGTAGTAGTAGTAGTAGCTGCGGTAGTAGTAGTAGTAGTAGCAGCGGTAGTAGTAGAGTAGCGGTAGTAGTAGTAGTAGCAGCGGTAGTAGTAGTAGCAGCAGCGGTAGTAGTGTGCCCTGAGTGGAAAATAAAAACCCTGTTATTGGTGAAGCGAGGCGTCACCTTGAGTCCTGAGGAGAACTCCACCATCTCCTCAGCCTGGACATTCCTGAGGCCGTACACCCTGGCGATACCGTCCCCGATGGACAGCACACGGCCGGTCTCCTCCAGGTCAGCGCTGGTGTCTGCTCCCATGATCTTCTCCTCCAGGATGGACGACACCTCCGCTGTGCCTGGGGGACGTGGAGGGGGGCGTGACAAATTCAGTTTCACTTTTAAACCGTTCAAACTTTTCAGTTTGGACAATAAATAGACACTAGGACGGCTGTGGCTCAGGAAGTAGAGCGGGTCGTCCAGTGACTGCAGGGTCGGCGGTTCAAATCCCAGCTCCTCCTGTCCACATGTCGAAGTGTCCTTGGGCAAAGACTGAACCCCAAATTGCTCCCAATGGCTAGCACCTTGCACGGCAGCTGCCACCATTGGTGTGTGTGAATGGGTGAATGAGAGGCCATTGTAAAGCGCTTTGGATAAAAGCGCTAAGTGCAGTCCATTTACCAGTTAAATAGTTGTGCTGTAAATGTAGCAACTTTCAGGGAAACATGGCCACATGATCTTAATTGTTTCCCATTACTGTGGTCTGTCAAGTTGGCAAGTGATAGATCATGTTACCAGCAAGTTAAGTTTACACATATAATGTAAAAGGTCACAGCTGAAAGACAAGTGTCATTGTGATCACATTCACAAGAGCCTAGTACTCCTGGTCTTGTATAACCTCCAAACTGACAGACATGTGTACATGCATGTGTGTACATGCATGTGTGTACAGTGTGTTGTGTGGCCATCTCTGTAGCACATATCCTGACTGGTTTTTGTTTTAGAAGCCATGGAAGCATAGGGAAATGTTGTTCTTTTCCCCCCTCACAAAGAATGGACGAAGCTTTCTGAATCAGTGATCCAACTTCACCGACCTGTCTTCTGCAGCCATGGTCTGTGTGTGTGGAGGTGATTGACTCCTACGCAGGCAGCCGCAAGATTCTTAGACACCTGGACGGAACAAATGTTGCGATAGATGGTTATGAAACTATTAAAACAGGTCCGCCAACTCATTCAAAACACTGTACACAGAGGTTGATATAGCTAGCTCACTACTTGGCTGGCTAGCCACCCGTCAGCGCATTGTCAGGCCCGCAGTAGCTAACGTCACCTTGACATCTAAAACAAAAACCTGACAGAGCGCTGTAGAACACATTCCTGTGTAAGATATAAGGCGAACTGGAGTCTGGGCCAGCCGTTTCTGTCCGTGCTAGGAAGGACATGCTAGCCGTCAACACCTGACCTTCACAGCGAGCCTAATCGGTTCGTTTCGCTAACGCTAACTTTAGCGTTTATTAGCTAGCAAACTTGCAACCTGCTCCAGCACCGCAATATATGAAGAAAATATGCAACAGGTGAAAGTGGCAGTCAACGTTAATTTTAATGTTAATTGTTTTAATTGTGAATCAGTAGCTAGCTGGGTGAAAATGAGCGTTGAAGCTAACCTAACGTCAGCGAGAACGCGATGTTCCTTCAGTATCAGGAAAGCGTGAGGGTAACTTCTAGCTATGCTAGGCTAGGCTCGCTTGCTAACGGCCTGTTAACGGTACCCTTCACGCCCATCCCATTCAAAATGACAATTTCAAAACGTGCAAAACTAAAATGTAACATGACGCGCTGATTTTGATTGCAGATACTTACAAAACCAGCCCGTCTGGGCAGAGTTCTGACTAGAGCCGCTGCAACGCGTACGGATAACATGTTTGCAGAGAGTGAATATGACCTGTCCTCCACACACTGCTGAAGGACCCGCTGGGCTGGAGGCTGTGAAAGTAATGGCTGAAATGAGCTTCTTCGTTTTATGCCAGGCGAGATGGAAATATGACACTGCAAAACACCTCTGCTCTCTGCCGGAGTGGAGGAGTAGTTCGTATAAATGCAATGTGTGGTATATAAGAATAGGTTTCTGATCTGTAATGTCAATATTGGCATTTTTGTTTGGTACATTTTTTTATTTTTTTTTAAATACAAAAAAGATAGGTCCTTTAGGTCCCTGAAAGCTCAACCGAATTTCTGAGGAATTTCTACATATTTCACAAGGAGCTGTGTCATTATATCTTATTTCTGAAATGTATGAAAATCCCAAGGATTCCTCTCTCTTTTGTTATTTGTTTTTTTCCCCACCTCTTCCCCACCTCTTTTATATGTGATTGTATATGACACTAACTATCTAACTGCTGGAAAATAATTATCATATATATATATATAAAATGCAGGAAAATAAATGTTATATATATATAACAAATAAAATGTAGTATCATTATTATTATAAAGAAAAGTCTAATGTTTAATAAAGTTATTGAATAATAATAATAATATGCAATGCGTGGTACCATAGCGCCCCCTTCGGGTAGGACCTAAAACTACAGGTCTGTCGTCGTCGCTTTGTGTGAGCGGAGCGGCAGCAGCTGTCAGTGGTGGTTCTCACTTGGCTCGCTAGGCTACAGCTCAGCCGCTTGGATGTAGCCTCTAACCAGGACACTAAACACGGACCTTCCGCATGGGCTATTCCGTCTCTCGACACCCAGCGGCACAGATACGGATCCAAGGATGGTTTTAGTGCATGTCGGATATCTGGTTCTACCTGTATTCGGCTCAGTAAGAAATAGAGGTATTTCTCTTTTTACTTGATTTTTATTTATGCATTCAGCCGTGCCCTGTTTATCTTAATATTCCACTGCAGCTGCCAGATAAACCTCAGCCTGGCCGAAATTACCCTAGATAGCAAGCTAGCTCTAGTTATCCGTGCTAGCTACATAGCTGCCGAGCTAGTCGTTTCAAGACTCACTATCAGGTTTGATGTGCCTGCTGCTGGCTGACTGGCTAATTATTATCTAAAAGTTTACGAGATTTGTAGACAACATTTCTGATTTGGAGACTACATTAATTACACCACTTGGACGGCTAATTGTATGAAAGCGTTTGAAGGTTAATGTTAGCTAGCATTAGCTTAGCTTGCCGTGCTGCTGTTTAGCATTAGCCAGGGGGAGAAGTTGTTTTGCTATAATCCCTGGATGATGTCATTTGAAGATCACAAGGTAGCTAGCGCTGTCGAAAACGACCCACTAACGTTATAGGAATTCATTTATTTATGCCTTACAGCTGCAATGCAAAGTAGCAAATACTGCTACATTAAACGACTAGCAAGTCAATTGGCTAAAGCAAGTTAGAGGAATATCTTTATTTCTAGCCAAGCACGTCGTAATCAAAAGGCAAACCAGGTTCCAATTGGCATTTCCTTGTCAGCAAAGCTAATTAAACACGGCCTTCAAGCACAACCAATAACCATTATTTATTCAGCTACAGTGTAACATATTAATTTCATACAGTGGCATTAATGACTTCATTGTGCTTTTATTTCTGTTCTTATTTCCTGTTTCATAGTATCGAGGCTGGCTCTACATTCAGCATTTATCAGATCTTTGTCGCCCCATTGTGTAGCTAATGATCATCTGCTGCTGTGTGGTGTGGCGTGTCCTCTGCCTGCTCTCTGCATCTAGCTCTGTCGTGAACCCTTCCATTTCTCTCTCCATCAGAAGACGACACATTTGTATTAAAAAGCCCCAAGAATGTATTAAGCCATAGACTATTTTAATGTGAAACGGACTAAAAGCTAGCTAACACCTAAAGCACAACGGCTCTGTGTTTGTTCCTGTCAAGTTGCTGTAGTGAACCCATCCTCGCTCTGTAGAGATCCAGTTGAATGTCATTGTGTGCCTCCCATCCAGTTTTATAGAAAACATGCTGTAAATTCCTGTTAAGTGGATACATTTTGCATGAACTCAAAATAATTGTGCTGAACACCAGTATTTGGCCCCGCTCTTATTTTATTCTCTGAAGGTGCATTGTACAAGTCCTGATGATTGGGATAAATGAGCTGTAATTGGTAAATGTGATTCAGAAGGGGATGCGTGTCATATTTAATTTGACCGGACATGGCATCGTCTTATAGCATTAGGCCTGTAGCATCAAATGAAAAATATTGTCAATAACAGCAAAACAACAACAAACCAGAATGTATAATGCACCTGGGGCACTACGACCTGTTTCCATTTGTGTAACCCCCTGTTCCTCCTGCACATTTAGACCAATCAAACTGTCTGGCCTGTTGATGTCAGAACCAACCAATCAAACTGTCTGGCCTGCTGATGTCAGAACCAAGCCATGCTAAGGCTGCTATAGTGCAAAGCAAGCAGACGCTCACTGGTGGTTCATCACTTTCCAGAATCCTCCCCACTAACAAAAAGCAACGACAACAAAAATCCAAAATGCTATCCATTTCACAGGGATGCCTATCTCCTGCACTGCTACAGAAAAATCCTCTAGTAGAATAACAACATCTTTTTATTGTTTGGTTGTGGTCTCTCTCTACCCTCTGGTAATAGAAACTCTCTCAATGCATGGTCACGTTATTGATTCATGATTTTGTTGTTTTTCTTTACATTGAATCGTAAATTCCAATGTAATCTTTCTGTAGTAAAGATGTACCCTGCTCTACTGTAATCATGTGCTGTAAGCCACGTCTTCTCATTGGATGCTGCTTTTGTTCTTTTTAACCCTAAATGGAGCATGGTGGGCCTTGCCTTCAGTCTGTTGTTTATTTTTGTTGCATGGTATTTGTTATTATTATTATTAGTAGTAGTAGTATATTATTACAAAAAAAACAAATTCCATATAACTAATATTTTTCAATAAAGAATCTAGTATTTTTCCTAACCTTCAGTGTGCTTCTTGCTGATTTCCATTTATTGTCCCAACCTGAACCCCCTCCCTCCACCCCTCCCCCACCTCCTCTCCCACTGTGACAGAGATAGACAACCTCCTCGCTTCTCTCATCACAAGCCCTCAGTCTATCTGCTGTCATTCATGGTGATTGTTTAACGGGGACACTTGAAAGAGCGCCGCGCAGTGACAGAGCCTTGGACCGGAGGCACCTGGCTGGGCTGTTGTCTGATTAATTGATGATTTGATACTCAAAGCCTGAAATATGATCTGTGAAATCCTAATCAGCAATACCCTCACAGCAAATTCATTAGACTAGTATTTCCACACCATTGCTCTGAGGCAATGCACCTTTCAAGTCTCCCCTCCAAGTAAATGCAATGTAGAAGGCCTGTTCATGGTTCCTGGAGCTCTGAGCTGTCCCCATCTGAACATTCTTATGTAACCCTCTCAACAAACACCAAACCAGGTTTAATTTTAGGTACACAGAGAGAGGAGAGCCTTAGAGTGGTTGCTGGTCTTGTATATAACTCATAAGCTCCTCATTCCGTTTTGGCTTCAGGCCGCATAGAGTTCTGTGAGGAAGATTCGATTTTTTGAAAGGGCCAGCTAGCGCCTAGGTAACGTTTTTTTTGTTCTCTTTTTCCTGAAGTCCTTTCTTTGTGGAGGCTCTCCGTGTGTGTGTGTGTGTGTGTGTGCGTGTGTGTGTGTGTGTGTGTGTGTGTGTGTGTGTGTGTGTGTGTGCTAGAGAGCAGTATTAAGAGCTGAGCAGCGTGGAACACAGCGGCAGAGCTGGGCTGTCTGCTTCTCTCTGCCAGCTCCCCTCAGCTGCCAAATATCTGTGGTTAGACCAGCAGGAGCAGCGAGGAGCTGGGTTAGACCAGCAGGAGCAGCGAGGAGCTGGGTTAGACCAGCAGCGAGCAGCTGGCACGTAGCACATTCAAGCTGTTTCCCCACAGCCGTGGGGGACGGGAGAGCGCCGGGTAGTGATATGAGAGAGACTGTCAGAGAGAGAGAGAGCCAGGATGCTAGATGTGTTTTGGGTCCTGGCGGAGTGTAAGTAGAGATAGATATCGATCCTCAGATCTGGTCCTATGTGAAACAGTGAGTTCAGACAGACAGACAAAGACAGACAGACACGTCAGATGTGAAACAACGCAAGTCGAAGCAAACCCGTTAGTAAAAGGGAATTTAAAGATAAAATGTAACTACAAACAGATTTTCTTTGTATCCTGCTACTAAGAGTGCCAACTCCCCATAATGCACACAGTATGACTGAAGCACTCCCAATACACAGACCAGGTCCAGCGCTTTGCCAAGGACACACCGAGGTGTGGATACCGAGGTGAGAACCACACCCCCCCACCCCCCACCACAAGGCCAAACCCAGACAAGACGGCTCAGACACCATCCATTCACCACCCCCCCCCCCCCCACCACCACAGGGCCAAACCCAGACCAGACACCATCCATTCACCCCCCCCCCCCCCCCCCCAAGACCACAGGGCCAAACACAGACCAGACACCATCCATTCACCACCCCCCCCACCACCACAAGGCCAAACCCAGACCAGACACCTTCCATTCACCACCCCCCCCCCCCTCCACCACCACAGGGCCAAACCCAGACCAGACACCATCCATTCACCCCCCCCCCCATCACCACCACAGGGCCAAACCCAGACCACACACCATCCATTCACCACCCCTCCCCCCCCCACCACCACAGGGCCAAACCCAGACCAGACACCATCCATTCACCCCCCACCCCACCACCACAGGGCCAAACCCAGACCAGATACCATCCATTCACCACCCCCTCACCACCACAGGGCCAAACCCAGACCAGACACCATCCATTCACAGAAGCCTCACGCTCCCGCCCCTGGCAGCGCCTAAAGAGTCATTCTATTCTCTTGAAGGGTTTTGTTTTTAACTCTCTAGGTAAGAGTTAGGGCTTTTTTTGTTGCAAAGATGACACCCCACCCACATTTCACACACATTTTAATTCTAGCCTCGCCCCTCCCCACCCCCACCCCCACCTCTGACCAGCGCTGTCTGTTCCCACAGGGTCCCACTTTAACCGGCAGCAGCAGCACAGCCATGCTACCTCGTGCCGGCACTTCCAGCTAGGCCCCCAAACCCCGCTGTCCATGGACTTCACCATGCCCCACCCTGGGCCGCCGCAGTCGGGCCTCAGCCCCCACCTGGCCCCTCCCCCGGGGCACCAGCATGCCCCCCAGCTCCACCCGCCACTCAACCCAGCCATGCCCGCGCCCCCGTTCCAGGACCTGCCCCCTGCCCCACCCTTCCTACCTCAGGCCTTACACCAGCAATACCTCCTCCAGCAGCACCTCCTGGAGGCCCAGCACCGACACATCGTCCCGACCTCCAGGTACGCCAGCGCCAGGCCACGGCCCAGTCCTCCTAGCTTGACCCTGCCTGGTCCTGGTGAGTGAGTGGGTCAGGTGCGCTGAGGAACTGGTCCCGGGCCGTGTGATGGACCAGGTGAAATGAAAAGGTTACGCAAGGCCGTTCAGCGCTGCTGCAGGACAAATCGCCAACGCTTCAAAACAGAACAGTCAACACAACAGCTGCTGCTCCTCCACCAGGTTTTATTGTGCCAAAAACGTTTCGACTAGTCTCAACGCCAGACCCATGAGAGTTATTTCGCTACTACACTATGTAAGCTACGCTAACTACGTTACTGCATGCTGCAGATCTCTATATGGGTCTGAGACACTTTATGCAAAAATCTGGTACTCAAATCCTGTTAATTCATTGGTTTCGCAGGAATCCCTGCGAAACCAATCAGTAACGACTTTCGCGATCAGGCGATCCTACCCATAGATATTCCCTGCCCATCCTGGGTT
Source organism: Borostomias antarcticus (assembly GCF_949987555.1). Lineage (NCBI taxonomy): Eukaryota > Metazoa > Chordata > Actinopteri > Stomiiformes > Stomiidae > Borostomias > Borostomias antarcticus. Next base: position 12,166,898 of record NC_140239.1, on the reverse strand, counting down.
AGCGTCTCTCATTTGCTGTGGAGACCTGTCACTCTTTCAATTTTGACCTGTCGATACGCCCTCAGAATACCAGCTTTAGCAGCGAAGTGGCACAGACTCTATTATGTACAGTAGTATGCGGAGCGCAGCGATTCAACGTAATATCTGAGTCTGAAGAGAGACTACGTTTCGACCAACCTTAGCCCAGTAAAACCCGGTGGAGCTTCAGCTGTTGTGACGTTTCTGTGTTGAACAGACTCCGTCTGTTGAACAGAGGCCGTCTCAGATTCAGAGGTCTCAGGTCTCGTTAAATGCACATAAAACTGTGCACATAAAACTCTACCCTTTACTCAATATTTATAAGTAGCCATTGTTGTGTTTTGCATGTCTTGTATGGATGTGTGTGTGTGTGTGTGTGTGTGAGAGAGAAAGAGAGAGAGAGAGAGTGTGTGTGTGAGAGAGAAAGAGAGAGTGTGTGTGTGAGAGAGAGAGTGTATGAGAGAGAGTGAGTGTGTGTGTGTGTGTGTGTGTGTGAGAGAGCGAGAGAGAGAGAGTGTGTGTGTGTGTGTGAGAGAGAGAGAGAGAGAGAGTGTGTGTGTGTGTGTGTGAATAACTTGATATAAGATAAAGGCCAGTTAAGGGCTTAAAGGTGTGTTGGTTAAATCCAGGATGAGGACAGTAAGTGTAACTCGTCTGTGTGTGTGTGTGTGTGTGTGTGTGTGTTCTCCAGCAGACGCACCCCAGACAGAGTTCCCCTCCGGCCTGGGTTGGAGTTCGCCCCGCCCCTCCATGTCCCCGCCCAGCCGGTGGTCCAGCACCCCCGCTACCTGGCAGAGGGCACTGACTGGTAAGACGCACACGCTCATACATACACACACATACGTACACACACATACACACACACACACATATACATACACACACACACACACACACACACACTGTACCTACACACACACAAATGCATATATATGAGGGGCCGTTTAGGCCATAAATAATGAAACACTTGTACGCTTACTAGTGAAACACTTGTACGCTTACTAGTGAAACACTTGTATGCTTACTACTGAAACACTTGTACGTACATACATACTCTTGACACTTGTACGCTTACTACTGAAACACTTGTACGCTTACTAGTGAAACACTTGTATGCTTACTACTGAAACACTTGTACGTACATACATACTCTGACACTTGTACGCTTACTAGTGAAACACTTGTACGCTTACTTGTGAAACACTTGTACGCTTACTACTGAAACACTTGTACGTACATACATACTCTGACACTTGTACGCTTACTAGTGAAACACTTGTACGCTTACTAGTGAAACACTTGTACGCTTACTACTGAAACACTTGTACGTACATACATACTCTGACACTTGTACGCTTACTAGTGAAACACTTGTACGCTTACTAGTGAAACACTTGTACGCTTACTACTGAAACACTTGTACGTACATACATACTCTGACACTTGTACGCTTACTACTGAAACACTTGTACGCTTACTACTGAAACACTTGTACGTACATACATACTCTGTAAACCTAAAATTATGAAATAGAACACTGCAATGTATGTTCTTACATGTAGATGTGCAAGTATTTCAATAGTACGTATACAAGAAATCTCAGTAGCACGTACAAGTAATTTCACTAGTATGCATACACGAAATCTCACTAGCATACGGAAGGTACTTCAGTAACACCGGAAGGCGCCACACGAGGCGGGATGAAAGGGGTCTCGTTTTGAACATCGGTCTCCATCTATACAGTGTTTAAGCCTACTTGGCCTAGCCTACTCCAGTCACACCGGGATTAAGCCTCTGTCAGGCCAACGTTAGGTGAATAGGCTATAGGTGCGCGTTACAAACTTTAATTTAATCAATATGAAGGTGCAACTTCTATTTATTTTGATTAGTTTGCAGACTTTATTAGTGATTGCCACTCGCGATGACATCGTTGCTTTTTTTAATCGGGTGCTGCTATGCGTCGAGGACGTCCAGCAAAACACGGAAGAGAGGTGCTTTAGAGACCTGGAAAGCCACACCATTACCCTAAATTCTATGTTGGCTATTGTTCGCTCAAGGGATGGACCTGATGGAGAGACTGCTCTTTTTGTACAGTCAATATGCCGTTGTTTTAATCTGATTATTGAAGACTTTAGAACAAGACGAGGTCAACAAAACACCCTTCCCCTGGCTCCACCGACAACCAGTAACGGGCTTCCGGGACGTCCACGATACAATTTAACAACTGAACAATTTAACCAGTGCATTGGACTCGGGTTTAATTGGCAGGGAATCGCTTCATTTTTTGGTATCAGCCGTCGTACTGTGTTCCGACATAGGCAACGTCTAGGCATCAGACCATTGGAATACACAACATTAACCAATGACGAATTGAAAACAACCATAAGGGACATTTCCACGAGTACCCCGAATGCTGGTGAGAGGTACATTATTGGAAGTCTACGGGCACGCGGAATCCGGGTCCAGCGCTGGAGGATTCGCCAAATTCTGCAGGAGGTTGATCCCGTCGGAAGGTCATTAAGACGCAGTCAAGCCATCCGCCGAAGGGTTTACAGTGTGCAAACTCCAAACGAGTTATGGTATGTTTGCTGTAATGGCCCATCGACATGTCTTCTTGCTGAGCTTGCAGCATAATTGTGATCTAACAAGATAATAGCCTAAACAAGTAGGCTAGACTAGAGCATTTGGAATATTCTTGATATTTGACTATTGCAATTAGTAAATGTATTACCTTCTATCTTAGGGAGGAAAACTTCTAAATATAGGCTAGCCTATAGGCCTGTTACACTAAGCATTCGTGAATGTAGCCTATTACAATAGCCTGTCCCAGAGACCTCAACAAACCGTAGAATAATAGCCTACATTTGTGTAGGCCTATATTATTTACCAACATTATTATTATCTGAGTCTTTTTTCAGTATTCTAACAGCTGTCACTTATTTCTTTTATCACAGGCATATTGACGGGAACCATAAATTGGTGCGATGGAGAATGGTGTTCCATGGCTGTGTAGATGGGTACAGTCGCACCATCATATACCTTCAGTGCCTCAACAACAACAGGGCATCAAGTGTTATGAACCTCTTTCTGCATGGCGTATCTGACTATGGACTGCCTTCAAGAGTACGCAGTGATCATGGGAGGGAAAATATTGAGGTTGCAAGATTTATGTTGAACAGTAGAGGATTAAATAGAGGAAGCATGATAATGGGGCGCAGTGTACACAACCAAAGAATCGAGAGGCTGTGGGCAGAATTAAACCGGGTAGTTTCATATTACTTCTCTGACTTATTTACTTTTATGGAAAATGAGAATATCCTAGATTCTCTTTGTGATCTTCATTTATTTTGTCTTCATTACATTTATTTACCTCGGGTTCAAAGGGCAGTGAGGGAATTCCAGAACCAATGGAATAACCACGGACTTTCTACACAAGGAGGCCAAACCCCGTTGCAGTTGTGGCATAGAGGGATTGTCAGATATGTTGGAAGCAACAACACAGCTATAGGTGGTGTGTTTCAGATTGAGGAGCGTTTTGTCCCTGGTGATGAACCACTACCTGCAGTGGCGAGCAGGAATAGTGTTGAGGTTCCTGAAAATGGTGTTCATGTCAGCAACAGCACCATGCAAGAAATCCAACAATTATTTGACCCATTAATGGATGATGGAAATCATGGAATTGATTTATTTTTATCTCTGTTACATTTTTTGCAAGCAAGACAACCTCGAGGACTAAGCGAATGAAGCGATTCAGCAATTAATTAGTCCTACGCTTGCGCTAGCCAATATACTCACCGGCATCACCCTGTGAACACAAACACAGATAAACGTTCTGTTGTTAACAATTAACCATTGCTCTATGTATCATATCTATACATATAAAACATCTCAGTTCCAATTTGCCTTTATAAATGTACGTCTGCCTTTTTAATGTACGTCTAGTCCTATTTCCTTTTTCGTTTTATATCAAATTTTCATTTGATCTTGTTTCATTGACAGATGTAGGCTACATTCGTCAATCTCATTAACAATTTTCTGCTTCGACCCCAGTCCCTGATCCTCCCATGCATATACACACATTTTGTCTTTCACTATCTATGCCTTCCCAAAACCCTGAGTGTTTCTAATGGCAAAGTCCATGTTGCTCTTAAAACCATTGTATGTGCTGTAGATAGGTAGCTGAAGGCAGTTGATGCATGTGTTGGCAACAGGGAACTTTTCTGCTCCATGAAGAATTTTGAGAGATGGCTGGGGAGAGAAGCCGATTGGAGGTACTCTATCAGATCCAGATGCAAATGCGAGGATGTCCCCAAGCTTCTCTGATCCACCTTCCTCTGTGAAAATATGAATGAGACAGACGAAATACATACACGATTATACACTTAGTAGTACTTACTTTTTCTATAGATATTTATTAGGGCATTTCTTGGGGATAGTACAGTATAAGGACAGACAGGAAAGGTGGGAGAGGGAGAGGGGAAGACATGCAGCAAAGTGCGGACGCCGGATTGTAACCCACGCTGCTGCAGTAAGGACAAGCCTTTACGCCCAATTCACACTGCACTGCACATTGGGCGTCCAGCAGCGATGCCGCTGGGACGGGGGCGGCGAGCGGCGGCGGCAACAAAAAGCGGCGCCGCAAAAGTTGAGAATAGTTCAACTTTTGCGGCGCCGCTTTCTGGTGTCGACCGGCGGCAGCCAATCAGAAAGCAGAAGATCTCTTTTGTGTCAAAGAATACTTTCCCTCTTGAAAAAAAACTCTTAAGAATAACGACCGTTTGATTGTGGCCGTTTTAGACAAATCCATTTAGCGGCATGTCCAACCGCTAAACAATACTAGAAGTTTGTTCACACCCCTAGTTAATTTGATTGGTTTGGAATATACCCGCGATAAAATCGCAACGCTGCATATGAGGACCGTTTCGCACATGATTTCGTTGCCGGTGTTGTGCCTTTTTCACACTCCCTGCAGAATCACACTCCCCTCCGCAATAGGCTCGATCCCGGCTCTCTCCCCCCGCTTAGGAGACCAGACCTCCGGGCCACGATCCAGGCTCTCCCCCCGCTTAGAGGACCAGACCTCCGGGCCCCGATCCCGGCTCTTTCCCCCCGCTTAGAGGACCAGACCTCCGGGCCCCGATCCCGGCAGTCTCTCCCCGCCTGGCTCAATGCGCGTTCCCCCGGAGGGGAGTGTGATTCTGCGGGGAGTGTAAAAATGGCACAACACCGGTCCGCTCGCTCGCTGTATATCAGGATGAGGTGTAAGGTGGTGGACCGGTAAAATCCATAGATTTAGAACGCCCCCTTGTGGCCGTTAGCTGTAAAAATTCATAGATTAGCCGCACCGTTGTATAGGCCGCAGGGTTCAAGGCATGGGAAAAAAGTAGCGGCTTATAGTCCGGAAATTACGGTACTTACTTTTATGTACTTGCTGATACCGAGACTTTGGTATCGGTTATAGAGTATTGGTACATTTTTATGAGTACAAGTACATGAGCATGCTCTCAGGCCCGATACCGATATCTGTATCCCTAATTTCCTTACAAGAGCAAATTAGTTTCTTTCTGATATAATACACACCTTCAACATCTTGTAAATAGTCCCTCCAGAAAGCAACTACGGATTCCTCTGCTCTTCTCTGGTTGCTCCCCTGCTCAGACCACCTGATCTGGAACAGATCATCCACCTGGTCAGCGGTGAGGGGCTCTGGATTATAGCACATCAGGGCTCTGAACGACTCGGGATGCATCTGGATCTCCGCCAGGACTCCAAGGGTTTTTAACCCATCTTTGAACCTAAATGACAGTATGAGAGGAAAAGTGGTCCAATTAAGAGTTGGTTTTTTGCATGTGTTAAGACATCAAACAAGATTCTCAACTTAACTACATTTACAATACCTTTCAAATGGTCCACGGACTCGATTGATCACTTGAAACATCAAGACATCTTCTACAAGTCTATCCTTGTCTTCAACACTTCTCAGTGGCTTCAGACAGCCAGCATTGGCGAGATAGTCGAGGAGAGGTTCAGTTGACTGGATGAGTTGCTCCAGAGTTGATGATTCTGAAATCTGAATGATTTACATTAAAAAAGAAACATCTGATTCATAACAAAATAAACAGTTGACTTACTGTTCCCCACCAATGAAGCAATGTGAAGAACATATAAAGTGACAATCATGTTTTCTCACACATCTACAACACTGCAGTGGGAGGTTGACTGCTTGCCTCACAAAAAAAACACAATTGCAACGATGATGGTCCCACATGATAAATGTAATATTTCACTGTAAGGACAAGTGGACTATATACTGATTTTATGGCGAATAAAACTTTCAATTATACTTCAGTCCAATGAACCCAACCTGGGCACTTCATCACATACAGTACACAATCATGTGGCAGATGCATAATACAGTAACAGACAGAAACTGATCCATTTTGATGGATGAGGAGCACAAATGGTAAGACACAGAACACATTCTTACAAAAAAACATTTTCTGAGCATAGACTAAACAAAATCTTTTAATGCCACAAACCTTTTGGATTTTGTCACGGAGTTCAGAATCGGCGATGTCCCCCAGGTTTGGTCTACATTTCTCTGGCCCCAAAACTATGCAGTTAAACAATGTGTTGGACAAGAAATTTGGTGAGGGTCCTCCATGCACCAGACTGACTGCAATAGCAGTTCCGGCGACAAAATATCGGTCTTCTCTGACAGCTGAGGGAGAGCGAGAGAGATAATTTAGGTAGTATGTGCATAACTTTTCAACTGCTGCCATGGAAATCACTTTAAGTCCCATATTGTCTCGGTGAAATACAAGCAAACAAGTTAACCAAGTCACAAAGTTGGTCTTTAATGCCACTGAGCTTCACACAAAATTGAGTGGAAGCCACAACCTATTTTACAGGGTATATCATTATTTCATTAAAACCACAAATAAGACATACTGTACCTGATGCATCAAGAGCGAGGTTCAGGCTCCCTTCTGTTCCCTCAAACATCTCAGACTGAGCTAAAGCTTCAGTGAGCAGTCGCAGGAACTCTCGTCTCGGACCCCCAAGATCCACACCTTCTTCCACCGTTCCTTTATCGTCTGAGAATTTGACCCTGATCCTGTGTGTGGGGTCAAAGGTGATTCTCCTGAAGCCCCGAACGGCACCATCCAGAACAGCAGCACGATTTATGTTGAACCGATTGGTGAAGTTGTTGTTGATTTTTTGAGCCAGCACGACTAAAATATCCTGAACAGGCGGCACAGATGAGCTTTCCTTTCTGAAAGTCAACATAAAAAAATATGATTAGATCACAGTTCCAGCATCCAACCATGAGTATATAAATGACCTCATAATACTGTAGAGGAAAAGTTGCATGATTGCTATTTAAAGGGACAATCAGGGATTTATTCCGTCTATTAATCAGCAAAAAACGAAGTTTTCATTAATAAATATGTCCTTAACCACGTCTAATGACCTGTCTCAATAAACCGACCAATTCGCGTAAGCCTATAAATAATCATTTATAAATACATAGCGTCTCTCGCGCTCTGTATATTCCGCCATCTTTAAAATACGGGTGCCGATCGGGCCCACTACACTAGGTAAATCGCGTTTTGCATTGAGTTGCCAGCGTGAGGCGTCAGCGTGAGATTTTTGATAAGCGCAGACCACCGTACCAGAGCACGATACAATATACGATTTCACCACTAGATGGGAGTAGAAATCACTGATTGTCCCTTTAAGCTTGCTTAGACTACTGTGATTGAAAACAGAAAGATTATTTTCATAATTGAAAGGAATACATTTGAGGAATGAATCATGTGCACTAAATCGATTGAGTATTCCTTTAAAGGCAATATTACTCACATCTGATCTTCCATGCTGTTGATCAAGGTAACATACAGTGCATCATCTTCTTCCTCATCTTCAGATGACACATTGATAACACTAAGATACGCTCTGTAATCTGTGAGGTTGCTGGTTGATGGCAGGTTGCTGTTTGGATCAAGACCTGCAGGAGCGGTGGTCACAGATGTAAGGCTGGTTGGAGCGGTGGTCACAGATGGAAGGCTGGTTGGAGCGGTGGTCACAGATGGAAGGCTGGTTGGAGCGGTGGTCACAGATGGAAGGCTGGTTGGAGCGGTGGTCACAGATGGAAGGCTGGTTGGAGCGGCGGTCACAGATGTAAGGCTGGTTGGAGCGGTGGTCACAGATGTAAGGCTGGTTGGAGCGGTAGTCACAGATGCCAGATGGTAAGATGACTGCCTTGCTCTTGCTCTGGTGGTGACTGACGGCACCATGTCTACCTCCTCATCCTCCTTGCAGCAACTTCCATCTGAATTTTCAGACTTAAAATTGATAGAATTGACTGCAGTTAGGGTTGTATCATTTACTATAAAGTAGTTTATCTCAAACAAAGGTGTTGTAAAGGTGACATGAAATGCTGTACAATGTACCGTCCTGCAGTTGTACATTGTAGTCATAGCATATGCAACTTTCAAAATGAATAACAGTTGTATATGGAATACTGGATTACTTTCTAAGTCTAGCACCTACCACAAGTGGTCTGGAGGGCCTCACATATAGAGCCTTAAACTTGAGTATTTTGTGAATTATACTGGCACTGAGTTCCTGGCCGTCCCTCAACACTGGTGCGATCAACTTGTTGCCACAAGCCATCAGTACTTCAAAACTAAGCACAACACATATGAGTTATCAGTGATTTGCCATTATAAGATGATGGACCCAATTCCTTACAGATTAATGTTGCCACAACCATAAGGCTTGAGAAAGTATCACATTATATTATAAAATGCATAGACAGAGATGGATGTATCTAATCTATCTCATCTTTTCCCAACCAACCCTATATTACGCTTACAGTACACGTGATCATTAAAATATTACAAATTGTATGGCCCCTTTCATAGTACACAGGACAGGACAAAACATCAATGTATGGTGCTCAACACAACAGGGGCTCTAAATATAACGTTACTGCATAGGGAAGTCTGGCAGTGGCAATTCTATCATGTTACCTACCTCACATCACTGGGAATTTTCCCCTTAAAAGCATCACGAATCTGACGGAGGACAGTTCCTTGGTCCCAGGACTTGTCAAACTCAAAAGCATTCAAGATGTGCCCCAATTCATACAACAACTGCTTCTTCTTCTGCTTCACTACGACGTCGTCTGTAGGTCCAAGCAGCAAAATAACGTCCTTGTTGAAGGTCCGATAGAATGGCGTTTTCTGTCTGTTAAACAAGTAGGCATAATTACAGTAATGAAACCATCAAGACATGTAATAATGTTACCAAGACATATTAAGTTAAGGTTAATTAACAGTTATCTAAGTAACGTTAGGTTAGTTTGTAGGCAATGACGTGTTGCTATATTTCATATCAAATCACTATCACAAAACTAACGTTAAATGACATGGCCTGTTCCACACTGTAAATAGCTATGAATAGCTAGTGCTACGCCAATAAACACATTTAGTTTGTGCCTCATGAATCACTTGTATTCTGTAATAAATCACGTAATGTACCGTACAGTAAGACAACGTTGGTTTAGTGGCAGCATCTCGGTTCTCTCTCCCGCCCTCTCTCACCCAGTAGCTAGCTAGCCAGTAGTAGCTAGTCTACTACTACCACTACTACAGTAGCTAGGCTAGCTACTGGGTTGAATGTGGTCCACACACTAACGTTACATATTAAACCCGAACGCATTGAGAAACAGTAATATTTGTTTGTGTTCCCCACTTTGTTCGTGTTAAATATAACGTTATGATTCGGGCCACATTCTAACTCATATAACATAACGTTAGCAAGCCTAGTTAGTGCTAGCACGATATTGTAAATGCGCAAGGCTAACGTTAGTAGTAAACGTTAGCTAGCTGAGACGAGTTGCATTCAAGATAATGTTAACCGTGTAGTCTGGTTGCATATTGCATAACGTTAACACAATAACTTTATTTTATCTTTGTTCTCCATATTATGTCGCCTCAGCTCTCTTAAACAACGACCCAAGTACCCCGACAGTTCTCCATACCTTTTTCTTGATTTGCTTTTCCAAGAGCTGAAGGTCGCCCTCGTTTCAAAGCGGGGAGTGCCTGAAGCAGGTGCGTTTTGCATGCTGCTGGAACCAGGTTGGTACAGACTCCTTATTTCAGAGTTGATGGCGGCTGTAGCCGTATTTGTCAGTAGTGTAGGCGATATAGAGTTTGAAAGAGAATCAATAAGTGTAGGAGAGCCAAGTAAATTTTGTATGAGGGACATAGCCTCAGCGGTAACGCGACTGCTCGCTGCCATCCTGGATCACTGTTCACTGCATAGATGGAAATCGATGTTCAAAACGAGACCCCTTTCTTCCCGCCTCGTGTGGCGCCTCCCGGTGTTACTGAAGTACCTTCCGTATGCTAGTGAGATTTTGTGTATGCATACTAGTGAAATTACTTGTACGTGCTACTGAGATTTCTTGTATACGTACTATTGAAATACTTGCACATCTACATGTAAGAACATACATTGCAGTGTTCTATTTCATAATTTTAGGTTTACAGAGTATGTATGTACGTACAAGTGTTTCAGTAGTAAGCGTACAAGTGTTTCAGTAGTAAGCGTACAAGTGTCAGAGTATGTATGTACGTACAAGTGTTTCAGTAGTAAGCGTACAAGTGTTTCACTAGTAAGCGTACAAGTGTTTCACTAGTAAGCGTACAAGTGTCAGAGTATGTATGTACGTACAAGTGTTTCAGTAGTAAGCGTACAAGTGTTTCACTAGTAAGCGTACAAGTGTTTCACTAGTAAGCGTACAAGTGTCAGAGTATGTATGTACGTACAAGTGTTTCAGTAGTAAGCGTACAAGTGTTTCACAAGTAAGCGTACAAGTGTTTCACTAGTAAGCGTACAAGTGTCAGAGTATGTATGTACGTACAAGTGTTTCAGTAGTAAGCATACAAGTGTTTCACTAGTAAGCGTACAAGTGTTTCAGTAGTAAGCGTACAAGTGTCAAGAGTATGTATGTACGTACAAGTGTTTCAGTAGTAAGCATACAAGTGTTTCACTAGTAAGCGTACAAGTGTTTCACTAGTAAGCGTACAAGTGTCAGAGTATGTATGTACGTACAAGTGTTTCACTAGTAAGCGTACAAGTGTTTCACTAGTAAGCGTACAAGTGTTTCACTAGTAAGCGTACAAGTGTCAGAGTATGTATGTACGTACAAGTGTTTCAGTAGTAAGCGTACAAGTGTTTCACAAGTAAGCGTACAAGTGTTTCACTAGTAAGCGTACAAGTGTCAGAGTATGTATGTACGTACAAGTGTTTCAGTAGTAAGCATACAAGTGTTTCACTAGTAAGCGTACAAGTGTTTCAGTAGTAAGCGTACAAGTGTCAAGAGTATGTATGTACGTACAAGTGTTTCAGTAGTAAGCATACAAGTGTTTCACTAGTAAGCGTACAAGTGTTTCACTAGTAAGCGTACAAGTGTTTCATTATTTATGGCCTAAACGGCCCCTCATACATATACACTCTCTCTCTCTCTCTCTCTCTTTTTCTCTCTCTCTCTCACTCTCTCTGCCTCCCAGTGCAGCAGTAGTACTAAATAGAATTTGAATGTATAACATCTCTGACACGTTCTTCTCTATACTATCCCTGTGTGTGTGTGTGTGTGTGTGTGTGTGTGTGTGTGTGTGTGTGTGTGTGTGTGTGTGTGTGTGTGTGTGTGTGTGTGTGTGTGTGTGTGTGTGTGTGTGTGTGTGTGTGTGTGTGTGTGTGTGTGTGTGTGTGTGAGACCAGGGACCTGAGTGTAGACGCGGGGCTGCCCCCACACCAGTACCACATCCACCCCCTGCAACAACACTACCAACACTACCTGACTTCTCCCAGGATGCACCACTTCCCCAGGAACAATGCCTCAACACAAGTGGTGAGCTCAACATTGTCTGGTTTTACTCTGTCTTATATAGTATTCTCTTCTTTTCACTAACACTGTGAATGCTGTCACTTGTTCTTCTAGAAGGCTTTGTTGATGATCACTGGGATGTACAGCCGGTTCATTTAGTCATTCAGCAGACGCTTTTATTCAAAACGACTTAGAATAATTGCATTTAATATAGGTGGTCAATGTAGTACTACTCACCAGAACTCACAAGTGCATCTCCTTTCTAAAACAAGTGAATAAGAGCATAATCTAGTGCTGAAGGCAAAGTGCAAGAATAGCAAACAAAAATACATTGCTTAAGGTGCTTAGGAGGGAGGATCGTTGTAGTACTTCTTGAAGAGATGAGTTTTGAGCCTGTGGCGAAAGATGGACATCGTTCCACCACTGCGGGGCCAGGACAGAGAAGAGCCGTGACCGTGTCAATCGACCGCAGAGGCCTCAGTGACGGGGCAACCAGTCGCCCTGAGGTAGCAGAGCGTAGCAATCGGGAGGGGGTGTAGGGTTTGACTATGATCTGGAGGTAGGAGGGAGGTTCCTTTCATTGCCCTGTAGGCTAGTGCCAGAGTTTTAAGCTGGATGCGAGCTGCTACAGGGAGCCAGTGTATTTATGTGGATAGCGTCTGCTAAATGACTAAAATGTATTCTCTGTGTAATCATTCTATCTCTCTTGGACACAGCCTAGTTAGTATTCATGCCACGTAGGTGCTGGGTTTCACACAGATGTGTTGGTTTGCCTGGTAGCGAGGGACAGGCAGGAGATTCTGACAGTTCAAGCAGAAAATATACATTTCTCAGAAACTCAACAAGGAGAGTAAGTGTTCAGTCGTAGAGGTGTTCAGATATAGATAATAACAGAACAGAAGATGACTTTGAATTCACTCCTTAATTAAAATAGGGGAGCTTCTGAGACCTATAGTAGGTCTCTCTAACAAAAACCCCTGTGAATACTAGAAACAAAGACATGAAATAAGCAACACAATAGCCTCATACACACTACACGCACACACACAAGACACAATGGTTGATCCTGGTGTGTGTGTGTTCACCAGGTGGTCCATGAGATCAGGAACTACCCCTACCCCCAGCTGCACCTGCTGGCCCTGCACAGCCTCACCCCCTCCCGCCACGCCTCCGCTGTCAGAGAGAGCTACGAGGTACGCACACACACACGCACACACACACGCACACACACACAGTACACACACACCCATATGCACGCGCGCACACACGCACACCCATACGCACACACTGGGAACCAGGCGAGGCCAGGTGGGACGCACACAAATGGGAGGAGACGGGGGTCACTGTTCTCATGCACAGATGGGCATTTTATTGAGGGTAAAAAACAAAAAACAAGAGAAGAAGGGTTCTGGGTCCAAACAATCAAACAACAGGGACGCTGTCTCCCCTCAGTCGTCCCCTCCCGGCAGCCGTGCCTCGCGGGGGTTGGCCCTCTTAGTCCTGGCGGGGACACACAGAAAAAACACCAGTCAGGACAATCAAAGTCAGCTAAAAGGTTTGGAGCTAGCACTCCGTCTACACAGTCTACTCACGTCAGCCCTAAGCTCTCAAATGAGGTGACCTTGGCACGCATTCTGATGGTCATGTTACAGTGGGTCAAGCCTTTTCTTTTAACCCAATTACAACCCTGGAGGTGCGTAAAGCCCTTAAACTTCTAGATGCTTGCAAATCGGCCGGCCCAGATAAAATGGAGCCTTACTTGCTTAAACTAGTGGCCGCTTTTATTGTGTCACCTCTGACACAACTTTTTAATCTCTTCCTAGACACAAGTGAAATTCCCCTTATATGGAAATCTGCTTTTGTTCTTCCCCTACTAAAAGGGGGAGACCCTACTGTCTAAATAATTATAGGCCCATTTCTAAATTGTCCACCCTGGTGAAAGTTCTAGAATCCCTAGTCAGTGAAAAGTCGAACTGAAATGAAAAAAGCATTCTGTCCCATTTTGGTTCACATAATTAGGTGGGCTAGCTTGTAAAAGCTAGCCCAACTTGTGATATTCCCACTATTTCTTTCTTTATTATTATTATTATTATTATTATTATTCTCCCCAGTTTTTTGGCCCTTAACTACTTCTTCATACTTTGTGCTAGAAACTTCATTCAAACTTTAAAATGTTCATCGTCTTTAGCTGTTTCCCGGATGTATTCAGATTTTTTATATTTTTTATAGTTTTTTAGTAATTTAACTTTTAATAGTAATTTTTGTGCCATTGAAACTGCTGGTGGAATGTTCAGTATCATTATGTTTTTAGAGTGGTGGCAGCTGTTGCTTTGAAAATATTCACACAATTTGTAAACTGCTGGCACTCCTACAGTTTTGAAAGCTCACACACATATTATACATCAAAACATTCACACAACTGTGCTGATTCGTACAATATAAGTATCTAAGCTGTGTGACTTATAGTTTTCGCTGTGTGACGATTTGTTCGGCAACTGCGCTCCTCATTGAAACGTATGGCAACGCCCTCTAGCTTTTGAGCTACTAATTTTGCATTTTAACTCTTTTTCTAACTTGTCGCTATGCCTACAGTTTTAACAGCTCATACACATATTATATATCGAAACGTTCCCATAACTGTGCTGATTCGTACAATATAAGTATCTAAGCCGTGTGACTTGTAGTTTTCACTGTATGACGATTTGTTCGGCAACTGCGCTCCCCATTGAAACGTATGGGCCCACACTCTACCTTTTGAGCTGCTAATTTTGCATTTTTACCCTTTTTCTAACACGTCGCCATGCCTACAGTTTTTAAGCTACATGGACATATCATATCCTAAAATGTTCAGCATTTTCTCAGGATTCCTACGGTGTCAATATCTAGGCTGTGACATTTATACTTTTTGAGAGAGAGCTGTCTGAAGCCAACATGCCTTTCCATTGAAGTGAATGAGAGGATGCTCACAGTGTCAGTTGGGATTTGAATTTGGGGACACGTGCATGCTCTCTGTACAGGCACCCTTTATGACTATTGTGGTAGCATTCATATTCATTCATTCACTTCCTTCCTTCCATCCTTCTTTCCTTCCTTCCTTCCCTCCATCCATCCTTTCTTCCCTTCCTTCCTTCCTTCCTTCCTTCCTTCCTTCCTTCCTTTCCATCCATCCTTCCATCCTTCCTTCTTTCCTTCCTTCCATCCTTCCTTCCTTCCTTCCATCCATCCATCCTTCCTTCCTTCCTTCCTTTCTTTCCTTCCTTCCTTCCTTCCTTCCTTCCTTCCATCCTTCCTTCCTTCCATCCTTCCTTCCTTCCATCCTTCCTTCTTTTTCTTTCATCCATCCATCCATCCATCCTTCTTTCTATCTTTCTTTCTTTCTTTCTTTCTTTCATCCATCCATCCATCCATCCATCCATCCATCCATCCTTCTTTCTTTCTTTCTTTCTTTCTTTCTTTCTTTCTTTCTTTCATCCATCCTTCTTTCTTTCATCCATCCATCCATCTTTCTTTCTTTCATCCATCCATCCATCTTTCTTACTTTGTATCTTTCTTTCATCCATCCTTCCTTCCTTCCTTGCATCCTTCCTTCCTTCCATCCTTCCATCCTTGCTTCCTTCCATCCTTGCTTCCTTCCATCCTTCCTTCCATCCTTCCATCCATCCTTCCATCCATCCTTCCATCCTTCCTTCCTTCCTTCCTTCCTTCCTTCCATCCTTTCTTCCTTACTTCCATCCTTCCTTGTTTCTTTCTCTCTTTCTTTCTTTCTTTCTTTCTTTCTTTCTTTCTTTCTTTCTTTCTTTCTTTCTTTCTTTCTTTCTTTCTTTCTTTCTTTCTCTTCGTGGTGGCGTGGTGGTCTCGCCACCACGCCATAGTCCCCACAACTCACACCCTGATTGAGCTAGAGACACACAGTCTTCACCAGTGGGTGCAAGGAGACTGCCCGGAGGTCTTCATGGTGGAGTCAGGTAGGTGGCCCGGAGAGGGGTACACTGGCCCCGACTGGCTCTGACCTGAGGGGGTGGAGTCTCATCACCACGCCACTATCCACGCCACGGGCCCCACAACTCAACTCTTGAGTGGGCTAGAGACACAGTCTTCATTGGTGGATGCATTGAAATTGCCCAGAGGTCACTGTACTGTCCGCGACTAGCTGTGACCCAAGGGGGCGGGGCCTAACCAGCACGCCACTATCCACGCCACGGGCCCCACAACTCAGCCCCTGAGTGGGCTAGAGACACACGGTCTGCACCGGTTGAGTCAGGTAGGTGGCCCGGAGAGGGCTACACTGTCCCTGACTGGCTCTGACCTGAGGGGGCGGAGTCTCACCCCCACGCCACTATCCACGCCACGGCCCCACAACTCAGCCCGAGTGGGCTAGAGACACATGGTCTTCACCGGTGCGGGCGGATAGGTGGCCCGGAGAGGGGTACACTGTCCTCGACCAGCTCTGACCTGAGGGGGCGGAGTCTCACCACCACGCCACGGGCCCCACAACTCAGCCCCTGATTGGGCTAGAGACACATGGTCTTCACCAGTGCGGGCGGGTATGTGGCCCGGAGAGGGGTACACTGTCCTCGACCAGATCTGACCTGAGGGGGCGGAGTCTCACCACCATGCCACTGTCCACGCCACAGACCCCACAACTCAGCCCCTGAGTGGGCTAGAGACGCACGGTCTTCGCCGGTGGGTGCATGGAGATTGCCTGGTCCGTAGTATTTCTAGCAGTAGCTGTTACATACAGCTGCAGCAGCTAGCCCACCTCACATTTTCTCCAGGAAATGTACTTTCTAGTTAGTCATAGTGTTCACCTATTCAACGATGTATGCCAAAAATATTATATCTAAAAATTAATGTATTAATTTATTGATTAATTCTATATTATATATCAATATATTATATCAAAGTATATAATTTCTTACTTCCTGGAAAACGGTCACGTGCAGTGACGACAACAGGTACCTTAGATTTTAGGCCAATAATCTCACGACATCCACCCGTCAATCAACGCTATCCTTCTATCGAATCTCTCTAAAGTTCTTAAAACCTGTCCACTTGTCAATGTTCCAATCAAGTTCCTCTTAACATATGTCCCACCCTCATAGCTTGTTTGCATCGGAAATACGTCAAACTACGGAAGTTAGATGATCTCAAACGTCCGTTTCAGTGCAACTTTAAGGAGTTTTTGTCTTCTCACAGCATCTTATCTAATTTTCAATCAGGTTTTAGGAAAAAACACAGTACAGTGACAGCGGCCTTAAAGTTAGTTAATGATTTTATTGAAGCCTTAGACAACAAGCAGCATTGTGCAGTGCTTTTTATTGATTTATCTTTGATACTGTAGATCATAAAATAATGATGCAAAAGCTGCTAGTGTAGGACTATCAGTTAAAGCTATCTGTTGGTTTGAGAATTATCTATCTGGCAGATCTCAATGTGTACAGGCAGAAAGGTGTGCCTCAAGGTTAGGTCTTGGGACCATTACTCTTTATTATATATATCAACAGTCTAGATCAAAATGTTCCCAATGCCAAGTTCCATTTATATGCTGATGACACGGTGATATACTGCTCTGCTCCTACTCCAAACCAAGCTCTTTCTCAGCTACAACTTGCTTTTGATGTCTTACAACGTACCCTGGTAGACCTTAAACTTGTTTTAAATGCTGATAAAACAAAACTCATGTTTTTCTCCAAGGCAAAGTCTAAGCCACTGAATCTCCCACCTATCACTTCCTTTCAGGGATCAGAGATCGAGACTGTACCTGAGTACAAATACCTTGGAATTTTAATTGATGATTTGCTTTCTTTTAAACCACACATTCACACTTGTAAAGAAACTTAAGGTGAAATTGAGATTTTATTTTAGAAACAAGGCATGTTTTTCTTTAGAGGCTAAAAAGAGACTGGTTGCAGCAACTTTTATGTCTATGCTGGACTATGGTGATGTTTTATACATGCACACATCTTCTCACTGCCTTCACTCACTGGACACCTACCATGGAGCACTGATATTTATCACACATGTTAAAAACCTTACTCACCACTGTTCTAAAAACCTTACTCACCACTGTTCTAAAAACCTTACTCACCACTGTTCGAAAAACCTTACTCACCACTGTTCTTTAAAAACCTTACTCACCACTGTTCTAAAAACCTTACTCACCACTGTTCTTTAAAAACCGTACCCACCACTGTTCTAAAAACCTTACTCACCACTGTTCTAAAAACCTTACTCATCACTGTTCTAAAAACCTTACTCACCACTGTTCTTTAAAAACCTTACTCACCACTCTTCTAAAAACCTTACTCACCACTGTTCTTTAAAAACCTTACTCATCACTGTTCTTTAAAAACCTTACTCACCACTGTTCTAAAAACCTTACTCACCCCTGTTCTTTAAAAACCTTACTCACCACTGTTCTTTAAAAACCTTACTCACCACAGTTCTAAAAACCTTACTCACAACTGTTCTAAAAACCTTACTCACCACTGTTCTTTAAAAACCTTACTCACCACTGTTCGTTAAAAACCTTACTCTTCACTGTTCTTTAAAAACCTTACTCACCACTGTTCTAAAAACCTTACTCACCACTGTTCTAAAAACCTTACTCACCACTGTTCTAAAAACCTTACTCACTACTGTTCTTTAAAAACCTTACTCACCACTGTCCTAAAAACCTTACTCACCACTGTTCTTTAAAAACCTTACTCACCACTGTTCTAAAAACCTTACTCACCACTGTTCTAAAAACCTTACTCACCACTGTTCTTTAAAAACCTTACTCACCACTGTTCTAAAAACCTTACTCACCAGTGTTCTAAAAACCTTACTCACTACTGTTCTAAAAACCTTACTCACCACTGTTCTAAAAACCTTACTCACTACTGTTCTCAACACCTTACTCACCACTGTTCTAAAAACCTTACCACTGTTCTAAAAACCTTACTCACCACTGTTCTTTGTATGCTTGTGTGGCCTGGTCTGCTTTGTCCACCCACAGATTGAACCATTGGTATATCCTTATTTATAAGGCTATTCTTGGTCTGCTCCCAGCATACCTACAAACCTATATCCTCCATAAAGGTACAGGAGGTTACTGTCTACGCACCCAAGACTTGTTCTTGCTAACGTTCCCTAGAGTGCGAACTGATCTAGGAAAAAGGGCTTTCAGATATGCAGCCCCTTTTATGTTTTGAAACTGTGTCTCTGTGCTGCTGCCTGTCTTGGCCAGGACCCTCTTGTAAAAGAGATTTTTAATCTCAATGAGACCCCCCTTCCTGATTAAATAAAGGTCACATTAAAAAAAAAAGAAGAAAAAAAAGGTCTAGACCAGGGGTCTCAAACTCTAATTGGCTTGGGGCCACTGCTGGTATCATCAACTCATAGGAGGGCCACTTCAATGTCAACTTCAAGTACTACTAACTATAAGAAAGTGCAATATTTCTGAAAATGTCATTTTTCCTTTCCATAACATTGTAGTTTTTTCTATTTTAGCTGTAAGATGCATCACTACTGTAAGCCTGCCCTGGACCTGTACATTTATTAAAGTTTGTTTCCATTTCTTGCCAGACACTTGAATACATTTGTAGGCTACTACTCTATTTCCTGCCAGACACTTATCTTGAAAGACTGCTGAGGCATGAGCCCTCTCAGCTGTGTGGCTCGTTTTTTCCTCTTGTCTCCCTACGACTCTCACTACTCTCCATGAATAGCTCTCGAAATTATATTCCTTTAGAACGACAACTTTTTGCATATCAGGCAGGTAGCATTTCGATTGAACTCGGGTTGAAAAAATACTGTGTCCATCTTTTGTGAAGGGTGGGGCGGGGCCGGATGGAGGGGTGGGGCGGGGCCGGATGGAGGGTGGGGCAGGGCCGGATGGAGGGTGGGGCGGGGCCGGATGGAGGGTGGGGCGGGGCCGGATGGAGGGTGGGGCTGGGCCGGATGGAGGGTGGGGCAGGGCCGGATGGAGGGTGGGGCGGGGCCAGATGGAGGAGTGGGGTGGGCCCGGATTGGCCCGCGGGCCGCGAGTTTGAGACCCCTGGTAGACTGAGGTTAGAGGGTGTTTCATTCCTAATCCTCTTTCTCTTTCTGCTTTATCTCTTTTCTCTCTCTCTTCCCCTCTCTCCTCTCTCTTTTCTCTCTCCCCCCCTTCTCTCTCTCTCTCCCCCCCTTCTCTCTCCCTCTCTCTCTACCCCCCCTCCTCTCACTCTCTCTCTCTGCCCCTCTCCTCTCTCTCTGCCCCCCCTCCTCTCTCTCTCTCTCTCTTTCTCTCTCTGAGCAGGAGCTTCTCCAGCTGGAGGACAGGCTGGGCAGTGTGAACC
This sequence comes from Borostomias antarcticus, assembly GCF_949987555.1. Taxonomy (NCBI): domain Eukaryota; kingdom Metazoa; phylum Chordata; class Actinopteri; order Stomiiformes; family Stomiidae; genus Borostomias; species Borostomias antarcticus. The sequence continues at coordinate 12,146,654 of NC_140239.1, read as the reverse complement.
GAGGAGCCGTCCAAACGACCATAGAGAGGTTCACCTTCCCTCACAAGTACAAGAAGGTAGAGTCACATAGAGGTTCACCTTCCCTCACAAGTACAAGAAGGTGGAGTCACATAGAGGTTCACCTTCCCTCACAAGTACAAGAAGGTAGAGTCACATAGAGGTTCACCTTCCCTCACAAGTACAAGAAGGTAGAGTCACATAGAGGTTCACCTTCCCTCACAAGTACAAGAAGGTAGAGTCACATAGAGGTTCACCTTCCCTCACAAGTACAAGAAGGTAGAGGAACCTTGCTGTGTGGAGGAGAGGACACTGAGACACCCCTCATATTCAGAACAGAGGGGAAAACATCTCAAATATAGTTAGAAATATAGATAAAATATATACAGTAGTTTCCAGGGAAATCATTAAATCATATTTAAGGGGGATCAGTATTCAAACTCAAAGCACAGTATTCTGAGTGTTACAGTAAAACTCTGATCTGACAAATGATTGTGGTGTGTGTGTGTGTGTGTGTGTGTGTGTGTGTGTGTGCGTGCGTGCGTGCGTGCGTGCGTGCGTGCGTGCATACATGCGTGTGTCTTGGGATGTCCAGAGGATCCTGCAGGATGTGAAGGTGTGTGTGGAGGATGAGGAGCTGGAGGAGAAGTGCACCATCTGTCTGTCCATCCTGGAGGACGGGGAGGATGTCAGGTGAGGCCCCTCCCCCAGCACCGCTCCGGACCCTGGGCTCACTTCTGCTCATCCCCTTCAACTATCTGAGATACAATTCTGAATTGATGGAACTGAAACAAAATTGACCCCCAAATAGGGTGGGAAAAATTCTGTGAATATTAACAAACTTCCCAGAATTCCCAGTGGAAATGTAAGGGAATTAATGGGAATTAACTGGAATAAACCAGAAATCTATGAGAATTAACAGGAATAAATTCTATTTTCCATAAATTCCTGTTAATTCACATTGGAAGTTTGCAAATATTCACAGAATTTTGAAACCCTACCCTTAACCCTGTCATCCAGAGTGCTGAAGAGCAGCAGTGGTTTGGTCACTGTGAGTCTGCAACTCTATGAGAAACTGTGTGCTTATGCCTCTCAATCCAGACTGTGTGATTTGTGGAGCTGCTGACACACTATCACTAGGGTGCCAGAGTAATTTGAGTATTCCTCTATTCGTTCAGTAGGTTGGTATTTGGAGCTCAGTTCAGTAATCGGAGTAGACTATTCGTTTTTTGTCCCGATACTCCAAACCGAAACTAACGTCATCATAATGTTACACTGAGAGACTAATGACCATGTTGTATGAAGGTCTTCCTGAGTGACACTGAGTGACCAATCACCATTCTTCTGTATGAAGGTCTTCCGTTGCTGATTCACGTAACTCTCCTCCCTCTTCTCCCCGTCAGGAGATTACCCTGCATGCACCTCTTCCACCAGGCGTGTGTGGACCAATGGCTGGCCACCAGTAGGAAATGCCCCATATGCAGGGTGGACATTGAGACCCAGCTGACGCCGGACAGTTGATACCTCCTCCTCCCCCCCTCCACAGAACCCTCTGGATCTCCTGTCCTGTAATTCCCATATCGTCCTTCTAGGGGGCGCTCTGCCAAAACCACCAACACTCTTCCCATCTGCGCCTCTTCTGAGCCAGCTGGGAGGACAAGCGACCCGACGGACGGATGGATTTAAACGAAGCACATTAATCAGACAATACAAACAGAGAGAGACGACGCCATGACGTCTCTCTCCGACCCCTGTGTTGTGTGTAGTCTTCGTGTCGAGGGCTTGTGCACAGAGCCGAGCTGTGTTCTCTGATGCTGGGTATGAGTCTCCTCCTCCTCCAGCTCTGCCCCTGTGGGGCGACGCCCCTAAAGCTGGTCTCTGGCTCAGCAGTGCAGCTGTACAGGACAGGACATAGAGAGGGATGGGGTGCAGGGGGTTGTTGTCTAATCAGACCTCACCAAGGCTGAAAGCTTGCTGTGTGGAGTATATAGTCTTGTAATTGTTCGCCAGTATTTTCTAACAGTGTAGCAATGTTGCAAAGGCCTGGCTTAATAATGTGAAAATACAAAACTACAGTGTAACGGAGGACATTTTGGCAGCATAGTCACACCCTCCTCATAGGTTTGTAGGAGGAGGATAAGGGAGCTGTGACCCCACCCCCCCCCAAAAAAAATTCTCCCTAATGTCCGACATGGGTTGGGACCTCCGGTAGACATGGGTCCGGAGTGGGCGCTGGTAGCGCTGGACCCTACAGGCATGGCTTCAGTTCTGTGGTGTTTCGTTGTGCTGTAGCGGCCCTCAGATGTGCATGCGGTCTGTGTGGCAGTCAGACGTGTCGGGCAGTGGTGTCGTGATCGTGGAGCAGTAGAAGCGACAGCAGGGACCTCATGCTGCATGTCAGCCATTTTGCCAGGAGTAAAAAAAAAAAAAAAAAAAACTTGTTTATTAACAGAAAGACCACAACAAGTTGCACCCTCGTAGACACAGACACAAACGTCAGTTTAGTCGTTGAGGCGTTTTAAAACTATGTAGGTGGTTAACAGTTCTTAATGTAAGCATCGGCTCGCCCTGGTTAGGTTAGGTTATTCCTACCTGAGCTTTAGTTATCTACAGAGGTTATCCACACCTAGGTTTGATTATCCCGGCTGGGTTGCCATTGCTAATGTCTAGCCCCTACCTACGGGTTATCCCAAAGCTGTGCATCCATAGAGGCTAAGGTGACTGTAGGTCTGTGTCTATTAACAACTTGTAGCTGTATTTGTCCTCATCCATATTATAGTTTGATCTGTATTTGTCCTCATCCATATTATAGTTTGATCTGTGAGACTGGCAGGGCTCTTCTGCTGTTTTAGAGCGAGTAGATAAGAGTGTTCCAGTAAGGTGACCTATACCAGTACCTTGTTGCCTACAGAACAAGCACATGTGATTTACACGCATAGTAAATCGCCTCTGTTGTAACCGGCTTTCCTTCGGTTTCAATCTCTATTGCTACCTGTATTTGATTGAAGAAGAAAAAAATAGACTTTGTTGCGGGGAAACGTCTAATCTAGGTGTCCTGTGTTCTGTGTGCTAGAATGTGATTGGTTGTCTCCCCCATGGTAGCTGTGTATGGTTTTGCTAGAGCAGCTGTGATGCATGCCTTGTTAGGAGGCGTTTTCTCTTCATCATGCATGAACCATGTTGGTGTGTAGTTCACCTGAAGGAGGGTGGAAGGGAGACAAAGCCATTCGTTTGAAAAAAACAAACAATTATTAATCTTAATATTTAGGCTGTTGTTTTGTTTCCATTTCCATTTTTTTATTTTTTTATTTTCTTTTAATAATTTGTTTACTGAGCTCATGCCAACTTCGGACATCGGACCTGTGTACAAATCAAATCGCTAGTCCATGTTCAGTTTTTACCATTTTGAAGATATAGCTGCAATGCTGCATAAATATATTTATTGTTGTTATAATGTAGCTTGTGTTTTGTAAATGCACTATGGAGTGGCCTGGTTTGATTTGGTGTCCTCGTCTTGGCTCATGCTGTGTCCAGTCTCCAGTACCTTCATGCTTCCATGTGTACTATTGGAGGATTACTTGACTGTGTTGCATTTGCATTTTTTTTTTTCCTTTGTCTAAAAAATCTCCACACAAAAAAAAAGAATTCAGATGAACGTAGAGGGTTGCTAGTTCTCATAGGATGCTGTGATTTAAGATGCCTTAAGTATTTAACAATCATAATTTATTACTAACTCCAGCTATCGTGGTGGCATATTTCATGTCTTTCATTTTTCACAACTTTGCAATCTAATCAATCTATTTATTTAGAATTAATACAAATATATAAAAAGTAATACCTCATTATGCATAGGTGGGTGGGGATACTTCAGCATGCCGGTGTTTTACACAGGGAAACACAAGTCAAACGTGTGGGAGTGCTGGGTGTTTTGGAACACTGTTCATAGCCAACGTGGTGCTGTTGACCTGCATAACATTCCATCCATGTGATCTCCCACAATCCCTTTCTGCTTTGGTATAGTGGACAAATCTTCAACTGTCGCATGTCCCCCCGCCCCCCTTTAGCATGGCCTGTGTGCTCCCCACCATGGGGAATACAATACCGCTTTATTTTTGTAATTGTATTTTAATTTTTTCCAGTTGATCTCACCATGTTCGTGTATTCTACCACCATAGCAGGATCTCAATTCAGTGCATATTTGAAGACCTACATGAATAACTGTGTATCTTGGTACTTTGTATTGCAGTTAAATGCTACAGTATGTGTGTGCGCGCGTGCCTGGTTGTGTGTGTGTGTGTGAGAGTGAGAGATTAGGGCAGTTAACATGTTAACTTGAGCTAATGCAAGCTTACTGCAAAAGCAGCATATTTCTGGTGTAATGCTGTGGTCTTCGGTAGATAGCCTGTCTCACACCTGGGTATAATAAGTTAACCACAAGTTTTCGGCCTGCGTTTACTCTGGGTGTGCATTGATGACGTATTATCTGTGTATTAACTGTGCCGTATATTGGATGGGAATGAAGCTGATTGGTCTGTAATGGTTTTCTGCTCACTGGCCTTAGCTCACACCTCACAGTTCAGAACAGAGCACCGTCTCATCCAGAGCAAGCTGGACCGTAGCCATAGTATTAACTGAAGCTGGTCAGACCGGAGATAACATTAGATCTTAAAGCACAAGCTATCTTTCTAATGCATGTCCTTCTCAGGTTTTCCTATGTCTGTGGGAGTAGCTGTGTAGACGTGTTGATATGATGCTGTATACCTTCTTGAATATTACACATTTATGTTTCTTTGCTGCTGACTGAGATGTTTATTAACCTGCCAGTGAAAAAGGGAAGTGGCCATCTTTGTACAACACACTGCTGTTTTGCTGTTACCGCGCAATGTTTTATGATCTTGAGTATTTTATAGACAAAAGTAGAAGTATGTATCAATAATATGAAAGCAATAGCTAAATCATTATGAAGAATCAGATGATCAGTAAACATTGTGGAAACTCTTTAGATTCACTCTGGGTGGATTTTGTACTGTATTTATTACTAACGATGATGCAAAAAGTTGCATAGCTTAACCCAAACTGTTCTGTCTTCTTTTTTATTTATTGTCTTGTATATGATCTTTTTGTATGTGTTTTACAAATAAACTGCCTAAAATGCTGAGAATGTGTCATATGTGCATTCATCTGTTGATTTTTCAATACACTTCTACGACATTATAGTGGGGATCATCTCATTTTTTATTGAGAAGACACGTTTTGCTACACAGAAGGGTGTCTGCACACATCCCCAACCAACGGCAACCAGTTCCCAACACCCAACATTCTAAAGTTGGCAGTTATTAGAATGTTGGAAGTTTAAAATTCAGCTGCAAAATCCATCCAACCAACAGCAAGTCACCAACAAACATGGCACACCAATCCAACATTGGTGTTGATCGGTGCAGTGTGCAGGCATCTATCGAGTGTTGTTTTTATCACAAGTTAACATCACACCCTGCTAGTTACTGTGTAGGTGACAGTGAGATGAACACATACCAGGTTCAGGGTATGGAACGCATATAAAAAAATATCCAGTCTTTTTTGAGTGAATTATTACGTTTGTGTTGCCAATGCAATTTGTTCCTGCATAACAAAAACAACAGCAACAGCTGTCACATAGACAGCTTTCAGTACAAAATAAACAGACTGAAAAGTATTCCTGAGAAAACAATGTCTCCTTGGGATGTGCCATCCACAAATAAATCCAAATGACTGGTGTGGATTTGCCAGTCTGTGGTAGTGCCCTCTGTTAGCTAGTAAGAGGACAGTGATGATTGACAGTACTGTGCATATTAGCTCATTAAGAGGTCCTCATACTGTAAACCTGTCTTCTGAGTCAAAAACAAAAACCAACCTGTCAGTCTCAGTATTTGGGATAAAGAACTCTCTCAATCTTCCCATCAGCCTTGTTAATGTCCAGCCACTTCCCACACAGGAAGATGGTGGTGACCGAGTTGGCCGTGTTGGTGACCTCCACACACTCCAGGTACCAGCCGGAGTTGAGTCTGGAGTTGTCGTGCTCCACTTTGACCCTCAGCAGCTCTCCGAGGTCCAGCAGCTCCTCCTCGAAGCGGTCCGTTTGGCCGCGTTCAAACAGGTTCCGGAACTTCTTCCGCAACTGACGCTTGCCGGAGTCGCCATTCGTGCCGTATATGGTGATAAAGACGTTGGCGTCTGTGCCGGCCCCTTTGATGTCCCCCGTGATGATGATGATCTGGTACTTGACGGGCACCAGGCTGCGCACCTTGCTGGCAAAGCTCTCAACGGTCTTGGAGCACTCGAAGGTCAGGAAGTGGTCCTTCTTGGAGGAGAGAGCGATCTGGGTGTCACAGTGGAAGAAGTACCTGCAGAGAAGAGGAGAGAAGAGGAGGAGGTGAGGGAGGGGAGGACAGGAGAGGGGAGGGAAGGGGAGGGAAGAGTCATGAGAGTCTCCTCCATGTGATACACAGATGAATGAATGAAATTAGAACAGAGACAGTCAAGAAATGCGGAAACTCCAGTCTTGGCTGTCGTACGCGAACCCCCAGCGAGGGTTGGCTGTCGTAGGCGAACCTCCAGCGAGGGTTGGCTGTCGTAGGCAAACCCCCAGCGAGGGTTGGCTGTCATAGGCGAACCCCCAGCGAGGGTTGACTGTCGTAGGTGAACCCCCAGCGAGGGTCCGGTGTCACTCACTTGTTTCCGAGCTCCTTCTCCGTCACCACCACCTCCAGAACGTGCCAGGAGCTCTCGGCCTTCACCTTCTTGCTGTCTTTTGTGATGTGGCCCAGGCAGATACTGGCCAGCTCCCCCAGGTGCTTGGAGGAGAACTCGAAGGCGTCAGTGGCCCCGCTGGAAAGGAGACACCGGTTACAACCTTACAGCAGGACGACCACAGATGTTCTGATTCATCCGTTATTCATACAGGGGAAGGCTTTGGAGACTCTGGGTCTCTTTTCACGCGCCCTCTGAATACAAACTGTAGTGGTAAACTGCAGACAAATATTAACCACCTACATATCTGAAAAACATGTGGTTGGTTGTCTAGTACTGTCTGTGGTAGGGCATTTCTACGTATTTGCCCTCGTTCTCCAAAGCACAGACTGAGCTCTACTGAAACTAATGGATTGTGGGAAAACAGACTGATGAAGAGAAAAGGGGGTTAGAGCAGCAGAGAAGATGGAAGAGAGAGAGCAGAGATTCCAGGAGAGTACAGATCCCAGTCCCCAATACCTTAAGAACTTCTTCTTCTTCGCATTGTTCTCCAGCACAAACTCCTTAGAGCGAGCCTTCTTTCCCTCCAGGACCACCCAGGCGTTCTCCTTGGTCTCAGCCTCCTTAGTGTTCGCTGTGGTCGTGGCAATTTCATATTCTACAGGACAAAGCGAAACATCATCTAACTACCAGTGTTCTGCAGGTTAAATGTAGACAAGTAACATCAGATATTTGAGTTTCTCCAAAATATGCAAAGCTAAAAGACTGTTTTTGACACATTTTCAGCTATAACGCTAAGGGTATAACGCAGGCTATAAAGGGTAGCATGAATGTTGCTGAGCGTCTTCCTGGTAGTAAGTAATTGGTAGCTTAGTTAATGACATTTACAGAGCATGCTTCCCCCAACACAAAATGGCCACCGATGAATCCTCTTGGTACAGAAGGTCCAGAAGGGCTACATGGTAAATGGACTGCACATTTTGTTAATCCAAAGCGCTTTACAATGGCCTCTCATTCACCCATTCACACACACATTCACATACCAATGGCGGCAGCTGCCATGCAAGGTGCTCGCCTGCTCACTGGGGTTCAGTGGACACTTGGCCCAAGGACACTTCAACATGTGGACAGGAGGAGCTGGGATTGGACGACCCACTCTACCTCCTGAACCACAGCCGCCCCACAACTGCTCCGCCTATTCACCGGTAACAGTAAACACTCCGGCTGACGCTACAGTCTTTCCGTGAGCCTTACAAAATGGCCACGATGTGTATGACATGCTTTTCAGTGTACGGTATGTGATTGCTATTTATATCATATATTCTTCCATCTTATTTTCCTGTCTGCTTTTTGTTTATTTTATGTCTATTTTTATGTGGAGCACTCCGTGCATGTACATTCTCTGTTGTAAAGCTTTGAGCTTCATTTATTTGTATGAAAGATGCAATACAAATAAAGTTTATTATTATTATTATTATTATTATTATTATCTGCTCTTCCTGAAAGGCCTGAACACTGACTGGTTTTGTCAGTGAGGTCTATGGTGTCGTTGTTGGCGCAGGCCATCTCCCTGATGATCTGCCCGTCGTCCTGGTTCCTGGCCAGCCAGCGATCGCAGGGGAAGCGGAAGGTCTCGTTCATGGTCTCATCCTTCATGTCGATGTACTCCAGGTGCCAGGCCCCTGCTGCACCTGTGGGGGTATAGGGTACAGAACTTGGTAACAAGTCCTTCTCCTACTCTGCCCCCTCAACCTGGAACATGATACCTCAGGAATGAAGCTGTCCAGCATTCCCCTTCCTAGCAGATTTTAAACTACTTTTAGGGAAACTGGAGAGTGTCTGTGGGGGTCTGCGCTGGCTCAGGTACTTAGTATAATCTGTGTTTACTTGGGCCCTTTTGTATTCATAATTTTAATGTTTGTGTCCTGTTTTTGTCTCTGTATTGAATGTCCTGTCTGTCTATAACTTTGTGTTGTATTGAATGTCCTGTCTGTCTGACCAGGTCTTTCTTGAGAATGAGACCCTGTGTCTCAGTGAAATTGACCTGTCTAAATAAAAGATTAGCATGGTTAATGCAGCTTCTGCTTCTTGGACACAGATTAGTACTAAAAACATGTCTGATTGAGAATGTCCATTGAAAGGTCTTCTTAGTCCTGGTCCTCCGCCTGCTCATCCAGCATCTCATTACTGGAGCTGCCGAGGCCCCCAAGCAGGGTGATCACTGCTGTCTGTCGGTGTGTGTGGGTGTGTGTGTGGATGGCCGGATGGGAGTTTTGTTTACACCATAGCTCGAAAACAAATAACCCTATGACGTTCATACTTGGTACATTATGTTCCTCCCAAGGTACCCTGGACCTGATTAGATTTTGGAGCGGATCTGAATTACAGGGCATATCCACAAATTATTTTTATTTTGTTATAAAAGTATACGAGTTATACTTCCGACCGACCATTAGAGGGCAGCAACGACTACCTCTCTACATTGGATGCAATTGCATCCAAAATATAACTCCTCATCCTCGTATTTCTGTCCATGAGAACAATTATTTTTTCCAGCGGATATCTTAGTTAATACTAGATTGATATTGTATTAACTAGCTGTTTTGAATTAAAAAGCTGAAAGATCTTGTATTAAAAAGCTGTTTTTTGTTCATACGTGTGGTATTTATTCAATTTTGGAGTCTCCTGTGTTACAGTCAGACATTATGAATGGAATGCTCACACAATGACGCAGCATCGCCAAGCAACATTTTCAGGGTGAGACTTAACAGAATTAATAGTGATGATTTGAGGTCGTTTTTATACAACTAAATATGAACATAAAAAGCTGAAAATATGAAGGTAGAGTCTCTATGATATGTAATTGTAACTTTTCCTTTGCAGTTTAAAATGTCACTAGTACGAGGCAGAAATCAGTCTTATCGCAGCGTATCTTGGCATGAATACATCCCCTCTCAAGGATTGCCGTTAATAGATCCCCCTAGCAAATAAAGTCAAATCAAGTTGAATCAAGTTGACCTGGTAGCATGCTATGGAAAGACGGCATACAGTATACAGTAAGGCGCAAGTTGGCACCTCACCCGAGTGCAGTCTAGTTGTAAATGGCAGCTGTATTGTGTACATAGTACAAAATAAATCACCTTGACCCTTGACACCTTGCGCCCAGCTCACCTTTGTTGTCGTGCCACACCCGCACCTTGGACAGCTCCCCAAGACTCAGCACGTCGTCGAAGCGGAAGACGTCCTTCGACTTGCGCTCAAACTTGTTCCTGTTGGTGCTCTCCTTCAGCGCCAACGTGCCTGTGTCCCCATTCTCCCCAAACGCAATCATGAACACGTTGGCATCGGTGCCCGCACCTGGAAACACAGGGAAACAAGAAGAGGGGCTTTCCAACAGGCCTAGAACTTAACAGAGCAGAGAAAGAGAAAGAGACAGAGACAAAGAGACACAGAGTATACTCAGATGTAGAGCAATGCAGAACAGAGCAGAGCAGAACAGAGCAGAACAGAGCAGAACAGAGCAAAACAGAACAGAGCAGAACAGAGCAAAACAGAGAAGAATATAACATAATAGAGCAGAACAGAGTACAACAAAGCAGAACAGAACAGAGCATATTGAACAGAACATTGCTAAAGACTTGAAGACTTGCTTCAGCTCCTCAAACAAAGGTGTGTTGGCTTTATCTCAGCAACATGAGGTGGTGACACAGAGGACCCTGTGCAAAATTTGCCAGACCACTCTTCACAAATATCTTTAAATAACATCAAGGGTCTTGCCTGGTTGATTACTTAAAGGTAGAATGAACTATACCGTTTACATTATGAGTGTGAAGGTATGAGCCATTGGAAATACATACATTTGAAATGGACAACTGGAAATACACAAAATGAAAATGAAAATCAGACGCAGAGCAAATGAGTGATGTAAGCCTGACTAAGGCATAAGGTGCCTCTAGTACGGCATTCACAACTGCTGCATTTTAGAAGTCATTAACTACTCCGAAGAAATAGTGGAGTAGTCGATTAATCACAGGTTTACCATTTATATTTATATTATGATCAATTTTTTTTTTTTTTTTTTTTACAATAAAACAACAAAGATAAACACAGCTGCCCCAAATGCAATAAAACAATAAACATAAAAAAAAAACAAAAAACTAGTTGATCAGCAATGCACAAGGTGGACTAGTGGTTTGCTAGTTGACTAGTCTGAAGCCCCAGCCTCTAGAGAAAGGCCATGCAGAGATCTGACCTCCCACGTCACTGGTCTGGACCGTGATGACGTAGGTGGTCCTGTCCACCATCTCCTCCCCGTCCACCGTGGCCGCCAGCTCGCAGATCTTGGTCCTTTTGGGCCCTTTGGTGCTGGACAGCCAGTTCTCATAGGTGAACACGTACACCTCCTCGCTCACCAGGTTACGCATCTGGACCTGCCGGTGGAAAACACAAACACAGCTGCACGTCCAGAGAGTACTGAGACCTCTCAATGGTCATCTACGTGGACCCTTCAAAAAGAGGAGAGAAGAAGAGAGAATGGGGAGAGAAGAGGAGAGAAAAGTAGAGGAGGAGAGGAGAGGAGAGGAGAGGAGAGGAGAGGAGAGGAGAGGAGAGGAGAGGAGAGGAGAGGAGAGGAGAGGAGAGGAGAGGAGAGGAGAGGAGAGGAGAGGAGAGGGGAGAGGAGAGGAGAGGAGATAATGGGGGGAGAAGAGGAGAGACACAGAGAATACAGAGCAGAACAGATACTGTATCTAAAAGGGACCGTTCTAAATTAAGTCTTGACAACATCCTCACCTGGAGTGTAAGTTAACATCAGACCACATCCTCACCTGGAGTGTAAGTTAACATCAGTGCTCCGCTGAGGAGGCTGATATGAGAACACAGTGAGAGAGAGTCCAGTCAGAACACCCACCCGGTCTAAGAACCAATCAGGACGACTCCCCGATCCATCGATCCGAACCCTGATCTTCTTGAGGGGGGCGATGTCATCGATCTCCAGATTGAAGCTGTCCTCCTGGCCTCTCTCAAACCTGTTATGTCAGACATGCTACAGTATGTTAAAACATCCAGGCCTGGCTCGCATTATTATTTGAAATTTCATTTCATTCAAACCTTTATTTTAACTCGTAAGGCACTGAGGTTTCCCTCATTTACAGTGACGACGAGCTTACATAAAAACAAAGACACAGAAATCGACAAATACATTCAATAAACAAAATAAATCTGAATAAACAGCAAAAGTCAGTTCAATTAAAATCCATTCAGTTAGTGCAAGTCTGTCTGTCTGCCGTGTGAGGTTTGTGTTCGTAGCGGTGGACCACCACTAGATGTCGCTGTGTGATGTCACCTGATCTCGTTCTTGGGCAGCAGCATTTCCTCTGTGCTCCCGTTGGCTCCGAACACAGTCAGGAAGATGTTAGTGTCGGTGCCTGCGTACTGAGTGTCGCCTGTGATGACCACGGCCTCGTAGAGGACCTGGGGGGGGGGGGGCGTGACCTCAGTCCTTCTGCAGACCCTGACAGGGTGCTACAGCAGGGCGAGGGTAGTTATGTCCATGAAAGCGTCTCATCTACAAACCGCCTTGATAATCAGGTGAGATAATCGACGGATAACAGGAAAGGATGGAATGACAGACTACAGGTGAAAATGATCCTTCTTGGCTAATTCTGCTATATTTTAAGGTACACTGTCCCTGCCAAATAAACAAACTAAACTGAAAGAGGGGGGTGTAAAATCCCTGACCCTAACCCTAACCCTCTATTAAAAACGTTTATTGCCATTAGTAATATTTCTAACATTAATTCTCAACTCACAAAATGCATTGATGTTGCTTAGGAAGACACATGTCCTACTGTTTCCCACTGTGACAGTACAGAGTGGTGAACTATAATGACATGGTGACAGCCTGGTGAAACCGTCCTGATCTGGCCAGTGCAGTCAGTTTCTCTCTTCAGGGCAGTCTGGACGTCCCCCTGTATACAACGGTTTTAGTTGGTGGGAATACTTGCCCTTGACAGATTAACTCTTTCAGCCAATCAGTGTGACAAAATCCAAGATCAGAAGAATGGCGAAAACGTCTTTTCCTCCAAGAAGCTCCGCTAGTGCCTAGGCTACTCTTGTTCTTGTTTAATCGTTATTGAGTCTATTTCTGCAATAACTGCACTCATGGCTGTTTATTCTTCTAACGTTAACGTTATCGCTCGTTGCTACAGGAGACTGTTTTACCAGTGGCCTGTATATTTTTTTCACTTTCCCTTTTCAACTATGGGAACCAATCAGGGGCTGCGTCCTCACTGGGGGGCAGAACAGCTGTTGAAACGCAGTCCCTGATTGGTCCTGTCGCACAGTAATCAGAGAGAAACAGTTGGAGATAGCTGGAAGCCCAGACTGATCTGGAACAGAGCTCAGGATCAGCAGGGTCTCCCCAGACCAGATATGACAGCCCTGATCAGCAGGGTCTCCCCAAACCAGACATGACAGTCCTGATCAGCAGGGTCTCCCCAGGCCAGACATGACAGCCCTGATCAGCAGGGTCTCCCCAGACCAGACATGACAGCCCTGATCAGCAGGGTCTCCCCTGGCCAGACATGACAGCCCTGATCAGCAGGGTCTCCCCAGGCCAGACAGGACAGACCTCGCGCTGTTGATGTTACAGAGTAGTGAACTACAGCGGGACCGGGACACACAGTACGGCACCTTGCGTATGATGTTGATGGTGTAGGCATCCAGGACGTTGAACAGTCGGGTCGTGAGGCCGTCTCCGCGGTCCTTGGCCAACCAGCACTTACACTGGAATATGTACATGATGCCTGTGGTCGGCACGGCGACGGACAACTCGTCAACTAACCAGCAGCTCTCTGGAGTGGCTCCGTTATGACCCAGCTGGAGAGAGATGGAGAGAGAGAGAGGGGGGGGAGGGAGAGAGGGTGAGAGAGAGAGGGAGAGGGGGGCGGGGAGAGATGGAAAGAGAGAGAGAGAGAGAGAGGGGGAGGGAGAGAGGGGGAGGAAGAGATGGAGCGAGAGAGAGGGGGGGGGGAGGGTGAGAGAGAGAGAGAGAGAGAGAGAGAAAGAGAGAGAGAGAGAGGGTGAGAGAGAGCCCAGCCCATCCCAGTCCCAGTCCCAGTCCCAGTCCCAGTCCCAGTCCCAGTCCCAGTCCCAGTCCCAGTCCCAGTCCCAGTCCCAGTCCCAGTCCCAGCTCCAGTCCCAGTCCCAGCCCTAGGCCTGGCCTCACCTCCACTCTCTTGATCTCTCCAACGTCGGTCCCGTAGCACATGAAGTTCTCCATGGATCCGGAGGCCAGGCCCTTCTTGCCCTCCGGCAGGTCCAGCCACAGCCGCTCCGTCTCCACCTCGTTGGGTCCCATGACGATGACGTAGACCCGGGCTGTGGTGCTGGCATCCCGGTCCTTCCCCGTGGACACGGTGAAGTGGTAGGGGATGACTGGACCACAGAGACAGGACGGAGCCTGGTCAGGCGCTGGACCGGACTAATACTGATCTAACGTCACAGACTGGATTTACAGTATGGTTTCACAGCACTGTCTACAGTACAGGATTTGTGTAAAAAAGAAAGAAAAAAAGATCAATTTCCATTGTTGATATGCATGCTGGGAGTTGTAGGCAGGAGGATGGCAACTAATGATTATGAGCGGTTAGAGTGTGCTGGGCTTGACGACGACAACATCTTGTCTCTGTGGTTACAGTCAGGAAGTGTTGTTGCTAGGGAGTTACTGTCTTACTTGCCCCCTCGGCGACAGCAGCCGCCTTTTTCTTCTTCTTCTTCTTCTTGTTGGCGTTCCTGTCCAGCCCCAGCTTGGCCTGCATGATCTTGATGGAGTTGGGATCAGAGCAACGCTCCCCCTCATAGTCCTGAGGAGAACACACACCATGGAGGAACACAGGAACATCATGGAGGAACACAGGAACACCATGGAGGAACACAGGAACACCATGGAGGAACACAGGAACACCATGGAGGAACACAGGAACACCACGAAGGAACATAGGAACACCATGGAGGAACATAGGAACACCACGAAGGAACATAGGAACACCAAGGAGGAACGTAGGAACACCAAGGAGGAACATAGGAACACCATTAATTTCACGCAAGAACTCAAAACATTAACTGTGAAGCCATTCTTATGAATAATATACTGCTACTGATCTAGTGAATGATCTACTCCTGCTGAGACACTGCAAAAGAACTGAGCAACATCCCCAGCAGGAAAAGAGAAGACGTAGGGGATGAGTTAGACCACAGCGAGAGGCTCTGGGCCAGGAGGGCGCTCTGAGTACCTTGACGAAGAAGGTCCTGGAGATGAGCTTGTCCTCCTTCTTCTTGGAGAGCCAGCGTTCGCACAGGAACATGTAGACCTCCTCCGTGTCCAGGTCCACAATCTCCACCTGGTCCAGGTACCAGTCAGGGCTCAGCAGGCTGTTGTCATGGCGAATGCGCACCTTGAACACCTGGCCCAGGTCCACCGCCTCGATGGTGAACTTATCCACCTGGGAGAGGAGGAGGGAGAGATGGAGGGAGGGAGAGAAGGAGGGAGGGATGGGGGAGAGAAGGAGGGAGACAGAGGGAGAGATGGAAGGAGAGATGGAGAGAAAGAGATGGAAGGAGAGGTGGAGGGAGAGGAGGGAGAGAAGGAGGGAGAGCAGGAGAGAGAGAAGGAGAGTGAGATGGAGGGAGAGATGGAGGGAGAGATGGGGAGAGAGATGGAGAGAGAGATGGAGGGAGAGAGAAGGAGAGTGAGATGGAGGGAGAGATGGAGGGAGAGATGGGGAGAGAGATGGGGAGAGAGATGGAAGGAGAGGTGGAGGGAGAAGGAGGGACGTAAAGTAGTGAAGAAACATGCACATCCCTGGCTCTCGAACCCACAACCGCCTGGCGGACAAGCATGGATAACACAGAGATATCCCATTTGGGGGAGAGAGGGGGTTGGGTCGCTATGAAAACAATGACACATGTATAAGATATAGCCGCTGTGACTACTTCCTGTTTCCTGCCACGTACCGCTCCTCTCTCAAACTTGTTGCCGTTCTCTGATTTGCTGAGCTTGCGCTCGCCCGTGTCCCCCAGGTCGCCGTAGATTATCAGGAACACGTTGGCGTCTGTTCCTGCTCCGTACATGTCCCCCGTTCGCACCGACACCGAGTAGCTGTGAGCTGGAGGGGTTCAGAGGTCAGAGGTGAAATACCTCATGAGTATCTACAGTACATTTGGCTGACATGCTGTAACTAAAAGACTGAGAGCTACATTTGTTTGTGAGAGCGAAACTTTAAAGGAGTAGTAAAGGGAAAATGCATGTTTAGCTGTTTTAAGGTTACTTATGATCATATACAATGGTCCAGATCAAAACGTTGACAAAACTAGCACTTTTGAGAAAGTCTCATAATTTCTCTACCACCGTTTTGGTCATGCAATGGATGTGGGTAGGCACCGTGAAAAATCATTCAAAAAACATGTTAAACTCTCAATTTCAAAGACAAGAAACTCACCGAGGTGTTAGTTGGCGTTCTGACATATAATTCGCCATAAAGTAAGATTCTAGTTCATCTGCAAAGGCTTTTTTAAATATTTAGTCGCAGCACATACATGTGTAAACTTCAGCAAACTAGGTAGCCTAGCAACATAAACAATAACAATAGCTACCGTAAGTAGTTCCGCTTCCTGAATCCCCTCTGCGGATTGATCTACACATCTACAATGGTCGCTTCAAAGTCAATGGATTTCATAAAATGATCAATAAAACCCTACAGGATTCATACTTTGCGGCGAATTTGATGTCAGAACACCAACAGACACCAATTACCCCCTCGGTGAGCTTCTTGTCTTTGAAATCAAGAGTTTAACATGTTTTTGAAAGATTTTTCAAGGTGCCCACCCACATCCATTGTATGACAAAAACGGTGGTAGAGCAATTATCAACTTTCTCAAAAGTGCTAGTTTTGTCAACGTTTTGATCTGAACCATTGTATATGATCATAAGTAACCTTAAAACAGGGCTAAACATGCATTTTCCCTTTACTACTCCTTTAAATGATTTCATCCCTTCTCTTCTTCGTTTGGGTGTAGATGTTTCACTCCTCCCCAGGCTCGGGGGCCGAGGGGCTATCCTATCCTTTTACCACCCCGAGCCTGGGTGAGGGGTCACCCGGGCTATATATCCGGGCACACCTCCAGGAGCCATGTCACCGTTTCCTCATCCACAACCATCAGGCCATGCATTCAGTTGGGAGTCCGGTATGTCGGACTGTCCTGGATGATGTGGTCTGCGTTTTGTTCCTCGGTGCAACACTCGCAGGCCACACAGGATACCAAGCCCCATCTGTGCATCGATGAGCGGAAGCGTCCGACGCCGGTCCGGAGGCGATTAAGCCTCACCCACGCCAGTCTGGGTAAGTCCATCCTGGGAGGGGAAGGACCGGCGGCCGGGATGAAATCACGGAGTCTGGAGGTGTTTGCCTCTCACTCCGCACGCCAGGTGTGGTCCACCCATCCTGCTTCGCTGATGTTAAGATCTCTGCATTGCTGCAGAAACAGAGACGACTTGAGACGCCGGGGAGGCTCCGCTGTTGCAGTGAGCCTGTCGTGGAGCAGGTGGTTAGGCTCCACGGCCTGGCAGGCGAGACGTGCTGTGGTTCCTGTGCGGCGGAGGCCAGCGGGCTGGATGCCTGCGAGGATGGGAAGGTTGTCCACAGGAGTGGGACGCAGGCATCCCGTCACGATGCGCAAGGCTTCGTTGATAGGCGGGTCGATGAGGCGGGTGTGAGTACTCTCCAGGGTGTGTTAGGGTTAGGGTTAGGGTTGGACCTACTCTCCAGGGCGTGTTAGGATCGGACTAGTCTCGCATAGCCAGACCTATCTCCACACTTGGTTTACGCTGTGCCAGCGCCGGAGACAGGTCTGGCTGGACATATTACAATTCTGCAATAGGGGGGGAAAAAACGCAGTATTTCTTTAAACCAATCACAGTCGTCTTGGGCGGAGCCAGCCTCGGACGCAGCGACGGTGCTCTTGCAAAATAGTCTGGATCGAATCTGATTGGTGCCGAGAGAATCTCTCGGCCCGAATCAGATAAATTTGCATCGCCAGACTCGCCACTGATTGGGCAGTGTGACAACGAATGACAAGGTTTATTGCCAAAACCTACATCCGTTGAGCCAGACTAGGGTTGGACCTACTCTCCAGGGCGTGTTAGGGTTAGGGTTGGACCTACTCTCCAGGGCGTGTTATGGTTAGGGTTGGACCTACTCTCCAGGGCGTGTTAGGGTTAGGGTTGGACCTACTCTCCAGGGCGTGTTAGGGTTAGGGTTAGGGTTGGACTTACTCTCCAGGGCGTTTTAGGGTTAGGGTCAGGGTTGGACCTACTCTCCAGGGCGTGTTAGGGTTAGGTTCAGGGTTGGACTTACTCTCTAGGGCGTGTTAGGGTTAGGGTCAGGGTTGGACTTACTCTCCAGGGCGTGTTAGGGTTAGGGTCAGGGTTGGACCTACTCTCCAGGGCGTGTTAGGGTCAGGGTTGGACCTACTCTCCAGGGCGTGTTAGGGTTAGGGTCAGGGTTGGACCTACTCTCCAGGGCGTGTTAGGGTTAGGGTCAGGGTTGGACCTACTCTCCAGGGCGTGTTAGGGTTAGGGTCAGGGTTGGACTTACTCTCCAGGGCGTGTTAGGGTTAGGGTCAGGGTTGGATCTACTCTCCAGGGCGTGTTAGGGTTAGAGTCAGGGTTGGACCTACTCTCCAGGGCGTGTTAGGGTAAGGGTCAGGGTTGGACCTACTCTCCAGGGCGTGTTAGGGTTAGGGTCAGGGTTGGACCTACTCTCCAGGGCGTCCTCCACCTCCACCTCCGTGCGCTTCAGCGTGCCGTCCCTCAGCAGCTTCTCTGTGATGATGTCAGAGGCCACCAGCTCCCTGACCGTCTCCCCGTCGTCCTCCGATCGGGCCAGCCAGCGCTCGCACGGGAAGATGGTGGTCTCCGAGCCCTGGGGTGCACAGGAGGAGACACGCTCATCTTCAGTCTGTCCTCCTCCCTAAACTGCTCAGGAGTTTGGTCAATTACTTTTACTTAAATGGGTAGGTGAGTGAGTGAGCTCAGTAAGTGAGTGAGTGACTAATCAACTAACTGACTGACTGACTGACTGACTGACTGACTGACTGACTGACTGACTGACTGACTGACTGACTGACTGACTGACTGACTGACTGACTGACTGACTGACTGACTGACTGACTGACTGACTGACTGACTGACTGACTGACTGACTGACTGACTGACTGACTGACTGACTGACTGACTGACTGACTGACTGACTGACTGACTGACTGACTGACTGACTGACTGACTGACTGACTGACTGACTGACTGACTGACTGACTGACTGACAGAGGAAACAGTGAAGGAGGCAGTGTGTTGAAATGAGACGCAGGGTGTAGATCAGTTCCAGTACCTTTCCTTTCCTCAGCAGCCTCCTGATCTCCACTCGGTCCAGGTGCCAGCCGGGGTTGGTGCCCTTGTTGTCGTGTCCTATCCTGATCTTCTCGATGACGTCACCCACATCCTCCAACTGAGGAGGCCACACAAACATTCCAGATACACATGACTGGCCGTGTGTGTCTGCTGAGTCAAGCTCTTCACCCTCCCTACTGTAGTCTGTCTGCTGAGTCAGGCTCTTCACCCTCCCTACTGTAGTCTGAGCATCTGCTGCACAACCTCATTTCTCTATTCTGTGCTGTCCTGTCTTGTCCTGTCTTGTCCTTTCTTGTCCTGTCTTGTCCTGTCTTGTCCTGGCACCTTGTCTATTTGTTGTCTATTTATTGTTATGCACCAACACAGTCCAAAGCAAATTCCTCATGTGTGTGAAAATGTACCTGGCCAGAAGAAGTCTGATTCTGACGCACGCACGCACGCACGCTCACACACACACACACACGCACGCACGCACGCATGCACACACACAAACGCACGCACGCACGCACACACACACACACACACACACACACACACACACACACACACACACACACACACACACACACACACACACACACACACACCTCCACGATGAACATGTCCTCTGCGCCTCTCTCGAAGCACAGCCGTCTCTCTCTCTTGTTGACGCACAGGTATTTCTGCAGGGTGGCCAGGCCCTTGCGTCCGTACAGGACTATGAACACGTCGGCGTCCGTCCCGCCCCCGAACACGTCGCTGGTGAATGTCTTGATCTCGTAGGGCACAACTGGATACACAGAGGAAACGTTGGGTCAAAATAGCCTGTTCATATTCATATGCTCTTTGTAAATGCTCTGTGGTTCTGACCCTGAGTAAACAGGACAGAGGTTTGCACTATTTATAAATGCAAGTTTTTATAAATAAAAACTTGCATTCAACATAGATAGTCAGTCTACTACTACTCACCAGAACTCACAAGTCCATCTCCTTTCTAAACAAGTGACTAAGAGCATAATCTAGTGCTGAAGCCAAAGTGCAAGAGTAGCAGAATATAAATATAAAAGGTGCTTAAGAGGGAGGATCCTGGTAGTGAACAAAGTGTAAATGCCTGAGGCTTCCTTATGTCACAGGTGTCACTGCGTCGCTCGTCAGTTGCTTCCACCCTCACTTGCCCTTGCTGGGTTGGACCCTGGATCATGTGACGTACTGACCACCCATAAGCACCGCTTTAGCCAGCTGTGCTAACAGTAAGCTTACAACTCAATGATGTGAATTCAACTGAGCTCCACTCACACGGGATGTAAAGCTCCGTCTGGAGCTCGGCTGGGTACAGATCCCTCACGATCAACCCGTCATCCTCCGATCTGTCCAGCCAGCGGCCACATGGGAAACGAAGTCTCTGACCCTGGGAGGGGGCGTCAATCTCCACCCAGTCCAGAAACCAGCCTGGTGAGCCACCTGGAGCAGAGGAGAGGAGGAGAGGTGAGGAGAGAAGATTAGGAGAGGAAGGGAGAGAAGATGAGGAGAGGGGAGGAGAGGAGATGAGGAGAGAAGAGGAGAGAAGGGGAGAGGACAGGAGGAGAGAGGAGAAGAGGGGAGAGGAGGGGAGAGTGAAGGGGAGAGGATGTGGATGGGAGAGAGGAGGGGGAGGGAGGAGAGGAAAGGGAAGAAGGGGAGGAGAGGAGGGGAGGGGAGGGGAGGGGGGAGGACACAAGAAGAGAAGAGAGCAGAGTAGGGGAGAGGTCAGGAGAGTGGCAGGATTAGGGTGACCAGATGACCTCTCTCCTTGGTTCCTAACCTGAGTTGTCATGTCCGATGTGGAGCTTGTCCAGCTCTCCCAGGTCCACTGCCTCCACGGTGAACTCGTCTATCATCCCCTGCTCAAACTTGTTCTTGTGGGTCTTACAGGCCCGCAGGTTGATTATTCCTGCCAGGGACAGAACATGTGTGGAACAGAGTCAGTTTAGATCTCTCTCTGTCAAAGATAGACATCTGAGTACCTTTATCTTCCTTTATCAAATAGCTTATTATAATAGCTCAACCGGTGACTATGTACTGCTGTATTGTACAGTACTGTGCTATACTATACTATACTATACTATACTATACTATACTATACTGTAGTATATTGTACAGTACTGTGCTGTACTGTGCTATACTATAGTGTATTGCACAGTGATGTGCTATACTATTGAGGAAAATTGCTGTTTTTAAGAGAAATGTCTGTTTAACCTGATCCTGTTAGCTGTTTCTAATTATGATGTTTAGCTCCTGAGTGTGGCTGTCGGCCAGAGTTTCTGTAAGAAACTGTCTCCCTTCGCATTGACAAACATCCCATATGAGATAAAGATGACATTCCATGGTTGGTACATTCTGTGGACAACAGCAATTGTTGTGGTTAGAGATAGAGACCTGGGCACCGAGGCGGCGTAGGTTATCTTGACCACACAAGGCCGTAAGCTGCAGGAGAGACCAGACCAGTCCAGTCCAGACCAGTCTGATTGGGGAAGGGGGGGGTGGAACGCCCCCGAACCATAAGAACCGTGCTCGAGCTCAGATGCTTTGAGCTGGGCCAGACAGCCATACAGACAGGCAAGCTGAACACTAGACTATGTGCCATCGTCTTTTGTATGCTAAACCTTCTGTAATAAAACAGCTTTTGATTGTCGCTCAAATCCCATGTTGGAGAGATTCATTTGGAATACATCAGAAAAGGGACACTGGACTGTGTGGTATTTGTGAGAGATTGGGTGCTGTCTTTTATTGAAATCAATACAGAGCTTAATAAGGACAATAATAAAAGACAACGAAAGTCAACAATTGGTGCCGTGACATCCCGGATCGGACATTGAACCCTAACAAGTCCAAGACTGGTCATCAGCCAAAGCAGACAGCTACAGCCACGGGAGAAGCCTGGCAGTGCAGCTGTGACCTAAACGACCCCGGACAGACAATCAGACCCAACTGGGTGAGTGGGTTCGGTATCCCGATCATAAAAACAAAGCAGTAAATCTCAACTAGACCACACATAGTCTCTCAACACGTAAAACATCCAGTGGTGAAGGTGAATGTATGTAGCTACATGTCTTATGTTTGTAATGCCAAGGTATCTGCCAAGGTGCTTGCATTGTTTTGTCTTGGGAAGCATTCCACTCGGTTTCTCGATTAGATAGCTGTAGATCTGAGGCTTAATACATCCATGATCTGAGGCCAGTCAATGCAAGACCATTTGGACATATCGTCAAGAGATGGTCCGGGATGGAGTAGGGCTCCGGAAGGCTGTTGCCATCAGCTAGCACCAATTTTTTCATATATTCCTGGTAATCGGAGCAACATACAGTATGTACTAACGTTACTCATCGCGATCAATGTTGGTAAATTAACTATAGAGGGTGTTTGTGATCTTTAGCTAATGTTAGCTAAAAACAAGCTTATCTGAAGTACACACTGATGTAAATTTGTTTATATGGCAACATAAATCCGACAATAAAATCAAATGAACTTTATTTATATTCACAGTACAGTATTCATAGTCCCGTATCAACAAGCTGAATGGAGCTATAACGTTATCTCAATGTGTGGAACGTTAGCTTTTTGCCTAGTGGTTGGGTGCGCATCCTCCTTTGTTTGTAAACACAGAACCCATCTATAGGTAAGGTGTTGTACACAACGGTAGCCGTCCACATGAAATAGGGTGGATGATGTTTTATCCTTTAAGGAACATTTCCTTAAAGAAGACCCGTGGGGTTCCGTCCTGGGGTTCCATCCACGTGAAATAGGGTGGATGATGTTTTATCCTTTAAGGAACATTTCCTTAAAGAAGACCTGTGAGGGTGCCATCCACGTGAAACACGGGGGATGGTTGTGTTAGTTTTGTGGTTTATGTGTGTTGTGCTGTACTGTGCTATGGGATCTGTGGAGCTCTGGCCTTCTCCTCTACTCTCCTGGCCTTGGTGGTGATTGCTTTAGTTAGAGTGTCACCGATCAACGGGTGACTGGCCTGAGCCATGTTCACATCACCTACATTGCGTGGATGTTTTACAGTAGCCGACCAGCATTCAAGATTGCCCTCTGCACCGACAGTAACCCCCCCCGCCCCCCAATCGTAGGGGGCGCAAGTTCGAAGTAGCTGGTGGCAGTGCTTTACATTTACGATCCCTCCTCCTCCTAGGAGGGGGTGGAAACTCGTTTCTGTCCTCATCTGACGGCATTGTCAACTCCGCCCCCTGCAGTGGGACGGGCTCACTTTGGTAAGATGAGACAGACCTCGGACCCGTCATTGACGGTGTTCCATCTCGTCCTCCTTAAGCCTGCTTTCTCTCTCTCGCTGGTAGTCAAGCGACTGGCTTACTGTAGTTTTGACTCTTGTGCTGTTGTAGGGGAGGGGCTGAGTCGAGGAGTGAGAGAGAGAACTGCCCCAGCGCTCTTATTGTGATTTAATTTGATTTAGCTCCCCTGTATTTTAATCATTTCATAATATTGTAATCATAATCATCATATGGTATGATTGTTTTAGACAGCCACAACACCAAGATGTAGCAATAATAAACTGCTCAATAGTAATATCAGAGGGGACCACTAGATGTGGCAATAATAAACTGCTCAATAGTAATATCAGATATGACCACTAGATGTAGCCATAGGAAACTGATCTGTCAAGATTCATAGATGGTGAGGCTAGCTCAGTCTGCTCTCCCTGACCGTTAGATACCCCGATTTCTTCCTGTTAATTTCCCAATTTTCTCCTCTTTCCCCCCCTGATCTGTCAAAAGATTGAATTAATTGATGCTGGCACTGCAGTTTTGACTACAAACATAGTCTACGCTTGCCCATGTACCGATAGGGTTCCCAACTTTCTCCCTATTTCCCTCCCCTTTGCCGGAAATAATGGCATACTAAAGGGACATATTTGAGCATAGGTTGGTGCTGAGTCGGCATATTAGACACCATTGGATTTGTGCCAAAGTAGGGATGAGGTTTGGAAAGTGGGTTGTGGTCAAGAAACAGGTGGGGATAACGGCAGGCTATATAAGACATTGCACAAAGGACAAGAGTTGTTGTATCGACGAGGGGCCCCCCGAGGACCAACCGGTTTTTTTATGCTGTTTTCATTGAAGGAGCAATAAAGACCTGCTACATTGGACTCTGTTTTCTTCAAGTGCCTTTATTTGTTAGGACTTAGAATAATTTTGGACTTAGAATTATTTTGATAATTGAACAAGGATATAGCAATTATTTTACACAACACTGACGGAAACGCTTCGGATCACACACTGTATGATTTTATCACAGTGACCTAACCAACCACGCTTCTCTAGAATATATAAATGTACATAGGACTATGAATACATACATACAATCTAGCTTCCATATGCAACTATACTATACTGTAGTGTATTGTGCTGTACTGTGCTATACTATACAGTAGGACCCCACTCATCCGAACTTCAGAGATCCGAACCTCCCGGTCTACCGGACAGGCTTAAAAACGTATTCTTTTTTTGAGCCTGCTGTCTGGTTACTGGTGGGATTTTCATTACAGTACTGTATCCTACTGTGAATAAAAACAGAACTGTATGTAGACCTACATGTTGCCTGTAGGCTGTAGCCTTCTGTCACGTTTAATTTCTTTGTTACTCTTATGTCGAGCGCAAAATGCAAACGAGTCTGCTGCGAGAGCTGCATTCCTTGGTAGCCAGAAAGCGCGTCAGCAACCTGAAGCAGAGGAGCATCAAGTTCCCAGTTCATTTTTCGTTCCCAGTTAATGGACTTCAGGAACACAGACGTGTTGTGAGCATGTAGATTAGCCTACTAGGCCTACTGTATTTGTTAAATAATAGCCTACAGCCTAGGCCACGTTAGCCTACATCGGTTGTTTTAGAGACTTTCTTTTAGGCTACAATAGCCTAAGACACTACAACTTGTCTGTCATTTAATTAATTAATTAATTGATTATCATTTGCTCTAATTGTTCTAATGTTGGGTTGTTTTTAGGCTATACCATTTTGTTCTGCGAATACAGTAGCCTATCGATGCAGCGCAGGCCTCATTTGAGAATAAAGTAGGCTACTGTATTTGATCAAAGCACGCACTCAAGTGGAAATTTGTTTATTTTATTATAGGCTACTGTAGGCCTATTATAGGCTAGGCTATATGAGTTTAGTTTGTTATTTGATTGCAATTTTGATGCATTTTCACAAGTAATTAAGGGTATTTATCGGTCTATTATGAGTCTATATGAAACAAGTGTACCACTTATTGAATTTGGTGCATTTTAACATAAGTTTCAGTCATCCGGACATTTCAGAGATACGAACGACCTTCGGTCCCGTTGGATTCGGATAAGTAGGGTCCTACTGTACTATACTATATAGTGCATTGTGCTGTGCTGTGCTGTGCTATACTATACTGTAGTATATTGTACAGTACTGTGGTGTACTGTGCTATACTATACTGTAGTTTACTGTGCTGTACTGTGGTGTACTGTGCTATACTATACTGTAGTGTACTGTGCTGTACTGTGGTGTACTGTGCTATACTATACTGTAGTGTACTGTGCTGTACTGTGGTGTACTGTGCTATACTATACTATACTGTAGTGTACTGTGCTGTACTGTGGTGTAGTGAACCTGTGTCGTCTTTCTCCCCATACAGGATGGCGAAGACGTTGGCATCAGTTCCAGCATGTTTCTTGTCACCAGTCTTCATCTTCAGGGTGTAGGTGGTGGACATGGCTGTGGACAAACAAACACACATCCAGTAGAGAGATTCATCTATGAGATCAGCTCCTCATAATGACTTTCTCTTCACACAGTCATCAACGTTAACAGCATCCGCCAACCCAACCTCAACAACTCAAACCTAAAGAAATGAACACATTTCATTTACTGTGCACTTTCCACCACATCTACATAGTATTTCAGACACACTCCTTTCTGCTGACCTGGGCTGTCAGCTGAGCTCAGACATGATATTCAACTTTGTCTTTCAAACATTTTCAGAAAAAAAACGACTGTATTCGATTACTGCTATGGTATTATCTTGCATACAAAAAGACGCATAATGTCAGAACTGGCCAGTACCAGTTCTAACCACAAGAGGGCGCACGCCGCCTATCGTCCAGAACAAGCAGAAAGGGCTCTGACAACATTCACAAGTGATCACAGGATTTAATACCTCCATGGATTTAATACCTCCATGGATTCAGGATTTAATACCTCCATGGATTCAGGTGGGTTTATATATTCTGATGTCTGCTACAATAGGCTGTTCACCAACAAGATGAGACGGTCACTTTTACAATGATCCTACCGAGGAGAAGACGTGCTCGGATTTTACCAAGTAAGTAGACCTACGGCCATAGATAAGATTAGATTAGATAAGATGGATGGATGGATGGATGGATGGATGGGATGGATGGATGGATGGGATGGATGGGATGGATGGATGGATGGATGGATGGATGGATGGATGGATGGATGGATGGATGTGGATGGATGGATGGATGGATGGATGGATGGATGGATGGATGGATGGATGGATGGATGGATGGATGGATGGATGGATGGATGTGGATGGATGGATGGATGGATGGATGGATGGATGGATGGATTCTCGGGAGGCTGTGTGACGTGCGCTGCTTTGCGGTAGCCATTTTTAAGATTGATTGCCCATTTTTTCCCCAAAGTCGATGACTAGTCGAAGTTGGAATATTTGACAGTCCTACCCCCCCACCTTTCTGCTCCAGTCCCAGCGTGGCCTCCCCCAGCCTCCCCCCCACCTTTCTGCTCCAGCCCCAGCGTGGCCTCCCCCAGCCTCCCCCCCATCTTTCTGCTCCAGCCCCAGCGTGGCCTCCCCCAGCCTCCCCCACACCTTTCTGCTCCAGCCCCAGCGTGGCCTCCCCCAGCCTCCCCCCCACCTTTCTGTTCCAGCCCCAGCTGACCTCCCCCAGCCTCCCCCCCACCTTTCTGCTCCAGTCCCAGCGTGGCCTCCCCCAGCCTTCCCCCCACCTTTCTGCTCCAGCCCCAGCGTGGCCCCGTCTCCCTCGTCATCGTCCCTCTTCATGAAGGCCTCATCCACGGGCACCAGCTCCCTGGCGATCTGCCCGTCGTCCTCGTCCATCGCCAGCCAGCGGTTACACGGGAAGTAGTACCTGCATCACCCAGAAGTGAAAACAGCTGAACTTTGACTCCAAGATACAAAATGGTTGTACATAAGACGTATTATTCTAACTACATGTACTGCAGCTACAGATGATCTGGGCCCTGTTTATACTGAGGAGTGCACTTTCTTGCACTTTGCCTTCAACTCTAGATTATGCTCTTAGTCACACTCACCTAGAAAGGAGATGCACTTGTGAGTTCTGGTGAGTAGTAGTACACTGACTTCCTACATTAAATGCAATTATTGGGATAAAAGTGTCTGCTAAATGACTAATGTACTGTAATGTAATGAGCGTGTTTTAACCAGTTGGGCTGGGTTCCGCGGTCTTACGTGGTGTCGTCCTTGGTGTCCACGATCTCCACGCGGTCCAGGTACCAGGCGGAGTGGGTCTGGCTGTTGTCATGACGAATACGCAGCTTCTTCAGAGGGCCAAGCTCTACAGCTGTGATGGTGAACGAGTCCTCCTGTCCATCACCACCACACAGAGAGAGACCCGACAGAGGTCAGAGAGAGACCAGATAGACCAGGAAGAAAGCAGACAGACCAGAGAGAGACCAGAGAGAGAGAGAGAGAGAGCGAGAGAGAGAGAGCTCTACAGACCAGAGAGAGAGCAGAGAGACCATTGAGAGACCAGAAAGACCATCGAGAGACCAGAGAGAGACCAGAAACACTAGAGAGAAAGCAGAGACCAGAGAGACCAGGGGAAGACCAGAGAGAGCAGAGCGACCAGAAAGAGACCAGATAGAGAGCAGAGAGACCAGAAAGAGACCAGATAGAGAGCAGAGAGAGAGATTCGAAAGAGACCAGAGAGTGTGACCCGAGGGTTAAGGTTAGAGATCAGAGAGAAGGACTAGACTCAGACTGGTCTCCCCTCCATAGGGGTATCTAATTGCAATGCATACATTATGAATATGTTGAAATAGCAATCAATCAAAGACACATTTGGAGATAGAAAGATACAATTCCAGATACACGATTAAAGACACAGACATCACCCTAACCTCTAACCCTAATCTAACCCTAACCCCTGACCCTAACACTACCCTAACCCTAAACCCTGCCCCTAACCTAACCTGACCCTTTTCTCTCCATGGGGGATTGTTGTAACAGGCTGGTAATCGTCACCATTCTCTGACTATTGGCGCCTCTCAGGTAAATATGAACTAATTGTCTGTGGACATGTAGCGCTGTTCCAGAGATTGGTGGGTGTCTTGTTAGGATGAATAATGCAGCTGTTTGCATTACATGATGAGTAAACGATCCCAGAGCAACATCTACTCTGAATAACAGCAGGGTCAGACGATCAGGAGGATCTGTGCTCCTCCAGGTGGCCTCAGATCCTGGGGACTCCTTCCAGCTCACATCCATCACAGCTGGTCGGCTGTGAGCCTGTAACTCTAGAGAACACACACGCACACACACACATACACACAAACACACGCACACACGCACACACACGCGCGCGCACACACACACACACACACAAACACACGCACACACACACACACAAACACACGCACACACGCGCACACACACACGCACACACACACACACACGCACGCACACACACACACACACACATACACACACTCCGAAATGCATGCATACACACACACACACATCCTGGAGGAGGGCTCATGTTACCCACAACTGTCAGGTTATTTCCC
>NC_140239.1:12097653-12107653 GCF_949987555.1 Borostomias antarcticus | reverse complement strand
GCTGTTTATGTTGTGGTCATGGATCTGTGAAGTGGTAATGTGATTTAATTGTTTGATGTAGTTTTTAGCTGCTGCATGTTTTGTGTAATGTATGTAATTGTTTTAAATTGTAATTTTTTAGAAAAGCCTAACTAGGGACTGGGGTTGCAAATTAGCCAATAGGCTAAAAAACCTTTCATGCAACACATCTATTACGACAACATGTATGTAACAATGTGCGCTGCATTGTCCCTAACAAATAAACCAATAAATAAAATAAAATAATTTGAGACACAAATTGAGGAGGACGCAAGAGTTTTGAGACCCTGAGACACTGAGAGGGAGGAGCATTGACAACCTACGGCTAGGCTTCTGCAGGATATCTCCCGGTCCACTCTTTGCCTGGCCTGACATCTAGATACAAGGTAGTTACTTGGTAATGAGCTATCTTGTTTCTATGGTACTCAGCCAAGGAACCGCTTTAATAGAACATTTAATTAGCAGGGCTGAGGAGGAGAACCGTCCAGACGTTCTTTAATTCCACAGCACCTTGAATATCTCGGTGGTCTTCCTCTCAAAGTTGTTGGACCTGCTCTTCAGGTTGATCAGCTCTGTCTTGCCCTTGTCTCCGTAGATCTGGATGAACACGCGGGCGTTGGTGCCAGCGAAGCCCACGTTGCCCGTCACAACGGTGATCTCGTAGTTCAACACTGGCCAATCGGAGCAGACAAGCACACGTCAAATAGGTTCGGAAATGAACTGAGTTTGAAGAGTCCTCAGAAACAGCAAGAACTGTCTGTTACAACTCTTATTTTGTCTAATACGTTGTAAGAAAAATAAACATTGTTTATATGGTAAATGATATAGTAATTAATTCAAATGCATTAATTCTTGAGATTACACACTCAGTAAATATAATATGTTGAATTATCTTAATGTGATACTGATTTTCTCAAGATCCTCAATCATGATCTTTAAAGGCTATTTGTGACAAGGATAACACGTGTGTGTGCTCTTTGCAGTGCGGGAGAGGGTGTGTAGGCTGCTGATTAACATCTAGCCTAAAATGGTTCTTTAGTTGTCCATGTAGTACGACCCTCTGAAAAAACATTTTAGAATCTTTTTTGGTTCCTGGTGGAACCTTTGTCAACATTTTTGTTGCTGGATGAATGTGATGAAAAAGTTATACCTGGAACCAAAAAGTTATTTTTTTCAGAGGGTTCCCCTACAGGGACAAGCTGAAGAACCTAATGTGTTTCTGGAGTGCACGATAGAGGAGGTGTTTCTAGGAGAGTACGGTAGAGCAGGTGTTTCTGGGAGAGTACGGTAGAGCAGGTGTTTCTGGGAGAGTACGGTAGAGCAGGTGTTTCTAGGAGAGTACGATAGAGGAGGTGTTTCTGGGAGAGTACGGTAGAGCAGGTGTTTCTAGGAAAGTACGATAGAGGAGGTGTTTCTGGGAGAGTACGGTAGAGCAGGTGTTTCTAGGAGAGTACGGTAGAGCAGGTGTTTCTAGGAGAGTACGGTAGAGCAAGTGTTTCTGGGAGAGTACGGTAGAGCAGGTGTTTCTGGGAATGTACGGTAGAGTGGGTGTTTCTAGGAGAGTACGGTAGAGTGGGTACTCTACATTCTGTGATGTCTAGGATCTCGCTGGGGTAGATCTCCACCTCCACCTTCCCGTCGGCCTCCTCCTTGTCGAGCCAGCGGTGGCTGGGGAACATGTACTGCTTCCCCTGGACCGGGACCATGATCTGGACACTGTCCAGAAACCAGCCGGCGCGCATACCCTCGTTGGTGTGACCAATCATCATACGGTTGATCTGGAGGAGGAGGAGGAGATGGCAGATGTGACATCATTTACACCTGAAAATACGTTTTTTGTGATCAGATTGCAATCTGATAGTGCTAGACCACATGAAAGTACAGGTAGAAATGCACCTAGGCACATATTTTGAAGCCGGATTGTGATCTGATCAGCCAAACCACCTCAGCAGGTGGTCAGGGATGCATTGTAACCACATTGGACACAAGTGTAAATGCACATTGCATTGTTAAACTGTTCGATTCGGTTAGTTGACCTGGATAGAACGATCTGATCTCAATCAGATCTCACTGGAGACATTAATACCAGGTGTACATGTAATCAAGATAAATCACATCTAGATACAATCTGGATACAAGATGCATTTTAATGCCAGGTGTAAATGGGGTCATGTCAACATAGGTGATGTCATCAACAGGTGATGTCATGCTACACACGGCACATGAGTGGAGACAGAGTCGTATAAGATATGCATACTCCGTGACGTATAAGCTGGCACGGACTCTTCTGCCCTGACCTGTCCAATGTCGCTGGTCTCCACGGTGAAGATGTCCACTCGGCCTGTCTCAAAGTAGTTCCCCAGGTTGTTGTCAGAGACAACCAGCATCATCTTGCTGGTGTCGCCCTTGTCCCCATACAGCTTTACGAACACCTTGGAGTCGGAGCTGCCCCCGGGAACGTTCCCCGTCTTAATCGCCACATGGTAGTTCACATCTGGAGTCGATCGCACACACACACAGACACACACACGCACACAGATACACACACAAGCAGATACACACACACAAGCACACACACCCCACACACACAAAAACATGCACACATATTAATGTCAACGATCATCTGTACATGTTTGATGAAATGATCAGGTGAAAGGGGATGCTGAGTGGTCAACATCTTCCCAGCGAGTCACGTCCTCTAACTCACTGTAGAGACGCTGTCCGTCTGAAAAGGGCACCAGCTCCCGGACGATCTGTCCGTCATCCTCGTTCCGGTCAAGCCACCTCAGATAGTCGGAAAGATGAAGAGATACAGGAGGAAGCAATAGCTCTACATTAGCTGCTGTTACAGTACACCATCTATTACAGTACACCATCTGTTACAGTACACCATCTATTACAGTACACCATCTATTACAGGTGACAAGTGGCTATTCCACTGTGGCGGCTGTGGCTCAGGAGGTAGAGCGACCCACAGGGTCGGTGGTTCGAATCCCGGCTCCTCCTGTGCACATGTTGAAGTGTCCTTGTTCAAGACACTGAACCCCAAATTGCTCCCAGTGAGCAGGCTAACACCTTGCATGGCAGCTGCCGCCATTGGTGTGTGAATGTGTGTGTGAATGTGTGTGTGTTTAGCTGAATCCCTATCTGAGTGCGCAAACCACCCTTGCGGCCCCTCGCACTTTGCGGCCTGAGGCCTGAGCACTTAATTGACGTCAGCTGGAAGGGCCAGAGGGTGCAGGGTCATGAATTAAATGGGACAGCACTTCCAGCGGTGTGCCAACGATTCCCAAGCCAGTTTAGCTCAATTCCTCTCCCACTTCGTTTTCATTGGCTGCCGCGTCCCTCCGACGCAGAGGCTGCTCTGACGCGCTCCTCAGCTCTCCGCTCTGCAAATTGACCGACTTACGTCTGTTTTAATTTAATAATAATTAAAAAATTATGTTGGGTGGGATATGTTTGCAGCATTTGGATTTCAAGATAAATGTTGTGTTATCGGCAAATGTCATAATTTATGTGTGATGCACTCGGATCATGACTCGGATGCACTCAAGCACTGTGTCACATGAGACGCGGTGGACTGTGGGTATTTTCTGCTCCTAAGTCCGCGAAATTGCGGACTTTCGGTAAGTGCGGTTAAAGTGCGCAAAATGGCGGCAGTGGCGCACTTGTGGACCTAGCAATTCCGTTTTGGGACTACCCTGAGCCCTTGTTGACTTAGCGGGAACGCGCGAGTGCTCTGCACTTTCGCCTAAGTGCGCGATTTGGGATTCAGCTTTTGAATGGGTGTGTGAATGTGTGTGTGTGTGAATGGGTGTGTGAATGTGTGTGTGAATGGGTGAATGAGAGGCCTTCATTGTACGATCCATTTACTGTCTGGCACACGCTTGGTGCAGCATAGATGGTGATGTGGTGTGTGCTGTGTTGTGTGCCTTCTGTGTGTTATTGTGTTGTGTGTGTGCTGTTGTGTTGTGTGTTGTTGTAGGTGGCCTACCTGTTGCAGGGGAACTCCACGGCCTGGGTCTCCCCCTGCCCCTCCTCCCGGACGACCACCTTGACCAGGAACCATCCACAGCCTCCACCACGGCCGTTATGACCAATACGCACCCTCCGCACCTGGCCGATCGACACCGCCTCAATTATGAACTCATCCATCTGGAACACAGAGAGAGGGGGGGAAAGAGAGAGGGAGGGAGAGAGAGAGGGAGACAGGGAGGGAAAGAGGGAGAGAGAGGGAGGGAGAGAGGTTGAGAGAGAGGGAGAGAGAGAGAGAGAGAGAGAGCAGAGGGAGCAGAGGGAGAGAGGAAGAGAGAAAGAAAGAGAGAGAGGGAGACAGGGAGAGAGAGGGATACAGAGAGAGGCAGAGAAAGAGATAAGGAGAGGGAGAGAGGGTATTACTCTGTTTAAGTGTGTTGTTGTCTGAGCGCCACCAACACCGTAGCATGTGTGCCCATGGTTGCTAATGCGGGTGTCCTGAACTCACATTGCCTTTCTCGAACTTGTTGACGTTGTTTTTGCAGTTGACCAGCGTGCGGTCCCCTGTGTCTCCCAGGTCACCAATCAGGTTGAGGAAGACGGTGGCGTCTGTACCGCTACCACTAATATCCCCCGTGCACACGGTCACGCGGTACTTCATCACTGCAGAACACATGCATCACATGTGGTTAGCATGTACATGAATGTAATGGAGTGGCTGTGGCTCAGTGGTAGAGCGGGTCGTCCAGTGATCGTAGGGTCAGCGGTTCGAATCACGCCTCCTCCTGTCCATATGTCGAAGTGTCCTTGGGCAAGACACTGAACTCCAAATTGATCCCAATGAGCAGGCTAGCACCTTGCATGGCAGCTGCCGCCATTGGTGTGTGAATGGGTGAATGAGAGGCCATTGTAAAGCGTGGATGAAAGCGCTATATAGGTGCATTTACCATTTACCATTTACCATGTGCAGATGGAGGGGTTGGTAGGCCGATCATAGAGAAATGATAACAAGTGAAAGAGACCTAAATCACAAACAGGTTGAATGGGACTTCCACACTGCAGTAGGGACTACAGTATCTGAGCTAGAAACTGTCTGAGCTAGCGACTGACTATCTGGGCTAGCGACTATTTGAGCTAGTCACTATCTGGGCTAGCGACTATCTGAGCTAGCGACTGCCGTTCCAGTTAACTCAGGGTAGGTGACTGTATGTTAGAGTAGGTGAGGTCAGGTGAGTCTAGAAGGCAGGTCAGGTGAGGGCAGGCTGACATACCAGGAAGTGGCTCAGGGATGAGGTCACCGGTGGCGGGCAGCTCTCTCACCACCTCGTTGTCGTCCTCGTTGGTGTCCAGCCAGCGCTCACAAGGAAACTTATACTTCTCCTTGGTTAGCGTCTTAATAAGAGTGGCCTGCCAGTGAGAGTCAGAGAGAAAGAGTCAGATACACTCAGACGGTGAGTCAGAGAGTCGGATAGTCCCAGATTCAGGGGGAGAGTCAGAGAGAGTTAGAGAGAATCAGAGAGAATCAGAGAGTCAGAGAGAATCAGAGAGAGTCAGAGAGAATAAGAGAGAATCAGAGAGAGTCAGAGAGAATAAGAGAGAGTCAGAGATAATAAGAGAGAGTCAGAGAGAATCACAGTCAGAGAGAATAAGAGAGTCAGAGATAATAAGAGAGAGAGAGTCCGAGAGAATCAGAGTCAGAGAGAATCAGAGTCAGAGAGAATAAGAGAGAATCAGAGTCAGAGAGAGAGTCAGAGATAATCAGAGAGAGTGAGTCAGAGAGAATAAGAGAGAGTCAGAGAGAATAAGAGAGAGTCAGAGAGAATAAGAGAGAATCAGAGAGAGAGAATAAGAGAGAATCAGAGAGTCAGAGAGAATAAGAGAGAGTCAGAGATAATCAGAGAGAGTCAGAGAGAGAGAGTCAGAGAGAATCTCGCCTGGGGGGCGAGGCAGACACCTTCTCGTGGTGCCCCCCGTCAGTAGCTGTGATTAACCACCGTACGCTAAGCAAAGTCTGCCAACTGAGGGCCACCACCTGGGCTGGTGTTCGGCTGCCACATGTGGGGAGAGCAGCCGGCGGAGCCCAGAATTCTGCAGCTGAACATGGAAGGGCTCACCCCCAGTAAGATCGACATCATCAAGCACCTGGCCTGCACCACCAAGGCCCTCGTCATCCTCCTCCAGGAGACCCACTGCGTAACAGCAGATAAGCTAGTTCTCTCAAATTTTGCTCTAGCTGGGTCTAAGCAGGAAGCATGGCCTTGCTATGTCTGTCCACCAAAGGTTGAACTGGACTCTCGCCAACCAATCCCCGACTGGCTCGGAGATTGAGTGGTTGTGCGTGGACGTTGCCGGCTTTAAAATCGTCAACGTCTACAAGCCTCCGCCCTCGTGAATCACATCAGTGCATCTCCCAGTCTTCCCCCACCCCTGCCTCTATGCTGGCAACTTCAATTGCCAGCATGAAGATTGGGAGTAGAGTACCAATACATCCAATGGAGAAAACCTGGCTGCTTGGGCAGCTAACAACAACCTGGCCCTGCGATCCCAAGGGTGCAGCCAGCTTTGTCTCAGGTTGCTGGAAAACTGGGACAAATCCTGACTTGGCATTCGTGAGCCCCGGCCTCCGGAAATGGAGTTTGAAGCTCAGCGAGGCAAAGATGGTGTCGGTGACCTTCCACCTTAACAAGGAAGCCAAATGTGAGCTCCAAGTGTACATCGATGGAACACTCCTGCCATACAGCGCCGAACCAACCTATCTCGGCGTGACATTGGACAGGTTGCTCACGTTCTGCCGACAGCTCGAGTCACTGTGCAAGAAGTTAACAGCTCGTGTGGCGTTGATGAGGTGACTGTTCCGATCAGGCTGGGATGCCGGCGCAAAAAGCGGGGGAAGAAAAAAAAAAAAAAAAGCGGCAGCCCTAGTCCTGGTCTACGTAACCAGTGAATATTACTAACCCTAACCCTAACCCTAATCCGTCCTGGAGAGTAGGTCCAACCCTAACTCTAACACACCCTGAAGAGTAGGTCCAACTCTACTCCTAACCCTAACACACCCTGGAGAGTAGGTCCCTGGTGCCGCAGCACTCACACCCGCCTCATCGACCCACCTATCAACGAAGCCTTGCGCATCGTGACGGGATGCCTGCGTCCCACTCCTGTGGACATCCTTCCCATCCTTGCAGGCATCCAGCCCGCTGGCCTCCGCCGCACAGGAACCACAGCACGTCTCGCTTGCCAGGCCATGGAGCCTAACCACCTGCTCCACGACAGGCTCACTGCAACAGCGGAGCCTCCCCGGCGTCTCAAGTCGAGACACCCTTTTGTTCCTGCAGCAATGCAGAGATCTTAACATCAGCGAGGCAGGATGGGTGGACCACACCTGGCGTGCGGAGTGAGAGGCAAACACCTCCAGACTCCGTGATTTCGTCCTGGCCGCCGGTCCTTCCCCTCCCAGGATGGGCTTACCCAGACCAGCGTGGGTGAGGCTTAATCGCCTCCGGACCGGCGTCGGACGCTTCCGCTCATTGATGCACAGGCTTGGTATCCTGTGCGGTGTGCGAGTGTGCAGACCACGTCATCCAGGACTGTCCGACATACCGGACACCCAACAGAATGCATGGCCTGATGGTTGTGGATGAGGAAACGGTGACATGGCTCCTGGAGGTGTGCCCGGATATATAGCCCGGGTGACCCCTCACCCAGGCTCGGGGTGGTAAAAGGATAGGATAACCCCTCGGCCCCGAGCTTGGGGAGGAGAGGAGAACATAACACCTAACCTGACCGAAGAAGAAGAGAGAATCAGAGAGTGTCAGAGAGTCAGAGAGAATCAGAGAGTCAGAGAGAATCAGAGAGAGTCAGAGAGTCAGAGAGTCAGAGAGTCAGAGAGAATCAGAGAGAGTCAGAGAATCAGAGAGAGTCAGAGAGTCAGAGAGAATCAGAGAGAGTCAGAGAGAGTCAGGGAGTCAGAGAGAATCAGAGAGAGTCAGAGAGAGTCAGAGAGAGTCAGAGAGAGTGAGAGAGTCAGAGAGAATCAGAGAGAGTCAGAGAGTCAGAGAGAATCAGAGAGAGTCAGAGAGTCAGAGAGAATCAGAGAGAGTCAGAGAGTCAGAAAGAATCAGAGAGAGTCAGAGAGTCAGAGAGAATCAGAGAGTCAGAGAGTCAGAGAGTCAGAGAGAGTCAGAGAGAATCAGAGAGAGTCAGAGAGAGTCAGAGAGAATCAGAGAGAGTCAGATAGAATTAGAGAGTCAGTGTTGTGGGCGCGTCCCGGTCTGCCTCTCCAACACCTGACCAGCCATCCACCTCGGACCAGCCCTCCACCTCCACCTCTGACCAGCCCTCCACCTCCGACCAGACCTCCACCTCCACCTCTGACCAGCCCTCCACCTCCGACCAGACCTCCACCTCTGACCAGCCCTCCACCTCCACCTCTGACCAGACCTCCACCTCCGACCAGACCTCCACCTCTGACCAGACCTCCACCTCCACATCTGACCAGACCTCCACCTCCACCTCTGACCAGACCTCCACCTCCGACCAGACCTCCACCTCCACCTCTGACCAGACCTCCACCTCTGACCAGTACTCCACCTCTAACCAACCCTCCACCTCTGACCAGCCCTCCACCTCTGACCAGACCTCCACCTCTGACCAGCCCTCCACCTCTGACCAGCCCTCCACTCCACCTCCACCTCTGACCAGACCTCCACCTCTGACCAGACCTCCACTTCTGCGCTCTCGGAGAGCGTTGTCTAGGCAACGATGCAGCCGGTCTCCACCAGGCAATCAGCGCACCTGACCTGATCAGCTCCTCTGCTACCAGAGCCAGCCACACCTGCTGTTCTACCAGAACCAGCCAGACCTGCTGTTCATCGCCTGATCGTAGCCTAATGTTAACGGATGTTTGTTCCCATGGACCCTCTCCCTTTCGTGTTTCCCCAGCCTCAGCTCCTCTTGTGCTCCCTCAAACCCCTGCCCTGCCCCCGAACCCCTGGACCCCCTCGGACTGACCTCCCGGTACCACCCTCGCCTCCTCCCACGTACCTCCCTTTGGATCTCAGACTGGACTCTTTGACAGACGCACGCACATTCAAACAACACCTGTCCCACCAATTGTCACCTTGCTCTCACTGGTTAACCACACACATAGTCCTGACATAACACCCTACACATGGCTAACTACACATCCCATATCCACTACTACAAGCACACCATTCACTCTCCTGCACATTCCCTCCCCTTTACCCATGAATAAACCCCCCCTCGGGCTGAAGGACCCCCACTCTGCGCCGCCTCTTTGGTCCCCCGGGTCGTACTCATAACAGTCAGAGAGAATTGGAGAGAGCCAGAGAGAGAGCCAGAGAGAGAGAGGGTCAGAGAGAGAGAGCCAGAGAGAGAGAGCCAGAGAGAGAGAGAGGGTCAGAGAGAGGGAGAGAGCCAGAGAGAGAGAGGGTCAGAGTCAGAGAGAGAGCCAGAGAGAGAGTCAGAGAGAGAGAGGGTCAGAGTCAGAGAGAGAGTCAGAGAGAGAGAGGGTCAGAGTCAGAGAGAAAGTCAGAGAGAGAGAGGGTCAGAGTCAGAGAGAGAGTTAGAGAGAGAAAGGGTCAGAGTCAGAGAGAGAGCCAGAGAGAGAGAGGGTCAGAGTCAGAGAGAGAGCCAGAGAGAGAGAGGGTCAGAGCCAGAGAGAGAGAGGGTCAGAGTCAGAGAGAGAGCCAGAGAGAGAGGGTCAGAGTCAGAGAGAGAGCCAGAGAGAGAGAGGGTCAGAGTCAGAGAGAGAGTCAGAGATAGAGAGGGTCAGAGTCAGAGAGAGAGCCAGAGAGAGAGTCAGAGAGAGAGAGGGTCAGAGTCAGAGAGAGAGTCAGAAAGAGAGAGGGTCAGAGTCAGAGAGAAAGTCAGAGAGAGAGAGGGTCAGAGTCAGAGAGAGAGTTAGAGAGAGAAAGGGTCAGAGTCAGAGAGAGAGCCAGAGAGAGAGAGGGTCAGAGTCAGAGAGAGAGCCAGAGAGAGAGAGGGTCAG